>NW_027526335.1:84343023-84650523 GCF_048455015.1 Haemaphysalis longicornis
AAACACAACATTTGACTGGAAAAAACTCCCACTCAAGACAAGCGGAATAAGAATGCTATGCATTAGTAAATGACTCTCTGAATTTCTGTTTTTGCAGAGTGGTGGTGCCAATAAATCTGAGCGACATTTGGGGTAGGCTCTTTTATCCGTGTCCGAAAGGGCGCGGTCAGCCATAGCCCGCACCTCTCGCCTTATTTCTTCTTCATTTCGTCCTTTCTTGCTTTAAATGCAGCGCGCCCGCAAGTCACAAGATGCTAACGTATTTAAAATAGTTTGACACAGCGGCCGAAAAATTCCAGTATTTTTTTTTTTCGTTGTTGCTGTGAGTGTTTTCAGAAATGGTTCATTTAACTCAGCTTACTGTCGACTATATTCGTCGTCGAGGAAAGCTTCGAACTCCCTAGTTTGTTTCGTGCAGCCTTCAGCGGTTCCCGGTTTTTATTTTTATTATTAGCCTTTCGAAAATTCTCTTTCATGCGCTGTCCACTGCGAAACATTTCCCAGATGTATGCAGACGAGTTCATTTCGTGAGCTTAAATTAAAATCCCAAATACTTGTTTCCCAACCCGAGTTGGTGTGATTTTTTCTTACGCTATTATCCGTGTTTTTTTTTTTTTTTGTTCCGGTAGATATTAATGGGTAGCATCTTGCCCTCCTTGGTCAATGCACTTCATCCTGTGCACTACGAAGTCTACAAATTTCTGACTCAATGACTGCGCGTGCCAGCGTCCGAAAGAAACGTGTTTTCACGCATCGTCCCTTCGGAAGCGCGTTCGACTTCCCGTCGACGAACCGTTATCGGCGGGTCGGTATCGCCACGACCCCACGGCTGCGTGGCGTCGAACACCTCTGGCCCACGTAGTGGATGATAACGGAAGCGCGATTTCCAAAGCTGTCGGAAACGGAACCGGAGGGCAAACCCCATCGCGGAAACCCTTCTCCGCGAGTCGCCGATAAACGTCGCAGCGACACGAGGCCCCAGACAAGGAGCGTTTGCACCAGCGGAGGGGAACCGCGCTTCGCATCGCATCGCGCCGCTTCGATGCATTATCTTCAATCTTTGAGACCAGCTAAACCTGGCGGAATACGCCGGCAGCGAGACCTCAAAAGGAGTCCCGGCGAGATGATTCCGCAAAGTATGTTTTGTTCTGAGCCTTACTTCACCAGATGCGCGGAAGGCTCATCATATTGGTGTATAACGGCCATCGAAATTTATGGGTAGTGTTGATCCGAGCTCATTTATTCAGACCTATTGCTTCCCAGGCGTGCCTAACTTGAAACGGCCTGATAAGGACCATCATATAAAAATCGGCTCCAATCCACGCTGTGAAGTGGTTGGAAAGCAAAACTTTAAACGACTCCCACAACAACTGCCTATGCGACGTCACTTGAATTCACACACGTGGCTCTACAAATAATGAAACAAAATATTCTGCCAGCCGTCACCTGAAATTCTCGGGGGCGGCGTCATGCACGAACACATCAGCATCGGCCACGGCAGGGCTAGAGCGGCGGACGTCGCCGTTGTAGCCCGTCCGGGTGTCGGCGGAAAGAGAACGTCGAGAGGCGTCTTTCGAAGGATGAGACAACGGGAACTAGCCATCCTGAGGTGCTATACCGCGCGACCCAAGCGCAGATACCGAAACAATTCGGCATGTGAGCTTAGCGGTTCCCATTTATACATATTTAAACTAGTTAGTTTAGCAAGTTTCAGAGTTTCGAAAAAGTTGAGGGAACTTTTATAACCGCTATTTATCAGAACCACTTGCTCTTTCGCCTTTTGTAATACCTCTTAAAACATAACCGAATTGGTATTCACCAATTTAGAAAACGGAGTCCCATTCGTGGCAAGCAGTGCACAAAAGGTAGCGTTTCTCTGGCGGCCAGGTGTCGTATGTGGTCTCTACATTTTGTTTTCCCGCCCTGGAAACCAATCATCAACGTACCTTTGCCGTACGACCACTTAATTCCATCGGGTTCAGGTTATCCAGGAGGTGCTGTCGAACAAGTTAATCAAGTCGCGCGAAGGGAGCCGCAATGGACGGAAAGCTGCGCCAAAACAGGCCCAAAGCAATCGTCGCTGAAGCAGACGGCAAAGCTGACGGGAGGGATCCGCCGAAGCGCCTGCCGCGGGGAAAACGGGGAGCGCTGTGTAATACCGCCCATTCGCCGCGCCATCTACATTGTGCTCCGTGAGTGAAAAGCGCCCTCACCCTCCCCAGCCAGGTTGGGAGTATCTTGTCCAGCACGCCGCGAAGGAACCGTTGGCTGGTAGAGATAGAAAGCTTTGCTTTAAAAATACCTCCATCGGCGGCTTTGAGTTTTAGTTTGAGCCTCAACAAAAAACTCCGAACGCTTACCCCCCTCTTTAAAGGCCAACTGCACTCAAATTTCACCTTGACCAAATTTATTTTTAATGTGTATTAAGTACCACCAAAGCAGCTGGGACACGAGTGGTAGCCTCGTGAAACACCCAAAAAAGCTCCGCCACAGACCCCGCTGCACCTGCCGGCGGATCGCGTAAACAGCCATGACGCGCCTGTGACGCTCCGGTCGTCCGGGGCTTCTTCCTCTGGCCAGCCACGCAGCTGGAGAGCCGGTCGAGCTCTGCTGCGAACGCTTCACCCATTTGCTGCCCCGTGCGCGCGTAGAGCTTGCGCGTAGGCTTGCTCCCGAGCTGCTAAACGTCCGGCCGCTCGCTGGACGGCTGCAACGTCATTTTATTGGCCGCGCTATCCTAGATTTCGGTTTCAAAATTGCCGATTTTTACTGATCGCTTGCGGCGTCCACGCGCCTATTTCAGCTGTTGTATTTTGCATCTTGCTTTCCTTTTAGGCAGGCTGTACGGAAATAGTGTTTTCAAGATGTCGAAATTTTGAGTGCAGTTGGCCTTTAATGTAGACCCTTTTTTTTCACGCAGAAGGGATCATTTCCCGTGTTCCTACCAAAGCATAAAGTGCTCGCTCTGTGCAGCCAGCACGGGTGCAATCGTCGCACGACCGCTCCAGTGCGGCTAATGTTCATACATCCATGCGACGTTCGGCGTCCCACGCGCATCGGGACGACAATTCCGGCGTCTCTTGCTAGAGTCGCGTGTGGCCGCGGTCGGGCTGCCTGCGACGTCGACAACGCCGGACGTTGCTTCAAGGTCGAGGCGTTTTGTGGCGTGTATTGCACGTCGCTCGAGCAGCCGGCGGGGAGACGTCAGCTTCTTGGAATTCCTCGTTGCTGTCACACCGGTCGGCAAGCGCCACGAACGCTTCCGCTGCCCGGATGATTGTGCGCGTCGTCCAGGGAACGACCGCCACTCTCGCTTTCTCTCTTTCCTCTGCGTGCAGGTTGTATGCACGTATACAGCTCAGATAACGGTGATACCTCGCTAGACCTGCGTGGCTTTAGCGAAAACTTCTCCCTTCACGCATTGGGCGGTATGAGGAAGCTACGAGAATGCTTCCAAGTAATCGCTATTAATTCAAATAACACCACAGCGTAATTATATATCGGTTACTTGAACTCTATAAATAAACTCTGTGACCTAGGTAACTCGAAATTCCCAATGCTTCCAATAATTTATTTATTTATTTATTTATTTATTTATTTATTTATTTATTTATTTATTTATTTATTTATTTATGTATTTATGTATGTATTTATTTATTTATTTATTTATTTATTTATTTATTTATTTATTTATTTATTTACACATACTGCCGATCCCAATTAGGGATTATTACAGGAAGGGCACATACATTGTGAAATGACAAGATTTATACAAAGGGTGCTCACGTCATCAGTGAAATATTACATTAACGAGTGAGACAAAATTGACAGCAATACATTTAATGACTAAATCAGAATCATACCAACTATAACTACATCAATACCATAGGACATCAATACCAAGTAGTACTGGAAGAAGAGTAGTGAGCACTTCAAACAGTGGACAAAGAACTAAGTCCGTCATTCCAAATACAATAAATAACATTGCAGCAGGGATGAAAAGATTTCCAATGATTGACTGTTTGTCATACTGATAGGCAAATTATTCCACTCTCTAATTGCTAGTAAAAAAAAAAAAAGAATATTTGAGACGGTCAGTCCGCCACTGATATTCATTCAGTGTCTGCGAATGCTCTTGTCGTGTTGGCTTTATTTCTGTGTATGACATATACTTTGAACTGTCTATGTTTAGCTGTTCGTGAAGTAATTGATACAGCAATTTTTCCCATGCAAGTTTAGCGCGGTTTTTTATTGTTAAAAAACCTGATTTTAAAGTTCTGTGTGTGAGTCTGTTATTCTGTACTTGTTATAGATAGATAGATATAGATAATAATTCAGACCCTGCGGTTTAACACAATATTTTTTTGGCAGATTCCAAAGTATTACTGTTCGATCTCAGATAGGCTTCGAACTAACAATTAATGTCCCGCTCTGTTATATTACGATTAGGAAAGTTTCAACGCCGCATAGCACATTCTACAGCTCTGAGGCTGGTACTCCGAATTTCCACGATATCTCAGTGCTCCGACATTCTTCGTTGTATTACCTAGATATCAGAGATTGCCACTTAAATGCCATTGTGCATCCCCAACTGTGACATATCGGGTTCCGTTCGGCGTAATTAACCCCGGCGATACAGTGCTTGTTCTACCGGAATCAGACTGTCCATCTGTTGGAAAACAAACATGATTCTTCGAAGTTTGAAAGTTAATCACCCTTCAAAAATTATCTAAGGCCCCGCAAAAAAAAAAAAAAAATTGAGGCGTTTGGGAAAGTGCCTTATGTGAGGTTTGGGCACACGGAAGATTGTGGCATCTTGAAAACAGGCGCGGAAAGACGTTGACTGAGAAAAGAAATACACAGGACAAAGAAATACGCAGGACAATCAGGACAATTGTGGCAATAGCTTCAACCTCCGGCAAACGCCCTGAAATGAAATGTTAATTGACAACTACTAAATCATTGATGCTTGTTGAGATTACGGGTCTTTAAACTTTTGAATCCGTCGTCCGCGCTGAGTTCGTCTGGCTGTTACAGCATTTGTTTTTTTTTTATGTTGTCTTTTTTAATTTTCTAAGAAATTTTTTTGAAAAAAAGGAAAGCAAACGGCAAAAGCAAACGGCAAGAATTTTCTATTTATACTCAAGCGGTCTAACTGTATATTGTAGGTCACTATCCCTTTTACTTACCTGGAACCATCCTGCGGTAAATGCGAACCAAATTTACTTAGTAATGAGAGCGATCAGTCACCCATCCGATTTTCAGCTTTGCCAAGTGGCTTATAGTTCAGGAGGTAAGCGGGCCGTAATTCCTGGAATGAATTTAGCGATGAAAAAAAGTATAGGAAGACAAATCGTCAAGTCGCATCTCCATACCCCAAAGCTTCCGAAATTGGAGTTTATCATCATCATCATCATCATCATCATCATCATCATCAGCAGCAGCAGCAGCAGCAGCCTATCTACGCCCAGTGCAAGGCAAAGGCCTCTCCCATTATTCTCCAATTACCTCGGTCCTGTGCCAACTGTGACCAATTTATCCCCACAAACTTCTTAATCTCATCTGCCCATCTAACTTTCTGCCGCCCCCTGCAACGCTTGCTTTCTCTAGGGATCCACTCTGTTACCCTTAATGACCAGCGGTTATCTTGCCTTCGCATTACATGCCCTGCCCACGTCCATTTCTTCTTCTTAATCTCTACTAATATGTCCTTAACACGTGTTTGTCCCCTGACCCACTCCGCTCTCTTCTTGTCCCTTAATGTTACACCTATCATTTTACGCTCCATTGCCCGCTGAGTGGTTCTCAATGTAAGTTGAACCCTCTTAGTGAGCCCCCAAGTTTCTGACCCGTAGGTGAGTACCGGTAAGATGCAGCTGTCATACACTTTCTTCTTCAGCGACAATGGTAGGCTGCTATTCATTATCTGAGAATGCCTGCCATCTGCACCCCACCCAATTCTGATCCTTCTATATCTCTGCCTCATGTTTGGGATCTGGGGTCACAACTTGGCCTAAGTAGATATATTCGCTTACCACTTCCACTGCCTCGCCACCTATCTCAAACCGCTGTGCTGTCCCGAGGTTATTGATCATTACTTTAGTTTTCTGCATATTAATTTTCAGGCCCACGGTTCTACTCTGTTCGTCCAGTGCGGAAAACATGCTTTGCAATTCGTCCCCCGAGTTACTTAGCAAGGCCATGTCATCAGCAAATCTGAGGTTGCTGAGGTATTCTCCATTAACCCTTACTCCCACCTGTTCCCAATCCAACGTTCTGAATACTTCTTGTAAACATGCTGTGAATAACAATGGAGATATTGTGTCTCCTTGTCTGACACCCTTCCTTATAGGTATTTTACTGCTCTCCTTATGGAGGATGATGGTAGCTGTGGACCCATTGTAGATATCCTCTAGTATTCTTACATAATGCTCATCTACCCCCTGGTTCCGTAATGCCTGAATGACTGCTAGGGTTTCGACCGAGTCAAATGCTTTCTTATAATCTATGAAGGCTATATATAGGGGTTCAGTATACTCAGCGCACTTCTCTATCACCTGATTGATCGTGTGAATATGGTCCGTTGTTGAATAACCTTTACGGAACCCTGCTTGTTCTTTAGGTTGACTGAAATCTAAGGTTGCAGAAATTCTGTTAGCGATTACCTTGGTAAGTACCTTGTAGACGACTGACAGTAAGGTGATCGGCCTGTAATTTTTCAAGTGCATCATGTCACCTTTCTTATGGATTAGGATGATGTTCGCGTTCTTCCAAGATTCCGGTACCATTGCGGTCATTAGGCACTGCGTATACAGGTTTGCCAGTTTTTCAAGCACAATTTCTCCGCCATCCTTCAAGAGGTCTGCTGTTATCTGATCCTCACCAGGTGCTTTGCCCCCTTTCTTTCAAAGCCTGCCTTACTTCTTCGGTCGTTAGTGGTGGGATGTCTATCTCCTCTGAGCTACTGTCTCGTTCGGCATTATCCTGGATGTCCCGGCTACTGTACAGATCCCTGTAGAACTCCTCGGCCACTGTGACTATTTTATCCCTATTTGTGATGACATTGCCTTGCTTATCTTTAAGTGCATACATCTTATTTTCCCCCACGCCATGACGCCTCTTCACAGCTTTCAGGCTACCTCCGTTCTTTACAGCGTATTCGATCCTCTCGATATTATACTTCCGTATGTCAGCTGTCTTACGCTTATTGATTAACTTCGAAAGCTCCGCTAGTTCTATTCTGTCAGCTGCGGGATTGTCATGGTTTGCCGTTTCCTAATTAGATCTTTCGTCTCCTGTGAAAGTTTGCCAGTATCCTGTCTAGCCGTAGTGCCCCCGACTTCTACTGCACACTCCGTGATAATACGTGTAAGGTTGTCGCTGGCTTCCTGTGTCGTAAGCTCGGCTTCCCCGTTAAGAGCTGAATATCGGTTCTGCAGCACGATCCTGAATTCTTCTACTTTACATCTTACTGTTAGCTTATTTATCGGCTTCTTTCGTACTAGCTTGTTGCGGTCCCTCCTCAGATCTAGCCTAATTCGAGATCTTACCATACGGTGGTCACTATACCTTACCCTTCCGAGCACTTCCACATCCTGCACGACGCCAGGGTTATCGCATAATATGAAGTCTATTTCGTTTTTTATGCTCCCCACTCGCGCTCCTCCATGTCCACTTCCGACTCTCCCGTTTACAGAAGAAGGTATTCATCATGCGTAGGTTATTCCGTTCTGCAAACTCAACTAGTAGGTCCCCCCTGCTATTTCTACAGCCCAGACCATAGTTCCCAACTGCCTTGTCTCCAGCCTGATTCTTGCCTACTTTAGCATTGAAGTCCCACATAACTACGGTATACTTTAGCCATTGCCGATTCCACATCTTCATAGAAGCGTTCCACTGCTTGGTCGTCGTGGCTGGATGTGGGCGCGTAGCCCTGCACCACCTTGAGCTTGTACCTCTTATTGAGCCTAATTACAAGACCTGCTGCCCTTTCGTTAATGCTATAGTATTCTTCTATGTTGCCAGCTATGCTTTTATTGACTAGAAATCCCACTCCCAGTTCTCTTCTGTCCTCTAGACCCCGTAACATAAGACGTGTCCATTTTTCAGCACCGTAAAGGCTTCGCCTGCTCTCCTAACCTCGCTAAGCCCTATTACATCCCATTTAATGCCCTCTAATTCCTCGAACAACACCTCGAGATTCGCTTCGCTAGATTAGGTTCGCGCGTTAAACGTTGCCAGGTTCAGATTCCATTGGCGGCCTGTCCGGATCCAGGGATTCTTAGCACCCTCTGCTGCGTCACAGAGGGTGCTAAGCGCACCGCAGCTATGGCTCAGAGGTACAGCACTCGCCTCGTAGGCGGGAGGTACTGGGTTCGAATCCTGGTACCGCCGGACACCCACCGGTTTGTTTAATGGGTACAGGCGTCCCTGGTCGAGTGCGGACCCTTGAAAGGGGATTTCACGTTTGGAAAGCTGCCTTTACCCTATCGAGGGGCCCCTGACCCTTGTCCATCTGGCGGGGCCCCCGGCCATCATGCCGCGTTGCGCCATTGCCGGGGGTGAAAGAGTCTGGCGGCATGTCCTGCCACAGGCGGTTGCGAGTTGAGCGTCCATCGTGGCTGTGGAAGGCACCATGGGAATTCGTGTTCCTTGGTGGCGCCGGGCACCTACCGGTAAAATAGGTACAAGCGACTCCCCGGCCTGGCGCTCGGCCTATAGTGTGGGACTACAACGCTTGGGAAGTTCACCCGGCTTGCACGGGAAATCGCCCCTATGGAAAGGAGCGGCTGCAAAAACGCAGGAACTTTTGGGAGTTTATCATATAAATACAAATGCGTAAACTATTATTCTAGTGACCGGTATTCAGGGCTTTGGGGATTAATCGAAAAATTCTGAACCCCCACCATAAGGTTATGCTGGGCTCCAGGTAAAGGATTCGTCCCCTCTTGGGGGACCTGCAGATTCATGGGCAAATGAAACGCAATCACGTAGATATGAACCTGAACGTACAAATAGCGCTATTTCTCTCCATGCAAGTCAAATTGATGCGTGGCATAATGAATTAAACTTAAACAAAGTCAAGAGATGTGGCTTTCCAAATATAGCCATAGCGTGCCATTATCGGACCTCCACGAACAGTATTTTTCAATTTTACGGGTTCTTATTCATATCTTCATGTTAGCATTTAATTTGTCCATAACTGTACACTCAAACTTTTTCTGCGACCCCTTCCTTCACAAACAAATAGCAGTAATTCCAGGGGTATTTTTCAATCAATCAATCAATCGATCAATCAATCAATCAATACATAAGTAAATCATGAAGTCATTGATGAGAGCAATGAGGAGTAGCATCCTTATCCGGCTCCTCATAACGGGTAGTGTCGAATCATGCAACTAGTTGATTGATTGTACGGTTTAACGCGCCCACGCAACGCATGCGATGAGGAGCGCCGTAGTAAAGGGCTCTGGATTAATTTTGACCACCTGGGGATCTTTACTGTGCGCCGAAATCTCGCACACACGGGCGTTTTTGCTTTTCGCCTTCATCAGAAAAGCGGCAGCCGCGGCCGGGAATTGAACCCGCGACCTCGTGTTGTGCTCAGCAGCATAACGCCTTAGCCACTGAGCCACCACGGCGGGTTCATGCAACTAGTGCACGAAGTTGCAATGGATTGCCGCCCTGACTTGTACGGCTTTGCGTTTTCATAATCAAAAACATCGTGAGGGTGATGCAATGAGGTGAAAAATTCGAGCTTCAG
This sequence comes from Haemaphysalis longicornis, assembly GCF_048455015.1. NCBI lineage: Eukaryota > Metazoa > Arthropoda > Arachnida > Ixodida > Ixodidae > Haemaphysalis > Haemaphysalis longicornis. The sequence continues at coordinate 84,352,787 of NW_027526335.1, forward strand.
GGCAAGCCACATATCCGCCGCAGTTGTCGGTGCGCCAGCACAGGACACATCCGACTTCCTTGTTCCATGGCGCTGGAAAATTTGGGGCTTATCGCGGAAGTGGCATACGGGAAGGTGTCCCACCTTACTACGTCAATCCTTGTCTCGCTCACGGACGCTTCCCGGGGGAAGGAAATAGAGTGCGGCCTTCGTTTTCAGTCGGCTACAAGGTCAGTGCTTTGCTCAGGAAAGGTAGGGGTGCTCGATGAGGGAGGGCAAAGGAGGGGCTTTTGACTGGCATTGCAGAAAAATACAGGATATTTCAGGTTTCACGCGTCTCGCCATGCCTTCCTTGTCGACCCATATTCTTGAGCCTTTGCTGGGCCGGTTCCCGTCGAGTTGAGGTTCAAACTCTTACGAAACCCGCTCCAAGGTCTGATCTTTATCCTTTTAGACACCTTTTAATAGGCCTTACGTTGCTGAACACTCCGTGGCTTATACCTTTAGCCAGAATATTTTTTTGTCATTGTCGCTCACTGAGTTTCGTTTTGTGGGGTTGATGGGCCAGTCAAATTTTGAGTTCTCCAGGGAGCCTTGATCCCTTTATCACATTGTTACACGACATCGCATGACTGCTTCACCATTGCTGCGGCGATGTAGGTGGTATGCGTTCCTTTATGGGCAATTCTTTCCCTGCCAGCACCCCAGATGACGAAGAGGAGAATGAAGTGCTTTTTGGACGGATTGGAGGGTCGAATTTCACGCTCTCCGGTGCACTGCCGCTAGATCTGCGAATAAACCCTACTTCGCCTCTTAGTCGCCTGATCATCCCCGTAACAATATTTTATATTTGTTTCTGTAACGCAGATCTTGCGATATATGTACTATTTAAAGGAGCCATGAAGAGAAAACACAAGTTTGGTTCATTAGAAAGATTGCCTCGTTAGAACCATAACGACACCACTTATAACGCAAACTTCGCTCAAATAAGCTACATAATTAGGAAAAAAGGAAATGACCATGCGACCCACCAGCTCATTTTCCGCAACAGAACCTATGATGTCACTCGAGAATGCTCTGCGATTGGCGGAGGCCGACAAAAGCAAACGCATGTTAGGCAGGGCTTACAGTTTGCATAGCGAGCTAAATGCCCGTGAAACATACTGCACATTCTTTTTATGACAAAGAACGGTGGAGTAAACGGTTGAAGTTCCGAACGAACACGCAAGCGTGTGCGCCAATGCGTACGAAACTACCGCCGGCCGAACTCGACATCTCGCCGTCGCCACCGTCGCGCAGACGAATTTTCGGGTTCGAGGCTCTTAGGGGCCAACGAACCGTTCCAGCACGTACAGCCGCGACCTTGCTTGGTATCTTAATCCCTTGACAGGAGGTTGGCCGTCATATCGCCAACCAGCAAAGGTAAAAATAGAAACGAGGGGAGTAAGGAACAGCAAGAAGCGACGAGATAGTGCCAGTCGTCGCAGAAGTTTCGAATGGTGTTGGCTTGCTGCTGTCGTTACGAGCTCGTTTCCAGTTTACAACCATTGAAAACGTCAGTTTGTTCGAGTACTTTCCAATAAAATTTTGTTGCTGCGTTTTGAAATGCCCATGTAGTACGGGCAAATCGTCGAGGGAGTGCGACATCTCCGCCGGTGAAAAGATCTCCTTTCATGTGCTGCCCAACGACGAACCTCAGCGAAGCAAGTGGCTACGTTTTGTGAACTTTGCAAACGGAGGAGAAAGAGAGCTAAAGGAAGTACGAGTGTGCTCGCTTCATTTCCGAGGAAGTGATTACGGCAGGGACCCTTACGTTAGCTCACTCCTGGGACATGCTGGTGCTCGTCGCCTACTTCGTCAAATCGCTCTGACCTTGGGGAAAAAAAATGCCGTAAACACCGCGGATTGACGCTCGTATCTTTCTGGTCGAAGCAGAGAGCTCGCGCGAACGGCTTTCCGTACACGACACCGGCCAACTGGCATAAGTGATACTGCTACTGAAATTGAACTATTATTAACCGTAATACAAATACGGCACATACGTACCAGTCTGTATTGTCCGTCGCGACGGGGCTGACGAGGCAGCGGTGCCGACGGCAGGGCGTTCGTCTGTTGTGGCTATCGCGGAATGGTCGCTTTCCCGTCCACCGCGTATCCCACAACTCTTGCCGCTCGTGCACTTAGAATCATTGAGCGTTCAAGTGGTGTAAGGTTGTTAAATGCAAGCCCGAGCTCCTCGGCGAGAGTTTTGTTCTCCGGATCAGGCGATTCCATGACTAGGGCTGCGGGTGCACTAGGTTTTACTAGTATTTTTAAAATGGCCGCCGTCTCGGTCGACTCCCGCGTGTGGGTGCTATATGGAGTCGACATACTAAGTATCTGTTTCATGGACCGGCTCGTATGACGCCATTGTTCACGTCACGGAATGTGCAATTTTAGCGGGAGATTTAAAATTTTGGCTTAAATTGCCTTATTTCTCAGTGAATAAAGCATCATTTGCTTCCGGGAAAGCGCTTGGGGTACTATGAAACACCTAATCTTTCGAAAAAAACAAACTTTTGTTTTCTCTTCATGGCTCCTTTAAATACCGTATGATGCTGTTAAAGCTGCCCACCAATGCTGCACACCCGCGAAGCAGTAGCACTGGCAAACAGGCAGTATACGCGTCTCGATCCTCGTCCTTATCTTCTTTTCAGTCCCTTTTCGTACAGGCGCTGTGGCGCATACCCAGAGGGGGGATTGTAACAATGGTTCGCACGATGACAGCACTGCGGCATTGCTCCCTCCCGTGAAAGGCATCGTCCCGATGCTTTACCAATAGGTCCTCTAGACGGAAAAACAAGAGAAATGACAGTTTCGCGCTACACCACAGTTGTCCGAGGTTGAGTTCAATGAGCGTGATAAGGCTTAATCCGTGCAACATGGACAACCTCAGCTCGCATAGGGGCCCGCGGAAGTGCGCTTTAACTTACTCTACACCCCCTTTCCCTGCCCGCCTTATCTGTACTTACATTACCTTACAATAAACCAACATACCGCCTCTGTAACGAACTCCCTGTCACCCCCCCCCACTCCCACTTCCTGTTCGACTCCTTGGTAGGACACTTGAGCCGCCCCCTTATCCGCAGTTCAACCCTCGAGCAGTGGGAGTAGGCGCTGTCCATTTTAGTCCATCTCGGGAGCGGAGGTCCAGCGACAGTCGGTAGGCAGAGCAAGCAAGACGACAAACGCTGCCAGGGCCCGCTTGCGGGCACAAAGCCTTTCATCGTTGGATAAAGACAGTTATTTTGACTATGCCACCATACTTAATGTACGTTGTATCAAAACTGCTTTATGGCTTCGGATGGTATGCGTGGCTGTCTTTTACGACCGTCAAATCACCCTCACCTAGATGGGAAAAATCAACCACGCAAAAAAGGGGACAATCAAATAAGGGCCCCTTGCGTAACGGGCGGGAGCGCTACACAGTAGGTCATAAGGTACCTGACTCATTAAGAGGAATAGATGATTGGTCAGAAGCTGAAGAACCGAAAGCGAACCGTAGCGATGCGGGACGTCGCACCAACAACGTCCAGGGAAAACGAGCCACACGTATCTCTTTTCGACGTTGACAATAGCCGTGAGCAAGGACACGGGAATTTTGAACCTTTAGAACTTTATGGTGCAATGTGGTGCGGAAAGGGGTTAATTTTCAAACGCGGCAGCGTGAGAAGCAGGGCTGCAGACGGATGCGGAGAGAAGAAAGTTTTGTGGGCTGTATGGTCAAGTGTCGCTCCCACCATTTATTCCATGTATTCGTGCGTTTTTCCAGCAGGCATATTTGTCGAGGAAACCGCCTCACACCATGCCTATTCGTTTCTCGCGGGCAACAGTGTACTACGCACATTCACAGCACCCTTGTCCCCGCGAAGGTGTGGCCGGAGGATGGAGACGCAGGGGAGAAAGGGGCCCGAAAATGAAGGTTCTTTTGCGAGCGCTACGTAGTTTAAGGGAACGGAGGGAACCGGATAAAAGCGAAAAAAGGGGAAGGAAGCAGGAATATATAAAAAAAATGAAATGTGGACTTCCCCGCGCACGGGGAAGTCAACTTCATTCGGAGAACGTATTGGCTAAGAAAAACTCGAACACCTCAATGTTTTGCTTCCGTGCAACCCCGTGCAAGCGACCGCGCGGGAGTGAAGCCCATTTCCTTGTATATCAACCCTTCCATCCTGACGCGTTAATGGCTCCACAGAAAGAGTAAGCAATACATAGTGTTTCCCTTGATTTCAGCGGTCGAGAAGACTGCGCAGAGAAATGTTATCGCACAGGATGAGCTGAAACGGTGGGTTCAAATATCGGTGCATTCGTTGAATCAAGTCAGAGTGCGCGTGGCGCGTGCTGCAATGTACAAATGTCTTTAAACGCAGTGGTAACGACTTGCATACCCAGAGGAGAAATTCTTTGGGGAAAACTGCCAGTTCCCCATTGCCTTTTCCCATAATGCCCGCAAAGGGACTAAAGTGTGTGCGCGACCCTGCTCCTTTCCCATCTTTTTGCCTGCCCTCTCTTTCATCCCCTGTACACCCCTTCTACAGTGTCGAGTAGCAATCTGGACTCTAAGCCTGGATAACCTCTCGGCCGTTCCGTTTGCTGTTTTCTCTCTCTCTCTCTCTCTGTCTCTCTCTCTCTCTCTCTCTCTCTCTCTTTAGCTTGAAGGGGAGTTCTTTGGCGATTCTTGCCAACGTCTCGTTGCGCCTCCTCGGAAACGCTTCCACGGATGAACTTTATGATTGGTTTGGTCTCCCGTGTCTACCGTGTGACCAAACCACGTTTACAAAAAAAAAGGAAAAAAAGTCAGCGACGTTTGACGTGGCGAATTCGCAATCAGCGTGAGTGCCAGGTGCTGCCCCCTGGTTATTCTCAGTTTAGCAACGATATAATCATGAATGGGTGGTTGTTCGGGTACGAATGAATAAAAACCATCCACACAGGAAAGGATGTGGCAAGGCTAAGCATGTTTAAGCAAGGATGTTGCAAGGCTAGGGCATTGGCATGCTTATCCGTTTCAGTTTTTCTATATACAACGGCGGTACCGGTAGATTCTCGTTAGTTCTGCCGCCGTTTCAGCTGCTGGTACGCTTTTCGAACATGGCTTGACAGAACGGGCCTGTGAATGGTTCTGTGATTGTGCGACCTAGAGGCTTAGCTCTGCTATGCCAGGATATACGTAGCGTGAGTTAAGGTTCAGCAATCCAGTCTAATCCAGTCCAGTCCAGTCCAGTCCAGTCCAGTCCAGTCCAGTCCAGTCCAGTCCAGTTCAGTCCACTCCAGTCCAGTCCAGTCCAGTCCAATTCAGTCTAATCTAGTCCAGTCCAGTCCAGTCCAGTCCTGTCCAGTCACTGCTCCTCGCGCATGCTCAGCACGGCTCTTACGAGCCACGCGAAACGGCTATTAAGCGGCTCCGGTGCAGCGTCAGACTTGGCTACGGTGCAATTTCGGCGCACACCTGGGCACGCGCCGGCGCCAGTGCGTCTGCCGCGGCTATGACGCAACACAATCCAACACAGTCCACTTTAATACAATCCAATCCAAATCTAACCCCAATCCCAATCCAAGCCAACCCAAGCCAAGCCAAGCCAAGCCAATCCGATTCAATTCAACCCAATGTCCCTCGCGCTTGCGCAGAACGGCCCTTCACGGTACACGCGAAACTGCTCAACCTCGGCCAGTGTAGCTTACGCTACAAAACGAGTGAGGGGTGACACAACGCCCAAGCAATGCATATGTGTACAGAAGTGCAGCTGACTTAAGAAAACCCACTAAAGTTTTTATGTGGATACAAGGGGCCTTCATACCTTGTTATAAAATGTCTGCTTTAATAAACTATCTTCCCGCAGTACATCTGAGCTTATTACACAAGCCAACCTTAAGTGTGCTAGGTGTATAGCAGAGCAGCTGGAAATAGTACTCGCGCATTTGTAGACAATTCTCAATATTTCTGTACCGATTTTTTTATTCTTGCAGGGGATAATTGCAAATTTCACACTCCTAAAGATATTGACATTCTCCACAATCACTTTTATAAATCCCCCCCCCCCTCCCCCTAATAGTGCGTGCTCTTAGGGTCGTCTAGGAAGGCATTACCAATAACGAGATGTCCGTTATCTTGTTAAGCCCAACCTATAGGGAACTTTTTGTTCTTGTCAGCGATTGCAGTACGCGTACATTTATTTCCGACCATATGAAGCGAAATTTCATTAAACAAACCCCAAGAAAGAAGCCAATCCATTTTTGCCCTTTAGGAGATGATAAGTTATCAGAAATTTGTGAAGAAAAAAAAAAACGCTGCTGCTGCTGTTTTCCTTAAAGGGACAATTTCTATTCGTCAATTTCCGCTTAACGACGTTGTGTAGCACTTTGCCCTACCGACCTTGCGTCTCCACTCCTCTGTTTTGCTATCCTTCCAGTTGACCCAGGGGTCCTCCTTGAACACATCACTTTTTTATAACGTGGGAAGTCCAATGTGTTCGATCTTATGCTCAAGGAACCACCAAAGCGTGTGCTACGCTAGCAGAAAGGAATAAGAAAAATGAACGATATCAAACTTCTTTCTACGTTTCTCTACAGCAACCCTGTCCCGAAAACCAAGAATCTTCATGACGAACAGCAGCGACTTAGTGGCTTGAAACAATAACAACAAAAGTTAGTCAGTCGTCTCGCACACCACAACGGAAACATCGTGAGTGGTGACACAGTGTGCACTGAAAGCAGCACTCATTGGACAGACTATTTAAGTACTTCAGAGTAGAGTAAGGGGAGATGACCGCGGTAGGTACTGCACGCAGATTTATCCCTCCAGGTGGAATGAGATTCCAGTAATTCTGAGGGCCCCAGCTTTAACTGCTAGTGGGCAAAGGTGTGCTACAAACTCAGCCTTCGACCACGTGGAAGGGTAGCTTTTCCCACATTCCCTTCGTGTTATACCGGTCTCCTTTATAACATCGCCACGTGCATAAAGGACGCCGTTCTAGGAATTTGGAACAGAAAATCTCCAAGCTTGGTGCAGGACGCGAACGTAGTTTTAATTCCCCCCAAAAAAGAAGAGCTCGACGAATGTATTTCGAGTTCGGACGCCACTTTTACGTATGAAGAGAGTGATTGGTACATTCTGATTCATTCTTTTTCATATCTGCGCTTGGGTCTTGAATACGCAGCCTGGAATTGCCATGCTTCAAAGGAACGTCTGCTACTGCAGCATCTTGGGAGCCGCGCAGTTCGAAGCTTCAAGTGTTTTGGCTTGATCGGTTGGGTGACGTGTTTATCAAAGCTTTCTGACGTTCAATTGGACGGGGGGAATGACATTGTAAAATCTTTTATGTCCAGTATGTTAGTCTTCTGGTATGGCATGTTGTCTGGACAATACATAGATCTGCAAAACAGGACGCCGCTCACGCGCATTCACTAAAAAAAAATTGACCATATTCACAATCAAGATGCGAGGGCTGAGGAGACAGCGGAGCTGGGGGTCTTCACTAGCTTTAACTTTGTTTTCTTAGGTCTGTGGTTAAAAGCGAAGCTTCTTTTATGCAAACTGAGCTAAACCTAAGTCCGCAATCGACCCTCCTGAAGTCCAAAATACAAACTGCCAAAGTCCGAAGCCATCAAGGCGGAAATTTGGGCGAGTCGGAATACGTTCATCTTGCACAGCGTAAAAAACACACGGGACACGAGTAAGATATAGACACCACAAAGCCATAGTCCTCTTCAACACAGCCAAAGCTCAAAGCCAACGCCTGCGCTACGAACTCAAAAGGAAATGCTAAGCGCCCCGAATGCGATGATAGCGCCATTGGATAGACGCCGGTTTCGTTACACGAGGGACACAGATTCGATTCCGAAAACGGGAAGCGTTTCTTTTCTCTCGAATTGGCTGCACATGTTATTGTTGTCCGCCGCTGCTAACCCCGTATCCCTCTGAACTCAGGCCTTTGGGTGGCCTGATGGCTAGGTTGCCGGCTTCACGGCGTAAAGTTTCCAGGTTCGATTACCGGGTCCTCTCTAACCACATCTTTTTTTTTCTTTAGGAGCGCACTCCCAACACCTGCTCGTGGGCTCCTTGCCTCGTCGCCCCTTTCCCTCGCACTTCTTGGCCTAGCATTTCCCCCCTATACACTTCGCCGAAGATGGTTGTTTTCTGTTCACGATCCGCACGAACAGAGCTCAAGCTTAAACAGCTCTTCTGTTAAAATATACTTTTTCCTCAAGCACTCACTCGCCCTCACGCTCACCATTCGCCCTCCCCACTTGCACTTACTTGCACAGACAGACAGACAGACAGACAGACAGACAGACAGACAGACAGACAGACAGACAGACAGACAGACAGACAGACAGACAGACAGACAGACAGACAGACCAAGAAGAAACATCGTCTAAAATCCCTCGTGCAGGTGCGCTCGCGTTCTCGAAGCGATGCTGCTAAGAAAGGAGCAGCTTCCAAACGAATAGGCACGCGAAGCGGCCGAATGTCCGGACATCAGTACACCTGGCGCAATGACTGCACTCAGCCCAACCTCGCCTTGTCCCGGTGTCACCGGCGTTATTGCTGGCAGTTCACGAGGTATATCTACTTCTCATATATCTGTATACGTAGAAGTTTCGGCGAGAGACTGTGAAAGACATTTTCGACCGCAAGAACCGGTTTTCGAATCGCAAAAAAAAAAAAAAAAAAAAAAGCAGAGAGCTCTACTACCGTTACAAACACATGCGAAGTGCTGACACGGCTATTAGCTGATGTGTTTTAGGGTAATTCACAAACGCAGTCAGGGAACACGAAGCGCAACAAAGTGCACCAAGAAAAATTTTGCTATTTCCCTAACCCGTTTGTCGCAGCTACTGACTATTATTCATTTCTCACGCATAAGTGGATTATACACTGTTCCATTCAGGAGAAAACGATGGTTTTTAGATAGTAAGCTTACCGGCAATCTTGATTTCATCCTGATCCATCCTTCAAGCCAGGCGGCGGCACACAATTTCCGCAGAAAACTTCTTGTATCAGCATCATCATTATTTAGCGCACATGTCTCATAACATGTCTTCTAATTTGCTCCTCACTTGCAGTCTCCTCCTGCTTCACTACAACCGACACAAAAACAGAACTTACGGGCGCTGCGGCCCCCGACGCGGACTGTTTTTGTTGCGGCCAACTTGCCCACCAACATTTGGTTTGGAAAGGTAAACCTAACTAGTTGTCACCTTTTGAAGGCTCCAAGCAGTAAAGTTTTTTTTACGCCGCAGATCAGATGTCAGCGAATAGCGAAGAAAACCACGCAGCACCACCGACGGATATCAGTCGTCGTTTAGTCCACAGGAAATGGCCTGAATCCATTTTTTCTGATTGCCACACCTATCCACACAATTCGCACACCCACCGACGAAGGTATGACCAACAATTCACGCGATGCTTCCACGCAGGTAACTGCATAACACGGCCGCGAATCCGAGAACGGGAACGAGGGTTCTCCGAGCGTCCCAAAGGCGCTGCAGCTGAACCATCGAATGTGAGCGAAGGCAACTGGCTGTCTAGACAGACGTGACTAGGCGTCTTTGCGAGGCGGGCGGCGCACTAGCCCCGGCGTCGGGCAGAACAAGCAACTCCACCACGTCATGGTATCTTCGGCGTTGTCGCAGGGTGCTTGCGAGCGCTTGCATCTAAAAACATTGCAAGCATCGCCAGTCATTACAATTACCGGCTACGGCAACCACCTTCTCGTCAGGACGAAGAACAAATGGGCGGCTCTTGGCTCGTGTTTGGGAAAACCGCGTATGCAGCGGTGACGGACGACTGAACAACAACAACAACAACAACAAAAAAAGGCATCGCTGCATGCCGATGAAAGCCGTCGTGTGTGATGGTTGACGATAGAGCGGCAGCGCTTCTCTATCTGTTGCTGACGACAGCTTCAGTGGCGGACGAGTAATTGTAATTGTACCTTGTTAATTAGGTTTAGTGGTCAACCCGCACCAGTAACTCTAGTAGCTAGGGCGTTCTGCTGCCGATCCCAAGGACGTCGATTTGATCCCGACCGCTATGAACATTTCGTGATGGCGGTGAAAAACGATAACGCCCATGTGTCGAGATTCGACGAAATTTCGTTTTGCCGCAAAGCGTATTCTGCTTAACAAAGCTGCTGTTAGTCCATGACAAGAAGAAATGCATTCGAAAGAGCGATATACATCTTCGCTCTAAAAAGGGATTCACTACCATCAATATCTCAAATAAAAATTGTGATGCCGAATCGCTGAATAAAGCAAAACAATCAATTAACAAAATTTCAAATTTACGGAACGAAAAGAATAGAATAACACGTTTTTATTGGGTTATTTTTACAAGGACTTTTGGTGCGCAGTCATATCCCCACACAGACAGTTAAGCACCCGGGCGTTTCACTGCAGTGCGATTTAGGTACAAAGAGAGATTCTGGCGTGCCAGTGATTGACTGAAAAAAAAAAAAAAAAAAAAGTGAACTGTTAAAATCTATTGCAGGTATGTCGGTATTCCTATTATTGTTTTCATTGCGCATAACCATAAACGGACTCAGTTTCTCGGACACGGTTTATTTTGTAATAGTGTATTAAGGGTGCGTCACCGACCCCGTTTTATTGATTTACTTTACTTCAAGATATCTGATAAATTTTATTCCGGATAGTGGGTCTGCGTTTTATTATGGCTATTTTACGCATAATTACTATGGCGCATATTTTGAAACGACGTTTCCAGTAAATATTAATTAAAGATCGTGTCTCGATCTTCTTAATACTTTCCCCCCAGATTTGCACAAAGGATTCATTTAAATATTTTGCTGAGTAAGAACGTTTTTTTTTTTTTTTTGCAGAAGTATATAATGTGAGCTTCAGTGATATCAATGAGCAGTGATTCCTATCAGCCGGTACCACTCACGAGCGCCACTCGCCGCTGACGAGCGGTGAGTGTCGCTCATACTTGTTAGTAGTGAGTGGGGCTCCCCACTCGCGATTCGTGAGTGGTGAGTGAGCGGGGCTCACCGCGAGTGGCGCTCGCACTCACCATCCCGAAACGATGGTGAGGCTCACTCACTACTCACTCATGAGTGGGGAGTGGGTGGTGTGTGAGTGCACTCGTGAGTGAGCCTGGCGACCTACGGTCTGGACATACAGACTGGATCCACATTTGGCTACTGCAACCCGCTCAGTCGCGCCTGCGAACAAAGACCAAGCCCTCGAAAATTCGTAAAATATTATTTCATCCGCCAGCAGCAAAATACGTGCAGCACCCACCCAGCGTATTCAAGCACCAAGGGCTTAAATACGCTGCTTGATAGGCGCTGTCACTACTAATGATGTCCCCTGTATAGTTGTTCTAGTTGTGTGGAGTCAGCGTGGTTTCCTTCATTCCTTATCTACGAGTTTTGACCGGGTAAGCCATTTTAAAACCCCAGGCTCGAATATGCATATATGACATGTTTTTAAGCTTAAGTGTGGCATCACGAAGAGCACTCAGAATAACGCTCTCAATGGCCCTCCGGCCACTCGTCTTGACTTCGCGTCCGATCCGACCTGAAACCAAAATAAACAAACGGAGAGAAAGCAGCCTGCGTAGGTAGTTGCGCGCATTGGAGACAGGCGCATTCTCGACGCACACCGTCTCTTCGGACCCCCATCAAAATAGCGAGTAGGCACGTAGCGCACACGAGCAACTGTGAGAATGCCTCGTCTCGGGCGGCTTACGCAAGCCTCCACAGCTGTGACAAAAGGACGGCGTGGCTAGCTGGCGGCAACTTGACGTGCACGTCTCCGGGGCTCTCTCGGTGGACCGTACGCTCTTCGGAGCCGCCATTAATCACGTGGACGTCCGCGCAACGTCGGGTCCCACAAAAGAGTTGCGCTGCGTCCTCCCCTCGCGCGGCCCGAAGCGCTCGCGGTGGGCGCGGAGACCGTCAAAGGCCGCTTTTCCTCAAACCTGAAAAGGGGAGGTTCCCGTCACTCGGCAAGGCGGCCCAACCGTCAAAGCTGACGTGCATCGCTCCGCTTGGCGTCTATGTGGATTACTCCGCATTCTTTTTTTTTTTTTCTCTTCACCCCTTTAGGCGCTCTCTCTTTACCTCACGGGCCTCCTTTTCCCCGTTCGCCTCCCGTTTTTCGGCGCGCTTTCAGTTTTGATTACCCGGAACGAACCCACTCTCGGTGGCCGAGAGTCGTAAGGGGTTCGCCGTGACCACGTGCACGCCTGGAAAGCACGCACCCTACAGGGAATAGAATTCAACGGACGCTACTGCGTCTATTTACCTACCCCCTTCACTACACCTTGCTTCCCCAACGTCCACCCCCTTCGGTCCTTTTTTTGTTTCCTCCCAAAAATAAACTATGACCGGAAGGTCCTCCTCGTGGCTTCGAAAATGGGGAGGAAACAGAAAGAAAGGAGCGCGCTGCTTTGCATAAGGCGCTTCTTGTGTGAGCTGTGCTTTCATGTGGACAGGAGGAGGGGAAAAAGCGGGGAGAAAGGTTACCGTGATGGGCGTTGCGCGTTTTCGCGCCCGCGCCAAAAATGAAGCCCGAGTTCGTTGGCCTGACAATCACGAGAAGGTGCGTCCACCTATTAAAAAAAAAAAAAAAAAAACTTATGGCAACGAACTGCCTTATCCTGTGGCCGGCACATGAGCTGGCAAACTTGTGGAAGTCCTGTGTGCCGTTGGTTTTTTAAAAAAAGAAGCACATATCAAGCTCGTTAAAAGGTTGGTTTTGCAAGTTTTTGTGGCGTGAATTGTTGCCACTCGTGGTGGAATCCTTGCGTATGGGTGCCACAATCAGCGAGCAAGAAAGTTTGGAGAAGTTTCCACCAATTAACTTTTTTTTTTAATTTTGCAGCAAAGTCAGCCTCGTCTTTCTAACAGACCAGCTACGAGAACTCGGGCTGTGAGTGTTTTTGCACGTTTCTCAATCACTACTATTCGCCCCGAGCGCGAACACAGTCGGCCCCTGGCGGCGGCGGGACGAACCGCTCCTAGTGTGGATGGCGCTCTCGCGTCGTCTGCTTTTTCACGTTGCGTGCGGCGCAAGAGGCGTGCTGCACACGACAAAACAACCAATATGCGTGCTCGTTTGGCAGTAAGCAATGACATAGTAACCTCTGCGTGCTCGTTTCCTCTAGAAACGCAAGAATCAGCGGCCGTTGCGGGTTAATGCGCTGGTTTAATTCCACGAAACATCTTCGCCGTGGTCACCGCTTGAGTATGAAACGTGTTATAAACATTGCTTCCACACATTGCACTTTTCTGTTGAGTGCAGTCGTCTGCCGTTTCGGGAACGTCGAAGGGTGCTTTTTGAAGGTGGCGTGGTGATTATTAAAAGGATAAAAATTTAGTACGCGAAACGGGTAAGAAGCGACAAGACCTGTGCATACGCGTGCAAATTCCACACCCTTGTAAAATTGCGCTGTGTCCTTATAGAAAGAAGAAACAAACAAAAACATTTACACTGCACACGACCCGTGCGCTATCACCCATACATTACCTGACACGTATTTTACATCCGCAAGCGACTGTGTGATCGTGTCCTTCCCGTACCTTTTCTAAAATAAATACTATTTTTGGACAGTCATTGTTTATACTAAGGATGAGGAATAAACATTTATTCAACTGTATCGAGTTGCTAATTTTGCGTATTATTTAAAATACGTTTCTATGGATGCGCAAGAGTATTTAGGGGGGATTTTTCGGTTATTAAGCAGTTGTGAGTTTGCGTCTGTCATGTGGCATTCCGTGTGTCATTTTCATATATATCATTTTCAAATCCGACATGAATCACCTTGTCCAGAAACGTGTCTCACTCAGCATAACCAAATGCCTAATATGGTCACGTCTTAACCTCTTAAGGTAGCCTAAGTTTAAAGAAAGAGGAAAAAACGTGTAATATAATGCACGTTGTTGCCCACATGTGTGAGGGGTGTGTGCCATGACTCGCTGGTTTTTTTTTTTTTTTTTTTTCCCACAATGCTTGCTTTCAATACAATTTTGAAAAAGGCGAGCCACAATTCCTGGGCAGTCTCGGACCAAAAGGGGGGTTAATCAGTTTTGAAAATACGTGGTAAAGTACTGCTTTTTCGCCGCAACAGAACGCGACGCCTAGTGTAGTTTCGATTGTAAGTAATAGTGATAACCATAGTTTGGCTTTTCGCGTTACATGCGTTCTCTTCTCGCTGCTCTTGCAACGTTGGCAGAACCCCCCCCCCCCCCCCCCCCCTTCCCGAAAAAAAAACGAAATGCACAGAATTTTATTTTTTAACCAGTCCTCAAGAAGTAAATGCCAAGACAAAGGCGATATTCAGTTTACAAAACAAAGTAGTTACCGGGAAACCGTTGCGCTGATTCGCAATGAGAAATAAAAAGGAAATGTTTTACTACATCTGCAACAGCGCAACTTCATTTATTGCCATCTTTAGGGTTCGTAAGCGACCTTATACGCAAGAATGCAAACACACATCTCGCTGTTGCAGGCACCTGTTAGATTTTAAAAGTAACGCAAATGGTCAACAGAGCAGCCGTAACAGAAAATTTGTGCTCACTGTGAGGTCCCAGAAGCTTGGTTTGCGCACTGTAAACCTGCTTGTCACTTTACGAAAACCTAGCTAAACATGAGATGTTGATTGTACTGCGTGCGTTGACAATTCAATTCGCAAGTTCACTTGTGACGAAAGCCGTAAATAAGTGATCCGAAACCGTTATTCATCAAACCTTCCTTCAGAGTCGCTAAAATTTCATTTGAAAGACCCGTTAGGGCAGTTACATTTATATCTCTGCACTGATCAAAATTCAGTAATCTTATGTTGCCTTTTGAACACACAAAAAATATCGTAAGCTCTTAGAAGGAATTTCGGGGCAGTTAAGTAGTGTTACCATTTCAGGGCATCCCACAAATGCAAGAATGCGTCATGCTACCAGTGAAAGCGATTGAGATTGCCGTTGTAAACAGAATTTCAGAGATCGAGGCTTCCTGATTTGTTTCTATTTATGCTTTTATTGAAGGCTCAAAGCCATAGTCTGGAAAGAATGAGCTTGCTACGAGCCACAGCGTACAAGTTCATTGTCACAATTACGGCCATTCTGAGATTCCCGATGAGTCGTCGCTTTTTTTGGCGTAGTATTGAAAACTGACTGCCGCTTCCATGCTACACATTGAACGTTGAGGAACCGAACTACAGCATACCACTCTTGTTTGCACCTTTCGTGCGCACATACGGCGAGAAAAAGGCACGAAGCGCGCCCACAGTGTGCATTCTTACGGGCCGCTCAGCGGAGCATCCACACTAGCAGCGCGACGCTGTCGCCACCTACATGTCGAGCTCGCGGCGAATAAAGACCCAAACTAACAGTATGCCCCCTCTCTCCCCATTGTTCGCACTGGCATTGGGTTTCATAGTACAAACGGAATTTTTTAAGCATCAGGCAGAAGGCTATTGATTTCCTGGAACTGTTTCTGGAGGTTGTGGGAAACTGATATTGTTCGAGTACACGGCTATTTACTGACTTTTCCAGTCACGAAAAGAGTCTCATATACATGCGTCCTAACCGCGAACATACTACGAGACTTGCACGCGACAAAATGAAGGCTTACACGAAGAATATTGACAAAGCAAGTGAGTTAAATATAAAGGTCAGTTGAAGAAAGCAGTTATGCTATGCGTTAACATGTACATGTAGATTGAACGATGTGCGTTTTATTATCAGAGTACGTGCATGCACAACGGATATTTTTTTTTTATTTTGTTCCGAGTATTTCTGATTGTATGGTGCACCATTATATTAGGAAAATTTCAGTAGTATGGTGCGGCTGCATTCATATTTCGTAATAGTCGCACTGCTGATATCTCTGCTGAGGACTTGTTAAACTGTGAGTTTTTATGCTATTGGGGCAAGCCGCTTAGGGAACCATGGTTTTCTAACAAATATGAACTGGTTACCCTGAAAAAATTATTGGTCATACTGTCCAATGGAGCTGGCTAGTATCATAATTGTACGAGCCAAATACAAAAGGCAAAGCCAATATACCATCGATCATTTCATTGGTACCGCAGGCATCGAATATTTTTGCGGGGAGAGTAGCTTTTCAAATGCTTCATACGAAGGCCTTTCAACTATAAATCTTCCGAAAACTGGTAACGCCGAACTCACTATTTTTTTCAGATTTGAGGCCTCTCGTATGGGCGAAAAATATCGTCTGATCTTTAGCCATTTTGCCTTCAACAAATAAACCTAACTTTGCTGGAGCCGTCTGAGGCTCAGCAGAAGTCTTCAGGTGCCACTTGACTGGGGGAGACGTGCTCCCCCATTTGTACATTAGGGGGAGCTGTCGCTCCTCCTGCACCCCCTGTTCCGACGCCCCTGAGAGAAGCTGCATATTTGCAAGGCACTATATATGATAAAAAGAAGAAAAAACTGCCCATCAAACAGTTTCTTGACAGACAGTATACGTGCCCACGGTTTCATAAACGTCCACTCATGGGAAGTCTGACGTGCCGTGCGAGTAGCGCACCGTATATAACACGTCCGGCGTCGCCGATACGGGCACAAAAATATAGACTATGTCATACAAACTATGTCACCAGCGTTGCCTAAAAGCAAAATGGAGAGGACGGACAGACTCCATAACTGTGGATATGTTGCCGCATTAGAGACGGCCGTCAGCCTTGACCGGGTGGCCACACGCAGTGTTGCACTCCTTTTTACTTTCTCCAATCAATATGCCAGCCATGGAAGCTGTGCGGGCAATCCATTACATCATAAGCAGCTGCCAACACTGAATCAGCGATGGTTTCCCGCACAAGAAGCTAAGCCCAGAGGTCCACGTAGGAAAGAAAACAAAAACAAGCTGAAACTCACCACAGGGTCGATACGAGCGTATCTACGCGACAGCGGAGCGAAAGGCGCTCTGTATATCGCGTGCTTCGAAGACACGGAAAGCGGTTGATGCGGCCTGCCTTTGTCAACGGCACCAAGCACGGCAGCGACATGTAGTGGCACTCTCCTCCCCGCACACGTTTATTTCTCGTCGAGCCGCTGGACATCTCACACCTGAATCAAAGACGTTTATTTTTTGATGGGCCATACATGATGACGGATTTTGGGTGAGCACGTCTCCTCACGATGTAGAAAATTTAGTTTTTTTTTTTTTAAGCAGACGACGTTGCTTCGAGGTGTGCGTGCAACGTGACGAACACGCAACACGCTGGCGGAGACACAACAAGTCGCTCGCGAGATAAGGAAGAGTGACAAGCGTTCCGACGCCCTTTTCTCCAAGACGGATGGGGGATTTTCAGTGTATACGGCCGCATGGAACGGGACACGCCACAGCGCCCTGGGAGGTGTTTGTTCGACACGCAGGGGACGCCGAAATGAGTCCCAGGAGCTCGCAGTTATAAATAGATGACTGCAGCGGACGATAAAGGCAGAGCCTCGCACACGTCTTTTGGCGCATTGTGGTAAGAACTGCCTCCGGTCTATTTTCAACGCGGGCTTGCCTTCTGCAGCTATGTTTTCATGCTTTTATCTGTGACGCCTTTCTGCCAGTAAGCAGTGAACATGGGCCGCCTCACTTTTACATTCCACGGAAGTGAAGTATCATGAGGATTTTGCAGAACTTAATGCCGTCTTTCTGTCGGTAACGCTTGATGTGCCACACCACACCGCATATGTAAGTGATATGGTGCATACTGGTATATAAGATTTATTGTATCGCCACCAAACATTCTTCTCGGCAATCCACATGTGTATAGCAGTAAAGCTGACTTTGAAGGATCTTGGTGTACATTTCTGTGTAGGAATACGCGGCGCCCTGAAGGAGGCATTTATTTTAAAAGTTCCCTGCGTATCTGCTGACTTCGCTGCTAATGCCGTCCAAACGCGGTAGTCTTGCGGCGCCCCTGAACGTCAATTCCTCTCATCTTTCACGCCCACCTCTCACACTCTTCTCCTCCCGTCTCGCTGCATCCATGATAAACACGCTGCAGGTTTGCTCAAGCGCTCCACCACTCGCACGCCATCCACTGGAACCTTTCGTTGCTGTGGGACTTCTTGGAATGAAAAGGCTCTGGGCGTACGGTTTTTATATTTTTGGGTCGGATCATTGTATCCAACGGGTATATTTTATTCTCTATCGTGAAAATCAAGCAGCCATGTATTTTTAATTAAAAGAACACTGCAAATACCACTGATGTATTGATGATTTGCCTCAAATAGGCCTAATTTTCTATTCGCCGAACAATGTTGACAAGTATGAGGTGCGCTTCCAGATTTAGTTGTTTTGAAAATTTTTGCCTATATAAACCTCTCGTTCGAATACTGTGGCCCAATGAAGGCTATCGTCTTTAAAACCCCGTGGACTATCATAATGTAATATTCGACGTTTTCTATCTCTCCTAAAGACATCTTCACAGTAATGCATTTGTGTGCAGTGTCGAAGCCGACTTAAAGAGGCTCGGTGAATCCTTCCATAGGGATAACTAGTGTCTTCATGTTGCCACGGGGCCCCAATTACCAGAAAAATGAGATGATCACACAGTGCCTAGAGACCCCGATGCGAAGGGCGCGATCCACCAAAGGTGGTACGCGGCATATTTGTGTGGGACATTATCATCGTGATCGCTAGCCGGCCGCCGATGAAGCAGGAGGTGTACTGAGGAGCTCTTGCGCGTGAACTATCCGAACGACCTAGGTACCCTTGCCTGCGATAGCTTTGTAAATAGTAATTTATAAATAGATTATCTTTTTATACATACCGAATAAACAAACCCAGATTTTTTGCCTCCTCGGGAACATCTGTGGTCCGGGTGCTGGGTACACGGTCCTCCCACGAAGGGGCGCATGCCACTGGGGGATATTGTCATCTAAGACCTCTTATATTTGCCATGAAAAAACGTTTTTCCACCAAAGCATTTGTTTTTACTTGAAGGCAGAGTGGAGCTAATGTTTGAAGGGGCACGTTGTACGGCACTTGTTAACAATAAATCAGGCTTCATGGAAGTATTTTGTAGGCCCCCCTAGTATTTTATAGGCCTCCCTAGTCCCTACTTTACTACCGGACCGCTAATATGCCATAAAGAAGAATGTCTTCCCTGCAGTGCATATGTGTGCGATAGCGAAGCCGACTTCAAAACGTCTCGGTGCATAGCAAATCGGCTTGATTTATTCCACAATTACCCCTCGGGAGTTTCAGCAATTTTTTAAAATATTTTCTTAGTTGGACTTCGTAAAGCCAGCCTGTGATGTGAACGCAGTGTCTGTACTTAAAGCCACCAGACGATTTCATATACATGGGGCCGCCTATAGCTGTTCCCGTTTATGGCCCGGAACAATTCAACGGGGAAACCTGTGCCTTAGTACAACTGCCTGACAACACAGATTTGTCAGGGTAATTTAAGACTTCATTCAGAGTAACACGGTTCTCGAAAACGAATGTAACCTGATGGGCTTGGTAATAGTTCGACCGGCAGGAGACGCGGACACAGCGCCGTAGTTCCTCATTTATCCATACCCAGTTACCTTGTGTCTTTGTTCTGATTGTTCTGAGATACCTTGTTGGTGTGTGCAACGTTTCCTTTTACGTTCCGGTAGTTCCTCGTTTCTACATGCCCAGTTCCCTTATATCTGTGTTCTACAAAACCTTGTTGGTGTGTGCAACGTTTCCTTTTACGCTCCGGTAGTTCCTCGTTTTTCCATGCCCAGTTCCCTTATATCTGTGTCCTACCAAACCTTGTTGGTGTGTGCAACGTTTTCTTTTACGTTCCAGTAGTTCCTCGTTTCTCCATGTCCAGTTCCCTTATATATATCTTTCTAAGATACCTTGTTGGTGTGTGCAACGTTTCCTTTTTACGTTTGATAGTTCCTCGTTTCCCCATGCCCAGTTCGCTTATATCTGTGTTCTAAGATATCTGGTCGGTGTGTGCAACGTTTCCATTTACGTTCCGGTAGAAACCACCGAAGGCGTGAAATTGAAAAATCATGGCATGCTGCTAAACAGTTGTGTCGCATACATAAAACGTTAGCAATTCGCGACGCTTTTCGCTCAATTATTAGCGAGGGATTTTGTCGCGTCATAAGAAACACAATTTCTGTGTGAGTGAGTGAGTGAGTGAGTGAGTGAGTGAGTGAGTGAGTGAGTGAGTGAGTGAGTGAGTGAGTGAGTGAGTGAGTGAGTGAGTGAGTGAGTGAGTGAGTGAGTGAGTGAGTGAGTGAGTGAGTGAGTGAGTGAGTGAGTGAGTGAGTGAGTGAGTGAGTGAGTGAGTGAGTGAGTGAGTGAGTGAGTGAGTGAGTGAGTGAGTGAGTGAGTGAGTGAGTGAGTGAGTGAGTGAGTGAGTGAGTGAGTGAGTGAGTGAGTGAGTGAGTGAGTGAGTGTGCTTGTCGTTAGAAAACGGGCAAACCCAGCCTTGCGAGGTGTGACAGCAACTGCTCCGCCCGAGTGGCGCCTTCACCAGTTGCCCAAAATCACCTAAAGTCACAGAGGTTATTATCCCTCAAAAAGTTCGGGACAAGGCGTCAGATGTCCCTCCTAGCGATTCAATGTCCTCTTGGGAATAGTATGTCATCTAAGGAAGAATGCGGGGAGGCTATACTTCGAAGTTCTTTAAGTAAGCTGAGGGCTACATCGCATGTACTGGCCAGTCCATGAAAAAATGTCTGAAGTAACCAAGTACACCACACGTTGGACACAGGGGCGACGAGGTTAGATTCAGTTTATGAATTCAAGCTGGTGTCAAAAAATTAAGAAGTCAAGAACTTATCCGTACGCGAAAAACTAAAGAAGCCACTGCTCTTTTCATTACTTCAGTAACACAAGGTTCGTACCGTGGGCTCCAAAGGGGCCTGAAATGATCGGTAATCGTCTGCCTTAGAATGCTGCGGTGGTCTGGCATCACTCTCAACGATCAAGTTTGTGAAAACACTTCTCGGGCCAACTAGCCAGCGGCTTCGTTTCCTCGCACACCTACGTGGGAGCAACGCTACTAGTAACGTTGCGTGGGGGGGCAGCCACTGGCAGCGAACTCTGGCCGCTTTCCTTGAGCTGCTGAACAAGGCGTACGGTGCATAGGCATGTTCTTTCTATGAGAACTCCATGTATCAAAAGTTGTAGGGCTGCTCTGGAGTCTGTTAGAACGACCACGCGCCGCACTCCAGGCGGGCTGCCTTATTCGCAACACACTTCGCCGTTGGGATTGACGTCATGTGGTCAAGACGACGAGCCCTGGAAACGTTCAAGGCGGGGACCACAAAAACCTAAAGACCTCTTCGCTGGCCTTCAGTCCTCTTTCGACAGAACAGTCCGTAAATACATAAAGTATGCCTCCTTACCTCCGGTCGAAGTGCTCAAGTACTAGCCCCCTGGACTCAGCTCCTCGGGTACATCGCTTCGATCGGATACCGGGAATGGCTAGTGCGCACTCCAAACTTTCAAAAAACCAAGGTGGTTCTGAGTTCAGCCGTTTCTCTCGCAACTGTGCTGGGCGAATAATTCTCCCAGTATGGAAAACCGCGTACGTGCGAGTACGCCCTTAAGCGTTGACGCATATTGAGAGTGAGAAGGAGGAAGCAAGGGTAGCTGAGGCTCACAGAAGGACAGGTAGCAACAGCAGCCTCTGTGGAGCCATCAAGTGGAGGGGCGGAAACTGCAACTCGTCCAGGACTTTGACGTTGCACGCCGCATGGGGAACTCCGAGCGATATGTTAAGCTCATTTCCGGGAAGAGGTTCCAGGCGATCATATTGAGACTGAGAAGGAGGAAGCAAGGGTAGCTGGTAGTCATGAGTGCAGCGGCTCGGTTTTCCCGCCTTTCACTGCTTCGGAGTGCATGCATGGTGGTAGAATCACTGATCAATCAGCGTTGAGGCCATCAGTCAATCAGTGCTGAAGGTTTGAAGGTCGTTGGTCAAGAACGAAAAGCTCAATAAGGCGGTGAACGGGTCCGAGATATATTCCTAGCCCGTGGCGCATAATGTTTTATCCAAGGCAATATTACAAAACATGGCTAGAGGCAAACCAGTTGCCTGACGAAGGCCACGCCACCCTCAGCCGCGAACGGTATGACAAAGCAAATAAAAAGTACAAGAAAAAAAATTACAAGCAAAATTTGCAAGGAAAAGAAGACACTAGC
Source organism: Haemaphysalis longicornis (assembly GCF_048455015.1). Taxonomy (NCBI): domain Eukaryota; kingdom Metazoa; phylum Arthropoda; class Arachnida; order Ixodida; family Ixodidae; genus Haemaphysalis; species Haemaphysalis longicornis. The sequence continues at coordinate 84,374,927 of NW_027526335.1, forward strand.
ACACACTGATACAACTGGATACAACTGGATGGGGTTTCAATTTTTGTACCAAGCTGTTTATAATTTGGGGTACAGAACAAACAAAGTAAAATGCAAAATGCAAGAACAGAAACAAATTCAAAACATCGTGAGCAGCGCGTGGTGTTACAAAATCGTTTCGCTTATAGTTACAATGATACCTTCATACCTATACAATAGAAAAGAGTAGCTGTTTAATAAATTTCTTGTATTGTGACGGTGTTGTTCCTGAAATTAAGACTTCCAATATCACCGGATGTTCGTTCAACACATGGGGTATTTTGTGGGACAGTTTTTGGTCACCATAGTTTGTTCTGGATCTTGGCTTCGTTAATAAAGTTTTTCGCAACTCATATGGGCATTCTTTTATTTGGTGTTTGAATAGAAACAGGCTGTCCGAGCTGTATTGTCGCAATATTTCAATGAACAATTTATACGTCAGTGTTTTGCGGACGTCAAGAATTTTATATTCGGTGTAGTACGGAGTAATGTCTTCATTGAGTTGAATATTTCCTATTGCACGCAAAGCTCGATTTTGAAGTGCCTGTAGGAGATCCAAACTTGTTTTGGTTGCGGTTGACCACACTAATGAACAGTAATTCAGTCGGGAGTGTATAAGAGCATGATATATAGCGCGTTTTAAACTTGGCGGGAAATAATACCTCCGCTTATTTAATATTCCTACGGCTCGGGAAATATCTACTCTAAGTGCATCAATATGTGGTGACCATGATAGATTTTCGTGAGATACAACCCCCAGAAATCTAATTGTTGATGTGTGTTGTATTTGGGCACCCTGAAATTGCAGATGTAATCCAATCGGTGTTTGTGTTCCTTTTGATTTGAAAAGCATGTATTTTGTTTTACTTAAGTTCAGTTGTAGTTTATTTGCAGTTAGCCATGAGCATAAACCGTCTAACCAGGTGTTGGCCTGCCCAAACAAATCGTGCACATTTACGCCTGAAAAAAACACGTTGGTGTCGTCTGCATATAATACCATATTTGTGTAACCTTTGATGTGTACAATGTCATTAATATATAGGAGGAATTAGATAGGCCCAAGGATGGATCCCTGTGGAACTCCGTATTTTATGTACTGTGTTTCAGAAATGACCCCATTTATTGACGTGAACTGAGTTCTGTTCGTAAGATAGCTTTTTAATAATTCTAATGCGACACCACGTATCCCATAGAAAGGAAGTTTTTGAAAAAGAACGTCATGTTGGACACAATCAAAAGCTTTTTTCAGATCAAGGAATAGGCCAAGTGTTATTTTTTTCTCCTCTATATTTTGGAGCAATTTTTCTTTTATTCCTAAGAGGGCCGTTTCTGCAGATTTGTTTTTTCGGAAGCCGTATTGTTCTTCGGATAATATGTTATGCGCGGTCAAAAACGCAGTGATTCTTCTTCGCATGATGTTCTCGGCTATTTTTGAAAAAACAGAGAGTACGGAGATAGGCCTATAATTATTTAAATCATTAAATGAACCGCTCTTATGAATGACCACTAACCGAGCTAACTTCATTTTTTCCGGAAATACACCTCTGGAGAGAATTAGATTACAAATATGTGCAAGGGGAAAACATACAGTCTGACTAACAGCTTTCAGCGGTTTTGATTTAACACCATCTGCACCAGAGGAGCAACCATCCTTTAACGATAAAATTATATTTTGAACTTCATACTGGTCGGTGGCATGCATAAACACGGTAGAGGGACAACTCTCTTTTATGAACTGGTCACACTGTGTTTGTTTAAGGACATCTGGGGCAGCTCCCACGTCAATGAAGTGAGAATTGAAGGTATTTGCAACATCTAGGTCCGACAGCCCATTTCTTTGAAAGTGAACTCGTTTCATCGAATTATTTTTATTTAGTATTTCGTTGATCGCTTTCCCACAAAGCGTGTATTTCTTAAAGTACCTTGGAATTTGTTCATATAGTAGTCAAGCTTCGCCTTTTTTATATCCCTATTTAATTGGTTTCGTACCTTTTTAAATATATGAAAGTCTTTTTCCTTTCTGCTAGTTAAAAACGATCGGAATAGCTTATTTCGGTGCTTGATTCGTTTAGAAAGGTCTTTTGATATCCACGGTTTTCTTGATTTCTTATATTGTGTGAGTGGTTTGAGGGGGAAACATGTATTATAAAAGGATGTAAAGGTAGACAAAAAGGCATCGTAAGCAGTATTTACATCGGTTGCCTCCGTAATTTTGTGTCAGGGATGGGCAGAAACAAGTTCAATAAAGTTTTTTATGTTTTGTTCAGAATAGTTTCTAGCTAGCCCTTCATGGCCAGTTTGACACGGACGCTTATGTGGAATGAGACAGTAGATGGGTAGGTGATCACTAAGGCCGCACATCAAAACCCCTGATTTTATATTGTCTCGAGGAAAGCTTGTCACACAGAGATCAAGAGTTGTCTGCGTGGAAGGCATAATTCTCGTAGGGGAGTCTATCACATTCGAACAGCCATACGATTCAAATATTTCTTGAAATGGTAAGTAAGATGGATTTGTAGAACATGCATTGATATTAAAATCTCCTACCAAAACTGTTTATAAATTTAGAGCGGTGCTGAATACGAACAACCTTTCTGAGAATTTGAGAAAGTCTTCAACAGATCCAGAAGGAGGGCGGTACGCAAGAGCAAACAAAATGTTATAACATTTTATAGCGAGTGATTCATAACTACTATCAACATTCTTAAAATCGGGAACAATTTCATACGATAAGTCCGAGCGAACATAAATAGCAATTCCACCACCACGCTTTTGCGGACGAGACACAGAAACAGAATCATAGCCACTTATAGAGTAGCACTCATCAAGTAAAAACCACGTTTCGCTGAAACACAGCAAGTCAAAAGAGTATTTTAACTCTAACAAAAACAGGCAAACTTCATCAAATTTATTTCTCATGCTTCTGGCATTCAAATGAAAAACTGAAAAGGGGCAAAGGTTTTTTAGCGATACAGTGTCATAACAAAATTGATCGAACTGCGGCAACGCCATTGTCTACGGTTTAACTGCTGACGCTTATGCATTGACGTTATCACTTTAAAGCGGCCAGATCTCGCTCGTCCCGAATAACTATCGCTCGATCGCCGCTCGCCTTCCTGACCAGCACCTTTCCGTAGGAATGCCACACAAACTGATAGCCAGATTCCAGTTGCCATTCTTTAGCCTTCGACAAAAGGGCGCGTGCGAGTCGGGTCAAGTTTTCACAGATGTAGGCGGTTTTATTTCCGTTCTTTAGTTCTTTTTCGTTTGCAAGCCCGGAATCACCGAGTTCTTGGCGCGTGAAACGAACTATGATAGCTCGCATCATGACCGGTTTAGCTGGAAGCCTGTGAATAGCTTCGTCTTCATTTATGCTTAGTGGGGGGACATTGATCTGTGTTGCTATTTCGTTCACTTTTGTTAGCAAGTCCTCTTTTTCCGTTTCTTGAACACCGTGTATTTCAACGTTTAAGCGACGGCTACGGTATTCGAGGTCATTCATATCCAGTTGAAGCTGTGTTAGCTCTTTGCTCGAGTCTGCAACCTCCAATTTTTGCACTCGCTTAGTTAATTTTTTGTTGCTTTTTCTTGGGAGGCAAGACGAGCTTGAAATTCATCAATTTTTTCAGAAAGCACTTGAACTGACGCTTCAAGTTCTCCCATTTTTGAAGGCAGAGTCAAGAGAGAATCTAGCTTATTGTTCGATTCAACGAGCTGGCTTGCAACATCTATGTCAATTTTTTGCTTTCCTGTCCCACCATTTCCTCTCTGAGTGGCACCTCGGCAGGTATCACACTTCCAATGCTTCTTAGCGCCATCACGCTTACCAGTGAAAGAGTCTTCACTTACTCCTGAGCAGCCACCGAGGTGGAATTTGAATTTACACTCACTGCAAGTCACGTAAAGGCCATTATCGGGGACTTCCAACCGACATGCACAACAGCGCGACATTTTCACCGCGGATCCAGGTACAGAGATGCCACCATGAACATCGCGCTCATAACAGCTATCACAGCGAGAGACCCCTAGCGAGAATTAATCACTATAAACTTTCTTACACCGAGACCCTTTTTGGCCGAAAAGGGTGTAAGAACGTAGTCCCATGGCGAACACCTTTAAAATGTGTTTTGGCTAAAAGAGGGTATAAGGACGAAAAAAGGGTGTTCGCGTGAACACGCACCCTAAAAAGGGTGTAGGGTATAAGGGTGTGGGCAGCGGAGCGCCGCATGACGGTGTGGATGGGCCTAGAGCGCAGCATTACATACACATTTTCAACAAACTCAAGTCACACTTGACCATCAAATGAATTGAGCAAGAAAACCAACGGGATGCATTGGGACCGCGAGTACATGCTTACTTGGAAATACATCTGCTCTTGCTTTTATAGCCAGCAGAGGAAAGCCCTCCGATAGAGTCGGTGGGCTTGTTTCAAAAATAACATATTTTAGCGCTAATTTCAGATTCATGCATTTTAATGTCAAAATATACAAATCAGCATGCGGATTTGCAAAATCTTTTTTAATTCGGGGGTAGTTATTATGTTCAAAAAGTCATAGAATTTTATAAAATACAAAAAAAAATATTCCCCGTCATCTCAACACCCTTCATGAAGGGTGTTCATTATGTCGACACCCTTTTTCCCAAAAGGGTGTAAAGCTACCAATTACGGTGTTGGAAACAAAGAAAAAGGGTGTAAGATCGCCAACTGAGAAAAAAGGTTTAAGAGACCTCCAACTTTTCTGCTAGTTCTTACCCGTTTACACTTGTGGACACAACATTTTCTACAAGCGGAGTATGTTTTGTACCTCACGATGTTTCACCCAATATCAAAGTGGCATAATTTATCACCAGTGAAACAGTTTTTGCTTGAACTAAGTTCGGTGGCGTTAGCAAAAACAGACAGACAAAAAGAACTTTACCCCCTGTAAAGGGTGCACCACCACAAATAAGGTTTTATAACAGTGAAGCCGGCTTCGGAGCCTGTTTGAGTGTGATCACAGAAGACGCAAGCGTATGCGCGCCTCTTGCTCTACTATTTCAAAAGTAAGAAGATTTCTGCAAACGCAGATGTTGTACGTATGCCTTTCGCAAAGATGGACACCACCGCCCTTCTGTCTGCCATTCTCCGCTTCGCCTCGTTGAGTCACTGGTCCCACCCTGACAATCGTCATAGATGACTACACCGTCTGGACCCCAATTGCAAGATTCGGTTACCTTCTGGTATTCAGGGAAACCCCGCCCCGCTGTTTCACCGACTACGGCTTGGTGTAGCATTTACCCGTCGCTACAAGCACCTCATCGGCGTTACGAGTGACCCCAATTGTGAAACATGCCGTGTACCAGAGACTATTTTGCATGTTCTCTGCCACTGTCCACGATACGCGCTTCCTCGAGAACAATTAGCGAGATCATTGGCCCGTTTGGACTGTCGTGTGGTGTCAGAGGAAGTACTGCTGGACCATTGGCCAGACGCGCAGCGTTCCCACAAGGCATTTAAAGTTGTGCTGACATTTCTGCGCAGCAGCAGCCTCCCAGCGATATTGTAGTTGAGGCCCGTCCGGGTGAACTTTAACACATGCACAGTATAAGTATAGGCATCTTCTGTGCATAGCCATTTATTCATTTCTCCGCCATCTTCATCTCTCTCGTCCTCTATCCACACTCTTTTCTCCCCGTTCCCTTCCCACTCACACAATAGCTGGCCAGATATATTACCATCAGGCCGACATTTCTGCGTTTTTTTTATTTCAATGAAATTCCTCCCTCTTTCTTTAGTATTTTTGGGATTCTAAAACGCAAAAAAAAAGAAGGCCCAGCTTGCAATGGTGGTGCAAGGCTGGAGAAACAGCATAGCGGGGGGTCGACCTAGCTTGTTTCTCTTTTGGATCCGCTGTTAGTGTGGGGTACACACTGGAACAGCCTTGTAAAATCCGGCTAAACTTGGCTTCACTCCTCAGCGCTTATCCTAGCTTAACAAGAACATCGCAAAGCCCAGAAAACGTAGCAAAACTTAGCAACAACGGAAAAAACTAGGTCGACCCCCAGCTCCACTCTTGTATTTTTGCAACTGAACACCTATTTCACACCGTTGAACCCACTACAGTAAGCCAAGTGTGTTGCAGTCGGCGGTCAACCCCCTTTTAGCCGCACAACTTTAGTCTTTTTTAATTCTAAAGGTTCAAATTCATATTTCACGTGCCAAAGCTAAACTTGGGACATGTGGAGCACCGTATATAAAAACGAGCGGTCTTTGCAGACGAACAATTTTTTTTTTGCTTTTGAACATTTCTCACGAGTAGATGAGGGTATACGTCTTGTTCTTTACAATGCAACTGCATACATGCATGCATGGCCTTATTCAATGAACAGCTGAATACCTTTTCCACACCCCTTCAACAACCTACGAAAAACCAAGGGTGTTGAAGTTGATCAACACCATTTTTTCTTACAAAAAAGGGTGTAGAGCTAAGAAAAGGGTGTTGAGATTCAAGAAAAATGGTGTAATGGGCTCCCAACACCATTTTTCCACTTATGCTACACCTTTTTTGTCCAAAATGGGTGTAAAAAAGTTTAGTGTGCTTATAGAAAAGTTCCTCAAAGACGAATTAGGAGTTCATGTAACGATTGTAGTCTGTCCTACTTTTGAAAAAAAAAAAAAAAAAATATATATATATATATATATATATATATATATATATATATATATATATATATATATCGAGAGAGAGAGAGCAGATTTTATTGTCATCCCTTTTAAGGACAAGTGCACCGTGCGCGAAGGTCCAGTGTTTTCGTCCCATCAGTAGGAACCCGCCAGGGACCACGGGTTCCAACTCCCAAAAAGCGCGGTCAAATCACCTTTACATATTTGGCACATTTTCCGACGACTCAGGATAAAGTAGAAGGAACACAAGAACCGTAGAGTACAATATACCGTATGGATATGAATAAATGTCGTATTTGCCTAACTTACAGTTGTCACCATTCATGTCATCACTCCAATCATTGGAGTGCACTCCAATAATTTGGAGATATTACCTCGCTCACCCTTTTCACATACGTGTTTTTATTTTCCACTTCGTTGTCACACAAAATGTACCTGAAATCTGTATTGCATGGGCCCACTTTCTAGCCAGGTGGCTAAGGGCCCAGATGGTCAACGTTTTTTTTTATTGCAAAACAAAAAAGTCAGAATAAAGAATTTCCGTCTTCTTGTTCTCTGTCTACTTCAATCATGTCTAGTTCCTCCGGAAGTTTCGATGATACCTTAACGTTGCTACCAATCACAATGTCTTCGTCCTCTTGTGCTGATATAATTTACGTTTCTGCGTTTAAAAGGCGTTTCTAAGTGCTCCCGGTTCGTCGGCGGTGTGTCGAGTCGTTACTTCGAATTTCACAGCATAAGGCATCAGAAACCAGGCGATTACCAGCAGATGCTTAACATCATTTACATGACTCCCAGAGGAGTTCCTGAGTGATTATTTTTTTCTTTTTGTCTTCCTCTACGTCTTTTCCCAGTGCGCTATCTTTTTCGCCTTGCTCTTCGTCTTGATATTTACCATTTTTTATGTTTTTCTTTCTTCCTTTTCCACCTATGTTGTCTCCCCAATATCAACTTCGACAATTCGATGCTCTTATTACACATGCTAATCCACTTCACTAGACATATTATAATAACACGCGGTTACCTTACTGGCTAATGCAGATGCTAACGCGTATGTGAAAAAAAAAGCCCGGGACACCAAGCCAGTTCAATGGGTATGAGAGGTCGGCATGGAAGACCTGGGTGTCAATATGAAGCGATGTCGGTCGGTACAGCAACAAACGTGATCACCCCCCGAACAAACGTGAATGGCGCAAATGAGCGGTTGCGTCACGCCGCTCTCGTCCATCCCCGTCTACTCATTACGCGCGCTGAGGAGGGGACGTGCCTATCAGAATTGTAAGCGCGCTTCGGGCGCGTGATACAACGCACGGCGGTGGAGTGGAGTGTTGTGAAAGAGGTCCGCCGTCTGACGAGGCTGACAAGCCTCGCGTTTAGGTCGGCGGCAACAAGCTGCGCTGTGGCTTCCCCTCTTAGGTCAATACAGGCCTCGCGGCCTCGTCACCAACGCAAACCAGCCCACGTTGTTGCGCCGTTCTGACCAGCCGACAAGGAGTGTTGTGGCCTGGTAGAAGAGTTTACACAGCAACTGTGTTTGCGATCGAAACAGGCGCAAAAAATCGAGTCCTAAAGGCTGCGTGGTCGTTTCAATCTGCTCGCTGCGAGCGACTCTTTGCTTATGCGGAGCGCATAGACGAGCGCCCATCTCTCGTGGCGAAGGACGCCGGCCTAGTCTCGGATGGTGATGGCTGTATACCTTCTCCCGGAGAGGTATATGAGTAAGCGACCACATGAGACGGCGCAATATACTCTAATGCCGGATGACACAATGTAGTCAGCTGGGAAAACGTCTAATCTTTGCCAAAACCGTTATTGCGCACGCGTAATTATTCGCGCGCATTTGCAATTCTTCGGGATGATGCGTGACAAGGTGATAAGGGCGCGCGCACAACTCGTCTTAGTGACGTCACGAAGTGACGGTGTGTCCATGCCGCTATGCGTGACGAGAAAGCATACGCGCAGAAATCTGGCCTTGGCACGGACAGTTCCTGACATTTAAACGCCCCGCGTAAAGCGGTGGTGTCTAACCTTCACCGGCCGCAACATTTTACCCGACGCGTGCGCTGTGTAGCATGCAGATGTCTAAATTAACCGTGCCTCTTCAACTGGCTTCGTGCATCTACGTTGCTTGCGTGGAAATGCAGGTGATGGTTTGCGGTTTACGAGCGCCTTACTATGGCAAGGCCCTAGATACTGCCGGAAAGTCTGGTGCGCAGTATTCGCTCTGCGTGCGATATATTGATGTGGTCAAGACGGAGGGCGTAACCAGTGCCTAGGGACACATCGAACACAATAAAAATAATTTGAAAGTGCCTTTCAAGTATCTTCTGCTCCCTACTCTACACAGCAAATCCTGTCTTACAGTTATCATTCAATAAGGAGCTGCCGCGAAATGTAAACAAAGTGTTACATTTTAATTAGTTGTTGTTGTTGTTGAAAAACTTTATTTTGAGCCTGACGATGTGGAAGTGGTCCCTCAGTCCAGGAGACCATCGGTCGATCAGTCAGTCCTGGACACCAAGAGTTGCTGGGCATCCAGCCACCGCTGATCATCAGGTTCTCCCACAGCTCAGGAAAGGAAAGGGTAGAGGATAAAGGTGGGAGGGCGGAGTTATGTGCGCACCCCAGGATCATATGAACGAAGTTACATGTGTTAGGGCAGAATGTACATGCGGCATGGTATTATATGTACATCCGACGAAGCCAAGAACATCGAATACCTACCCCGCCGTGGTGGCTCCGTGGCTATGGCGCACACTCCCCAAATGGGCCAAATTTCGATCCATTTCTACTCTGCTCATTCATGACAGCCTAATTACTAACACGAAGAGTAAGATGAAAAAGTGAGTGACCCGAGGCTATCTTATCAGGAGAGGGATATCGTGACCGCACTAACCTCTCTCTGTTCACGTTAGCGATGATCGGATTATCCCATGAACAGCGAGGATCAGGCCAGGTAAGCTCCCTTCATCTGTTTTATGAGCATAGCCGTTGAAGGGACTTTAGGGCCATGATGAGAGTGACGACTACAACACGGACGCTGAGACGCATGAACGAGGCGACGAATGGCATGCTTCTCACTTTGATACAGCTAAACCCACGCATCCGACGTATGGGAATTAAATTGCCGTCGTTAATTACTTTCCCACTAATGGCTCCCTCGCCCTTATGCAAGTTCAGGTTGCTCATATTTGCCTCCCATCATTATATTGCCCGCTCATTTTACAAACATTCGTCTCGCAATTCTGGATGCCGCTTAGCGTCAAAGGCAAAAACTGCACTCGCGGGTGGCGCAAAGTTCGCACGATGACCCAAGTGCTTCAGTACAACCCAAGGAGGCACAACCTCCTTGGTACAGCCGCGTTCCTCAGTGCACGTCTGAATGCGCCTAAAATCATTGCCACTCTATAAGCACCAAACCATTAAAAGGGCCAATATATCCATACTGTGCATTCAAACTCCTTAAACCTGAAGAATGCCCAGCGATTCCGACACATCACTTTACTCATCGCTCTAGGAGCTCCCTGTTTTTTAAATGAAACTCCAACAAGGAACATGTAAATGGGATTCACCAAGAGCAACCACAAAGCAGGACGCAGTTTGCAGGAATGCATCGAACGATAACACCTTAAACCGCGTTCCTTGCGTCCCAGCAGCGCGGTTTAATCGAAACCCGAATTCCCCTCGGGGGTACACACGTCTCAACCTACAGTCTGCGCTCTTGTCGTACCTCTATTATGCACCATACATCGCCTCTAAAGAAAGCATCGGTGACCGCACCTTTTGTCCGCCCCGAAACCACACAATGGTTCCGGACCACACGCGTAGAACCTCGGGCTTAAGAGGAGCATAGCTCAGAAAACCGCGACGTGGAGAAGAAAGAAATGAAGATGGGAGGAAACGAAGAAAAAAAAGATTAAAAAAAAAAAAAAACGGGAGGACCGCGGAGAAGGTCGCAGACGCTCAGCTGTGTTTTCGTGCGTCAGTGGATTTATGAGAGGGTCCGTATGAAATATTCATGGACGCGCGGCTCATGCTGGCGACGAGCGCCCGCCGCATGTGCGTGTATTATACGAGTGGTCTCGCTGGCCTGCTCATAGGGCCCTTCGTAAGCGGCCACTGGCTGCTTTTGCTCACTCGTCGGAAAAGGGAAAAGTGAAAAAGAGGGTAACCACGCTTCGTATTTTTTTTTTTTTTTGCAGTTTTGCGTAAACTGCGGGAGAACACGTGCATGCGTGCGCCGGGACGGACAATGTGGACAGCCCCTTGAGGCAAAGCGAAAACATAGTAACACTGAAACAACGTACGAGGGAGGAGAAGTATGCTAAGCATAAGGCTGGACTCTTGGAACATCGCCGCATGTGGAGTCACCGCACCAGTAGAAAGGCAGAACCACAGAGTTAGATGTACTTCGAAGTGATGTGAAATGGCTGAAAACAATGGATCCCGCAGTTTGCACGAAACAGGCATCCGCCTAGTTACACGAAAAAGTTACACTATGATTTAAAAGCGTCCTGAAAGCATGTATAGGCTTCGTTTCTCGGTTGGATTTTCTAAATGTTAGGTAACATGTTTCACGTTTAACGCACACCAAACGTTGCGCACCTTCTTACGTACGTCTGTAACGTATTCGCGGCATCTGTTTTGCCTGTAACATACAATGGATTGTTCTCACTAGGCTGCACGGTGGTATTTATGTTAACAGCAAACGTAGCAAGGTTTAGATTACGACACACTGTGTTTATCATAATCATCCGTTAATTCAATTGTGTCGATGTAGCGACCCTGTTTTCCTCCCCATAATTAGCATGCAGAGCCTGAAGACCTTCCGTGTACCGTCATGCACATATGAAATGAGAACACACAAATCAAAGAATATATATGTATAGTGGAGATAAAACAATGACTCGCTGGTGGTACATTTGGAAAGACGCATTTTCTATTTTTGTTACTACAATAAAGGCACGCGAGGATATCACTTCCAGGGAAAGAAATCGCGCTACTTGCGTGTCCTGGTTCATATTTTGATGTTCGCGTTTCATTATTCTATGACTGTATACTAGCTCCATTTCAAACAAAGTCACCCAACCAGGGCAGGCGTGCATTTGGCGTCGGATATAAAAAAATGTAAATACAGTAACAACAAAAAACCAGGAGTCCCCAAAGGAATTCGCTGATGTTTAAGCCCAAACTTGACAAACTTCGAGCGCTCTCATCTCCAATCACCTCGTTTCATCACAGGACGCATTCCTTGGAAGACACATTTCCTAGTAATTAAACACAAGCTCCCGATGTAAATAACTAACGATGTTTGTTCTTTCGATGACCGCCGGCTACTTGCGCCCGGGTAATTGCTTTCCTCGCAACGAAAAAAGAAATTTCTCGAAGGACTTCTCGTCGCGTCTGCCCACGGCGTTCACAATGTCACTGCTGCGTCTAAACGAAGCTTAGCATGCAGCTTCACTCCCAGAGGAGTACCAGCCGAGAGCCGCGAAAGTAGAAAGAAAAAGAACCCTAATGGGCTGAGGGGAAGACGAAGAAGAAGTGGAAGAGAGAAACCCTGGAGCGACTGATGCAATAAGCGAAAACGGCGGCGGAAGGAAAGAAAAAAAAAAAGAACGCATGGCGAAGAAAGTGCAAGCCACTGTGGAGCTAGAGATGCACCTGGGCAGCGGGCTAGAAAAAAAGATGGCGGGGCGAGGGGGAAGGGGGGGGGGGGGGGGGAGGGATCGACTGACCTCCGGCGCAGCCCAACCCATCGGTGGAGAAAAGCTTGCCCGGTGAGCCAGGAAGCTTAGAGGAGAACCCGAATGGAAGGGGACGGGGGAGGTGGAAGGCGACTCAGGTGGACACCGTAGAAAACGTGTCCAGCGGGCCAACCCCCGCTTACGGTCACTGAAAGAGAAGTTCCTCTTTTTTGACTACCCCCCCCCCCCCCTTCGCCCCACTCCCCCTGCTTGTTGCGGAAGAAGAGGAAAAAAATGAGTGGAGAAAATGAAGTACAATGGGCTTCTTCCACGTGGTGTCCGAAATGAGAAACATTATCGAGGATGAGGTGCTTTTTTTATATAGCTTTCTTTCTTTTCCTGCAGTCACAATGACGCCACGCGGAGAGCCCGGCGACAGCACTTAGTGAGCTGAGCACACTTGCATTAGAGTGAACTAGAATAGTTCACTCTACTTGCATACTGCCCTCGTCTGGGCAGTCTTCATTTTTACGTTTAGTGTGGGGGCGATCATATTCCTTCTTTTATTCGGGGCATAGAACGGGATGAGTGTATAGGAGGTGCTTTTAGATGTAACTAACCACAGCCCCGCATCCTTGTTTTGGCGTCATACGGACGTGGATCTATGTGCGCGGTGGGGTAGTGGCTAAGGTCACCAGTTCGGCTTGAGAGCTTGGACGATGTGTTTTTGTCTATATTCTGCATTGTGCTCCTGGTTTTTGTTGTGTTATCTTAGTTTTTATCGTGAATTGTGGGCGTTGATCCCACGTGTATACGTCTGCAACTGCCGTAACACTGCACTAGAACAACCAAAACAAGCCAGTAACGAGGTCTGTAACTTGCATACGCAAGTGAGGTTAATGTAAAGACTAAGTGAGTTGCTCGCTTAAAATAAATTTGTGTTAATTTTTGTTATGAAAGACGCGAGTTACAAGGACGCTTCTGTTTAAAACTTACAGTGAGGTCATCACTGGACTCTGCCGACGTGATTTCCTTTAAAAAGCATAATTCTGCGCTCACAGCTCAAGGAAGCCACATTCCCGCATTTATTATACGCATATAATACCTGGGGTTGCCCAAAAAACACGAGTATCGCCTCGTCCAATTGCTTTTTAAATCAAAATAAAGAGCACGGCATAACCGCGTGCTGTGGCCACGTTTCGACGACAATATATTGAATGTCGGTTTTACAGAGGGCATCTAACAAAATTTTCAATGATATTGAACAATCGTCATCATCATCAACAACAACAACCTCCAATTCATGTCCACTGCGGTACGAAAGATTCTCACATGGACTTCCAACTGGCCGAGTCCGCTCCTTGATACCAACTTTTTCTGAACTCCTCTTTCCATCCAGCTGTCGGTCTTTTATACTTCTCGTCCCGTCTCTCGGCAGTCATTTTGTTACTCTTGTTATCTACCGGTTGTCAGTTCTCCGCGTTGTACTCCCAGCCAAACTCCACTCCCGTTTCTTAATTTGGGCCATGACGTCTTCCAAATTAGCTTGTTTCGTTATAGAAGACGCTTGTTTCCTATTTCTATACTCGGTTACGACTTAAGAGCGGCAACGGAGGTTGCCGCTGTGCCTATTCACCGCAGCCGGATGTTACTCCGCGCGCGTGGCAAGTAGCATTACTGGGAATATTTCGAACATGGCACGTGCCGTTCCTCCGATTTTGTGGGTTTAATATGCTTAAAACTACTGCAGTGACGACAAATAAACTACGTGAGAAAAGGCAGGAGATATCACGCATTCATAGCAATCTCATTTCAGAGCGCGCGCGCCCGTTGACGTAAGGGGTTCCGTCGCTTTGCCGGAGTGATACCGTACACGAGATTTTGCTGTTATTAAGTTGTTTTTGGGTACAGGCATTACTTCCTTCATTCTTCTTTGTATGGCTCGTCGGGCGGACTTAAGTTTCCTTCGGGGTGTTTAGAAAGTCCGCAAGTTTTTCTCCCATAAGTATACTTAACGGTGCTAAGAGTTGAATTAGGAAAAAGGTAGCATGCTGTTCAGCAATGTGTTTGCCGAATTCACCTCAGCCCATAGTAATTATATGCCTGATTTTCTTCTCGTTTGAACTGGCACTGACAACGTGTCCAACTTGTCCACTCGTCTACCTCTCTTGACATGTCGTTACCTAGGCTGAAGGTGACCCTTTCTGCATGCCTATTCACCATAGCCTTCGGTTTATTCATATTTATATTTAACCCCACCACTACGCTTACTGAGTACACTCCCTGAAGCAATCCTTACAGGCCTTCTCCCGATTCAGTGATGAAGATGATGTCATTAGCAAATCTTGGAGTTGCTCGAACGTTCCCCATTCACTCGGAAATCGGTCTTCTCTGACTCAAGCTTCCCACCCTCCAAGGCAGTCTCGTGGTTCAACATCACCCCCCCAACACACTAGTGTGACTAGTTCATGCCGGCAGCAAGACAAATTCGGCGAATGAAAAAAGTGTGTATACCGTTTGGCTAATAAGTGTGATATGCGCTGTGGCACGGTGTGTAATGCAGAGCGTCGCGCTTATATTGCGTGATGCCCCAGCTCACACCGAACTTTTAAGTCAGTCCAGTGAGTTATTATTTTTTATTTAATAATAATTGGCCAATCCACGCAGCCCAATTGCATTGTTGGCTGCATGGATTGGTGACTGAGGTACACTGAGGTGAAGCTGAACCTCGGAATTGCCTTACACTGTAACTACCCCTCTAGACACACTGTAAATTATTTAGGTGAGATTGTGTCCCTTTGTATGACGCCCTTTACAGAACTTTCCACTCTTACATTGAAGAATCATCATGCCCGTACGTTTGTGGTTATGTCTTCCAAAAGCTTTATGTGTACGCAGCGGCGTCACTAGATAGGACGGCGCGCATCGCAAATATATTTTCCCGCCACCTCATGGTTACGTGACGCGGCCACCGCTCTAACGTAACTACTACTCCGGCCTAGGTCCCCACACGTAAAATCATTCTGATGACGGTGACTTAACGAAACAACGCCCCCATTGTAGAAGAAAGAAATAGCCAACTAACAACACTGCCCTGTTCTATTTTTTTTTAATTCGAAAACACAGCGCAGGGAATCACAAAACTATACAGGGTGTCCCAAATATCAAGCACCAAGATAATAAATTGTGCAGTCGTGTTACTAGAGGAAAATCTAGTGCGTTATGTTTCCAGTACAGTAAAGTAGCCGGCTGCATTTTTTAATTAGATTTGATTAGGACTTTGTAATAAATATTCTAACTCAAGAAATGTTCTCCCAATTTGTAAGCACCCACGAGGGACGTCTAACTGAAGTATTTTCAGTGAAGTACTATGCATATTAATTTTTTTTTCTGATTCCTAAAGAAACGCCGCGGGATATGAAAAAACCACGCGACGGCGCTCCCTAGCCGCATCATAAAGCAGCGCCCTCGAACAAGCTCCATCTGAGTTAACCAGAATGAGTTAAAGGCAAGAAAAAAAAAAATAAATCGTGACCGAGTCAGTACTTTATCTGCCACGTGCGCGCCATTGTCAAGGTGATATGCTGTCTCTTCGGGTGTGCGATAGTCAAAGCAGTTGCTTCCAATCAGCTTATTTGACGGCACTGTCTCATGATGCTGGTGTGAACGTAGTCACGTGGTATTTTTCCTATTTCGCCAGGTTTCTTTATCAGTCGGAAAAAAAAAAAACAAGTACGCACTTTAAGTGCGTCGCTGAAAATACCGCAGTTAGGTGTCCCTCGTGGGTGCCTACAAATGTATTATTGACACTTGACAATAGACATCTGACTATGACAATAGGGACAGTACTTCCGAGTTAGATAAATAATTACAATTATCTAATTGAGTCTTAATAAGGAAGAAATTAGTGGCGGCTACCCCATTTTACTGGAGACAATATACACCAGGTTTTCTTCAATCCCTAATGGGTAAATCTAAATTTCTGAAGAAATTGGGTGTTTTTACGGATTCTTCATATCAGTTCGGCCCGTCGATTTATTTAATTTGGTTTGCTTATAATGTTCCCTACACAAATGCAAAAAAAAAAAATTAATGATTTCGTCCTAAGACGTTGCTAAAAGGCAAGAGGAATGTTTTGAAATTACACCCCTAACCAACGTTGGCCCTAACAGAGTAAAAAGGTCTAACAGGTGATATCAACGTGCGGCCGCACTGCTGGTCCTAGAGGCTCGAAATTTCGTGAGCACATTCCTACAATGCTGTAGGAGCTCATATTGCTGAATTAAAAAAAATACACCCCTGGGATGCTTCAAAGTGGTAAAATGATTTTTTTTTTGACGAATTCCTTATTTTATCGTGGTCCGTTCATATATCGAACTGGTTTTGTTGGTATAGGTTACCCATACGACTGCCTAAAGGTTTTTTTCAAGGTTTTTTTCCTAACCAGCATCTAATGGGGTAAATGAGGATTTGGGATAAGAGACCCGTTTTTACAGATTTCTCAATAAGTGTTCAGCCCTTTGATATATTTGATTGGACTTTGCTTACAAAAGTTTCCCTTAGAAATGACCAAAAATCAGGATATTTTTCTCAAGAGGCCTATAGAAGGGTGAGCGGGGTTTATGAAATCACGCCCCCCCCCCCCCCCCCCCCCCACGACGTGGAATTCAATTCAATTTTTCCCCGTTCGCATAGCTTGTGCGCCATGTGTTGGCACAGCGCGCGCCCTTCTCATCTATGAAAACTACTGAAACAAGTCTCCCCATTCGGATGTAGTCGTTTGAGTGCAACAACGCCGTAATTTTTGTTTCGGGATTGTTCCAACAAAACACCTGTTCCAGCAGTTTTCTGAACCAAACGCCCCCGATAGGAGCCTGTCTACTGAAAACAGGCGGGAATTCCTAACTTTGTACAACTCAACGGGCAACTAATTATGAAAAGAAACGACTAACTCAATATGTGCTACACCCATTGGTATATTGGCCCACCCGGGCATCGCTGAGTACTATACCGCGAGTATGCAATAAAGGAAACAACACACTCCACGTTGTTCGCTCCCGCACGGTAAGATTCGTACAATCTGATTTTAATGCATGTATTATGAATATCATAACTCGATCAATTTGTCGCAATCACCACCTTCGCAACGTTGTAAGTTTCATTAATAGATACGGCATTGATTTCTAGCCCACTACTGTCCACTGCTTTAAAAATGGCCTAAATGTAGGCTCGTTTTTTTTTTTTTTTTCGTTTGATAATTCGTAAGATTATCGGGGAAAAAAATATGTAATGTCTATCTCTATTCATATCTGGCCCCACGAATGACTTTGCAGCAAGCGCAACCCCACCGACCAAAACGCCCCCCAACTTTGCAAGCTCTGATTATCCCCCACAATTATCCCCCACAACTACAACTATTATAGAGAAGCAATCCGGCGGTATCACAAGGCACCCCGGGCGCCGTTCGATCCTGGGTGAACAAGGGTGCGGCTTGCCTCAAAAGGACGTTCACAACCTTTCTACTTGGCACGGGGCTATTGCTCCGTTTGCGTCCCCAGGCATTGCGGCCCGTGTGTGTATGTCACTTTGTTGTGCATGTGTTTATGAGTAAAGGCATGTGTACGCTCTGCGTGTTTTTCGAAACGCTGTGCAATGTGACGGCAGAGGGCACTGCTCGCCACCCGCCAGTTTCACTCGGACGGAGGCAGTTTGAGAGGGAAATTGGCCAGGATTTGTGCCCGGCGCCAAAAGCTGGCGGCAGCGGCGACGCTTTGCTGCTTTTCCCTCTCGTTGTTTCCAACGGAGGACGCTGCCAGGGCGGCCAGAGCAGTTACAAAGGGACTACGACGCGCAGAGTGTTTCCGTCGTTAACTGGAAGGGGTGTTATCGTGTGGATTTTTTGATGACGCTGTTTGACAGCCGACGCGGCAGGGTTTTGTGGCAGCTAATCCAAAGAGCGGGCCTTGTCGAGTAGTGCTTGGTTTGCCTTGTCATGAAGGCGCCGACTATGGCGGCGCGGTAACCTTCAGCGGCTGCCGGGGTGTTGACTCTTCCTCTCCCGTAAGAACGTCTTTCCTCTGCGGTGAGGGGCAGTGGGGCGAGGACGTGACGTGATAGGCAGGACCAACGGGAGGAGTAGTAGTCGGGGTGAGAGGAAGGTATACTGCCACTGGAAATAGGCGTTGTTGTCTTCGACTGCACCACAGGTTCTCGGATCATCGAGGGGGCCCCAATCCGAGAACAACAGATATACCACCAACCTCCCCCCCCCCCCCCCCCCCCTCTTCGTCCTTGTTTTCATTAGCGCTATTCTTTTGTTACAATGTCGTACCAATAAGCACAAACTAGCACTCTCTTCAACAGCGACTTTTGCGGCTGCGCCTCCCCGCTGCCATTTTTTTCCTCGGGTACATGTTGGGCAGACTCGGCTCGGCGCCCCGCCCCAAAGGGCGCCCGAGGCACTTGTACCCCCTTGCCTCCCCCCCCCCCTCCCCTAGTTACGCCACTGTATGTACGTCTCCTCTACTCTGCTCCCGCTTTTCGAAATGTTTCCATCGTCGCAGAAACGTTTATAGAATAAATCTAAGGCTTTTTCTATCATCTTAAATGCCACGTAAATTGGTTTATCATGCCCCACAGAAATCTTTATTGGCATAAACGTGATACGTGAATAATTGTTGAACAGCCCTTCCTAAATCCAGCCGCTTCCCTCGGCTGTTCGAAATATAGGTTGCCCCTTCTGCGGCTAACTTGGTAGACAACTTATATGCAACCGAGAATAGGCGGATTGGTATGTGAATCTTAAGCTCTTCTAGATCGGAAGACTCAAGAGCAACGGGAACTGGCGGCTCACATCATCAGGACCCTCAGCGGCTGATTCATCTCCACCATCTCGTGACCAATAAAGTTTCTATCTAGCTGTCTATCTGCTAGATCCCCTTCTTGTAAATTAAAAATAGGCAGGATTTTTTTTTTTTTCAGTCAAGGGGTACTTTCATGTCCTGATCTAAATTAGGCATTCGCATTACAGCCGGACAGGTTACTCCAGGATACAGCAGCTGGAAGATCCTCTTCCAGGATCCTGGAATCTCATCGCATCTCGTCGCATCCTTGGGCATGTCATCTGAAGTGACCCACGAGAGCAAGACTTCCTTGGGGGGTCTTGCTATACTCACCAAGGTTCAAAGTGGCCTGGTCGCTTTTCACATCACTGGCTTTTTCTTCCGTGTTCAGCAGCAGCTCATATATAACACTTGTGGTGTTAGAATACCGGTCCAATTAAGTTTCATTTGTTTCAAAATTCCTTCATGTATTAGTACTGTTAGCCCAGAAGTGGCCCGCTATAGGGTAACGCACTACTGCGCTGCGGCATGGACTGAACCGTTGGTTCCTCGACGTATTAAACTTCATAATTTGTGTTTTCAATCGCGTCTTATAGCTTACACAACGCTGTCTTCAATCTATCCACGCTCAAAATTCGAAGGCCCTGCCTAACCGACAATCACTACGCCTAAAACCAATATGCTCAGGGCGCATAAGTGCCATAACACGCACAACAAGTAGCTGCACTCATCGAGGGCCGAACCAGTCGCGGTCAGCATTCGTCGGAATGGCCGCAAACATGTGGACGTGTCCGCGTACCCGCTCTGCACACTCGCGTATAGGGCGAGGAATTTAAGATGGCCGACGATGCACGTCACATTCTTAACAGCCGACTATGTGTACACTCGTATACTAGGAGGACCGAACAGCGGAGGAGGAAATGGCAGGTCAATTGGCAGATCCATTCTGCAGCGGCCGCGCATCTACGGGGGCCACTCGGTGTTCCTCTGGCTCGTCACGGCGGGACGTCGTCGGCCCGAAGCTCCTTGGCTGCGCGCTGTTGCCATTTCCCCGTGGGCCCTTCGTGGGTCTGTGTCTCCTTCTGCTCCGTGGGCGAGTTGAGGACTGTGTGCGCAGCAAGCCGAGATGAAGACCAAGAAGAAGGAGCCACTGGAGTGACCGCGGAGGCGCAAGTGCCGGGGACCAGCTCTCTTGGCGGCCAGAGCGGGCGCCGCTAATCCGGCACTTCAGAGTGCGCGCCCGGTGCACGCATGCACGCGGGACGAGTCGCCTACTCGAGAGCTAAGGAGACTCGTAAAAGGAGCTTCTTCGAGATGGGCTTCTCCGATGGGGGACGTGTGAGGTTGCATGCGAGCTCCTGGACTGGACGGCCAGTGGTAATCTTCAATTCCGTCACGGACGATACTCTGACACGTCAATAATTCCAACTCAGTCCCCGGGTGGTTTTGCCTGTTATATAAGAGAACTTTTGTTCTGGGGTATAAAGCTGTTTGTGTTCATTGCTAGCATGACTGTGGTTTAGGACGACTTAAAGCTAAGTTGGTGCAGCTAGAGTACGCTAACAGGATGACCATGCTTGTAAAGATCAACACAGATAAAAAGTCATTTAATGTTTCCCACATGCACACACACTCAAAAAAAATTGCATTAAGCAATACCGAACGTTTCTATATGTCGGTTGCAGTTTCATTATGGCTTGCAAAATACGACAAACCGGGCGATTCATTTTGAAGTTAGCCGCCATGATGGCTAGCTCCATATGAACCACGTCTGCTCGATCGTAAATCCCTCGAGGGGCAAGTTACTTTGAAGGCCCGTTCGCTTTGTCCTTGTCAATTGTGTGTGTTCTTCTTTGGCTGTTCCTTTTTTAAATTCTTCTCCTGGACAAACAGCAAGGTCTCCCATTAAAGCAATGTTTGCCGCGCCATCGCCTCCTTTGGCGGTTATTCCCGTGTGAAACGTCTATGAAGAGGTGCAGGCGAAGGCGTTTGTTTTTGGTTGGCGGCGTGTTTAGTTATTAATAAGATAACCTCCACAGGTCACTGCGCAGGCCTCATCCCATATCCCCCAAAAGATACTCCCAGTGTTCTTGCATGTCGCTCAGCATCTCTAATACATACGTCGAATGTGCATTCGCTGCTGTTAATGAAACTATACAATACACTGGACAGGTCTCATTTGTATGCTCGGGTCCAGCCCCAGGCCCAAAACCATAACACCAGGTCCGGCTTCCATTCCACAAGATAACGCTAAACCGACTCGGCCCACAAGCCAAGCCCACACCAAATTCAAACTGAATTAGCAACGCAACGGACCTTTGAAGTGCAGAGCACTTTATGGGCTCGCCTTGTCGTGGTAGCTCGCTAACGGTCGATGCGACTGCCGGAATCAGGCGGCGCAGCGAGATAACGAACCCAAGTACAGCATTTTGTGCCATCGTCAGGAAGTCACTTTTTTTTCTTTATTGCTTGCTTGGCGACAACACAAAACGTTCTGCGCAGTACACAAATTTCAGGCAAAATCTGTGTATATAACCGGCAGCCCCCGCGTTCATTTAGTTAGGCATGCTCGTTGGGTTGGTTTTTACGATAGTAAGCAAAAAAAGCGGCCGCGCAAGAAAAAATTGGCCGCGTATCTGCTCCTTTCGTTGCAAATGTCGTCAAAAGACGATAGTCTTTATCGACTATTGCCAAGTAAATGCCTCCCTTCGCTTTACCGCTCACCTGTCATGTTGTTCCTCTTGCATCGCGCTCCTCCCAAGGTAAAGACAACAAAGGTTTGCTTAAATCATTTTAAATTTCCCGCGTTCCACTGCTCCAAACCGGGTGTCTCGATGCGAACGCTGCCGTACGGCGAAGACGCGCGTTAATCGAGGCACCCTACTTCAACGTTTATAGAACCGCGTTTCCCTAGTCCACGTGCGTTGCAAGCAGAACGTGGAAACTATCTAGTGGAACCTTGCGTAACTGTTGCCGGTTGATTTCTTAAAATGGCGCCAGAAGCTATAGTGACGGCGGAGTGAATTCTTTTTCTGCAGTTGATGAAGTATTTAATTTCGCAAAAGTCAAGCATGTTTGAATTTTTATAAAGGAACACTGCAAATATCACTTCTGTATTGATTTGTTGTCTCATATTTGCGTAATATCTTGTTATTCTTCAACAATGTTGACAAGTATGAACACTACACCGGACCAAGACGGGTAGATTTAGCTGTGACCATATAAGACTATTGCGCAGGCATTGTTTTGCTTTGGCCGGGTGGCTGAATCGAGTCACAGACAGACAGACGGACAGACATACAGACACACAGACATACAGACAGACCAAAATTTCTGGGTTTAAGTAGCCCAAGAAAGACTATCGTCTTTAAAAATGGCACGTTCGAAATGCCGCAGAAGGGCTCCAGCCACACAAGAAAAATATGGTGCGTTCGAAATGACGCAGAAAGGCTCCAGCCGCGCAAGAAAAAAATTACGCGTTCGAAATGACGCAATACAACTCCGGCATACGAAAGTAAAGCAAGCACAAAAAGAACAGAACTCCCGCTGGCGCAGTTTCAGGCAGGGGCGCGCGAGCACTGCGAAGGCGGGAATTTTCAAATCTATTGGGTGGCAGCAGTGAGAGGATAACGGCGCTGCAGCCCATTATGGCGACTCACTGCTCTGCACTTCCGACGGCTTTCACATTGAGTGGAACGGCTCCGCGCATGCGCCACTCTCGCTCCTCCTAGTGACCGATCCGCCATTCTTGGGGAGGCAAATTGTAAACAAAACGACGCCATATTGGATTAGCCAGTTGGGAACGCCGAGCCAGCTAAGTGCTGCTCAGTTTTCTGAGCACTGAAAGCGGCCGACAGGTAGGCACAACGGCTGCCATCGAAAAATTTCTCTGCCACCAAAACCATGCGTGACGACTGGGACGGCTTCCTTAACTAAGCAGGGCAGGCAGAAAAAATGGGGCGCGTTCTTATACAATCACTCAAGTGTAGTTCGGGAGGCCGCGAGACGGCTACGCCACTGGAAAAAAGGTCCATTGTCAACTTGGAAAGCTAGAGAAGATGCATGGCTGCTGTTTTGTTTGCCAATACCACTGGTTTGTTTTCTTACCTTTCGCTGTCCCGTGAATAGTGTGTAATATTCACAGGCGTGATTTTGAATGGACCTACAAGCAGGGTAGCGGAGGTGAAGGCTCCGAACATTTTGTACGGGTCCAATGGCCCGGGCCAGGCCTGAGCTTTCATAAAAAAACATGATACCATGTTTTCCTGAGCTTGCGTGAAAAACATGAGCTTACATTAAAAAAACATGAAAAAACTAAAACTCAAATGGCGGATAACTA
Organism: Haemaphysalis longicornis; assembly: GCF_048455015.1. NCBI lineage: Eukaryota > Metazoa > Arthropoda > Arachnida > Ixodida > Ixodidae > Haemaphysalis > Haemaphysalis longicornis. The sequence continues at coordinate 84,398,477 of NW_027526335.1, forward strand.
TTTGCGAAAGACCTCAGCACTAGCTTCCTTCCAGTACTCCCATTTTTGTAGACCTGGATAAAGCAGGCTTCTCCAGAAATCCCGCACACGCACCGGTAGTTTCACGGAATGAGACCGTCTGACGCCCTGTCCGTATGCATTACCTTCCTCATTCGCTTGCGTGTTATCAAGTAACATACCTTGCGCCGTGCATCCTCTGGCACGCCACAAGCTGCGCCGCTTCCAAAAACACGATTGCTCGTAAGCCTAACTGCCTCTTCTGTCATTTTTTTTTTTGCTCTTTTTTTTCTTTCCTCCGCGTCATTTCCCTCTCTCTTCCGAGTCAGCGGGTAATGAGCGATGCTTACAAGCTGGAAACATCAGCCCTCGCATTCCCCGACATGGCGGCATACTGTTCGCAATCAGCAGCAGCAGCGCCGGCGCGTCGCCGAGTGGCGGAAACGCCGCCTCACTTTCACGTTAATTCGCCGACCCCGAGCACGCTAAGAAACCTCTCATTCGTGTATCCCGTACTTCTGCCCCTTGTTACCACGTTTTCTTTTCTGTCTTTCTTCGCTGGGCGCTCTTGAGGCACGCCGCGCGCGGCTCTCAACAAAACGGCGCCCGCCGCAACGATCACAGCCGCAGCAGCGGCCGGCCACTCCGCCCACAACCACGCGTGAGGCCACGCGCGTGTAAGGGCAGGCTGACCTCTGACCCCCCGATGACCCGCAGACGAGACGGCGGCGCAAGCCGCCATCGACGCCTCTGGTCCGTCTCTCTCAAGACAAAGGAGCCAGAATGCGTCATGGCGCCGTCGAAAACAACAGACAAGCCCCGTTCTGTCTGCCGCCCCCTTTTCGCTAAACGCTCTACGAACACCACCTTGGTAACAAGGCCCGGGAAGCATATCCTTCTTGTTCTTGGCCTTCCCTCCACACCTCTGAAGTTTCTTGCTGCTCATGCATGTCAACCTCGGTCGTAAACAAGGAATTTGACAGTCGAACGGACATCTCATGGCGACGCGTCCTGCGCGGGCTTGTTAACTTGACGGCGTATCATGCGTTTGTAACAGCACAAACAGCACGCCAAGCCTTCTCACTCCCGCCAACAGGTGAACTCGGCCACAGTTACGCTACATACGCAGGCGCTCGCAACGGAGAGCGCACACACCCCCTTAAGCGCGGCAGACTTTTGCTCTGCTTTCCGCCTCCGGGTCCATAAGGCACGCGCGGGGGCGGGCGGTTTCGTCGCTTCCTAGAAGCAGTGGCGGCTGTGTTCGCGTGCAAAGTAATGACCCGCGAGAGATGAGATAACCGAAGGCTTCTTTTTTTATTTTTTTATTGGCCTTCCGAAACGCACCGGGACGGCGGAAACTGCCGGCGCCTCCTTTGTCGGCAAAGCATGTTTACCTGGCCGGCGTTAGCGTTTGCACTGCGGATTCACCTGATGTTTAAAAATGCTCTCTCGGAAAAGATAGCGCGTTCCTTGTTCAGTGCGGCCCACGCTGACAGAAATGCGTATTAATTTGGTCCGTATGAGTTAACGAGAAACGCGGAAAGATGGGCTTTGAAAGATGAATGCTTTTATTGTACGCAGTGTGCAACATGCGGACGGCATGGCGGCCCCGCGTGGGCTCACGGCGGGTGGGATTACTCGAAAAAGGCAACTCTCTGATAGCGCGGGAAATTCCCCGCGGCGATGGTTCTGGGAAGCTGCGATAGAGAGAAACCCGCACGACAGTTGAGCTGCGCCTTCTACGAATTAGAGGTCGTGAGATGCACGGAACAGACCGGGTTCCCCTTTGAAGAGTTGAGCCTGTTCCCAGATATGCGTATACGAATACACCAACGCGCACCAGGTTATTGGCAGTTTAGAGAAGAAAAAGAACACGCGCGGAACAGCGGCTGATTAGCGAGTAAAAAACCGGAAGTCGTGACATGCACGCGAAATAAAATCATTTGTTGTTGCCGTGCGTGCATCCACTTAAGTCATCGGTTGTTTCTTGAAGAAATAAAAAAAAAATGCACGTAAGGGCTCTTTGACTACATAGAGCTACGGAAGCGGAGGTATTTCAGCGGAAGCAAAACCTGGAAGCGCCGCAGGTTGAATAAGGTCTAAAATATTTGATTTAGCCTGCGTTTAATTTTTGTTTTCCTCGCCTGAGATGGCAAATTACAATGGCTGTTCAATGTTTCAGGTGAGTGCTTTTTTGTGGTTACCCTCTGGTCCCACTCATGACACGACTTCCCGCCACACCGAGCGTCAGAAAGTGAATTGGGCTGCCTTACGCCAGAAGAGAATTCAGTGAAGTAAAAAAAAAAAAAATCATCATACCTTTTCATATACTTATGCACTCTGAGTGCGAAATAATTCTTCCCCTGGCCACACGTAAGCAGGCGTAAATGCCCGAGAATTTTTTGATAATTTTTTTTGAAGAATTTTTTGAAGAACGAACTGCTACTAATTCACTGGAATTAGGGTTTGCCGTAGGGGCATTGCACCTGTACTTTTCACAAGCCCTTTATGGCACCATCCATTGTGTTGACGGCAAGATTTTTCCACTTATTAGTCTTATAATGCTTTCGCGTTAAGGAGTGAATTACGTATTTGATAGAACGCGCGTATCAGCTGACTAGACGCCGTGAAGTGGGCAGTGTAAGATCAAGTGACGCTATAGGCATTTTTCACGTGACGCATTATAATTAGGGTTGTTCGTTTTCGGGTTTTATATTTTGTTCAAATCAGGGGCTGGGGTTAAAATCAGGTGCTATTTTTAATCTGATAATCGGGGAGAAATCGTGTTTTTTCCTAAAGCATTCCGAAATTCGTTTTTTTTTTTTCGGGCGAAATTTATAGTTGTCCTATTTAATAGACTCGATACATTTTATCAGAAGGTGTGTCATTAGCTTCCCTAATGCGTTAAAATTGGCTCGTTTCAAGCTTGTAATCGGGGGGGGGGGGCGTCAGGGTTTTCTAACAAATACTCTCCGACAATTGCCGTTTGTTTGGAAAAGGATCACTAATGGTTACAGTAAAGGGCATTGGCAACTTTTAAGATACGAAACATTTTATTAACGAAAAGCTGGTAATCGATTTTTACCCATCGTTGTTTACGTATACATTGTCATCTGCAATCGCAGCATGTCGGTCTCCGTTCGAGACCTACCGTATTGTTGAATGCATCTCAGCTGGGAGAATGTTCTCGCGACTTCACAGCTTCCTTCAGCTAGATTCTGGGAGAAAGCAGGTTTAACCCGATTCTCCTGAAAAATGTTCGAGGCGTAAAAATCGCGTAAAATCGGGTTTTACCCGAAAACGAACAACCCTGATTATAATATAATGATTTTTGGTCGTTAAAAACAGAGCTGAAGCCTATAAAGTATTCGCAATTGCTTCGCCACGGAGTCTGCGTTTTCTTCTATCACCGGAGGCGCCCAGCATCACGCAAGACTTGCGACGCGGGATTCCAAACTACGATACGGCACAGCTCGCCATGCGCGTGCGCGTATGTGCCACATCAATCTGGGAGCGTGACCAAAACGTTTGGCGGCAGCGGCGACGAGGCGCGAATAAAGAAGACGGCCCTCCGCAGGTGACAACCTCTGACCTCCCACTGGATGACCCCTGCTCACTAACTTGCCCCGGCACCGGAAACAGGGAGAGGGCCGGTTATATATCTCGTTGGAGAGGCGATCTATTAATGGTCAACTGGCCAACCTCGCGGCCAAGCGGCTGGTCACGCCAACACCGTCACGGTTTCGCGTCCGCGGCTTGAGAGGCGTGCTTCGCGAGGGCGAGCGAAAGAGCCCTCTTACACGGCGGGGCACTGGCGGCTTTTTTCATTCACAGTTCGGGCGAGCATGTAGTGTAGTACTACTACGCGAATTCGTGACCATTCAGGGAAATACCACGCCGCGCGCATACCGCGGACGAACGCACGCCGCGTCTGGTTTGGCCCCATGCCGCGAAGAGTGGAATGTTAATGCCGAGGCACAAACCAGCTTCATTCCGCAGACGAGGAAGTACTTAGAGCTGCAGGATCAGGCTTAAAATTACGGACAGAAATTAAGGAGGCGGGGAACCTCATGGAGATGATTGAAACAAAAACTCGAGCTAGCGCTGTCATTTCCCACAGTTATTTACCATTTGCCATCTCATCCATTGAGCCTTTTATTGTCGCAGCCTGTTTTCTCTGATGTTGCTGATTTTTAAAAAAATGACCAACGCAGTTTTCAACATTTTAAAACGACCATGCAGCAGTGAAAGAGTAAGACAAGTCAAACATTTTTTCAGTCTGTTTCGTAAATGTATAGCAAAAGTGAGCTGAGGTCTTACTTTGTATTGGTCCGCTGCGAGTTCCCCGCTCCTCCTCCACCCCACCACTTTCCTTCTCTTTTGTGCAGCTACAAAGATAGTCTTATTCAACATGCGATGTTTATTGTTAACACAGTGGAAAATCGTTACAACGAACACTGATATAGCGAATTATCGGCTATAGCGAACTAAATATTAACTTTGGTTGGTGACGCTTTATTTCAATAACACCTATTATTTTAGAACTAAACTGAAACCGAGATAGCCACGTACGATATCGGATATAACGACGATATATTTGACCAGGAGGATCAGAAGTTACTTGAAAAAAAAAAAAAACCCCGTCGTCTGAAACTGCAGAAGCACAAAGGCCCTTTTGTTCGCGGACACTGTGGTACTACTACTTCATCCTGCTCAGTGCTGTGAGTAGCCACCAGACGAAGATCACATTCTTCATCAAACCCGCCGTGGTGGCTCAGTGGCTAAGGCGTTGCGCTGCTGAGCACGAGGTCGCGGGTTTGATTCCCGGCCGCGGCGGCCGCTTTTCTGATGGAGGCGAAAAGCACAAACGCCCGTGTGTACGAGATTTCGGCGCACGATAAAGATCCCCAGGTGGTCAAAATTAATCCGGAGCCCTCCACTACGGTGCGCCTCATCGCCTGCGTTGCGTCGGCGCGTTAAAACCCTCAATCAATCAATCAATCAAATCATTCTTCATCAAATAAATAAGGACGCAGGCCTGTATTATCAAGTGAACTTTGTTCTGTTGTAATTTCGCGCACTCATGCTCCGTTCCACTGAGGTTGAAATGCGACAAGGAGAAAGGTTAGGGTTACCTTGTTTATAGTGTATTCGAAGCCTTAAAAAATGCATTTTTGTATCAAGTATTTTCGCGCGAGCCAAATTTTATATTTTTGGAGCCAATTTCTACATCTGCTGTTACAACAAATATCGGATATTACGAACTAATTTCCTGTCCTGACACTACTTCATTATAACGAGGTTCGACTACGAGGCTATCTCCCCACTTAATTAACGCCGATAAGAACACGTTAACCCGATCTGTCTGTTTAATTTCTTCCAACCAACCTCCTCCGAGAAGCAACTGTCTCACCTTCACAACGCTAACTGTAGGCGAAACAGAAGTCTTGCCTATCGCGTCGCGGAGTCGAAGGCCTTCGGGCAGCGGCGGACACTGCAAGCCAAACTGTGCTTTCCAAATAAAGGATGAACTCAAGATATCCCTGGTCATTCAATGGGAGAAGCTGCTCCGGCCTAACCTGTCTAACGTCACTGTCAATCATCTAATGATTACACACGGAGCATGCACCCCCCAACGGGTTGTCGGCCTGCTGCGACCGGTCCTTCTATCGCGTTGTGTCTGGCAGGTCAATGCGAAACTTTTTTTCACGCACAATTGTAGTAGAGAAGTATCGCTGCGCCACCGCCACGGCGTCTTCCGGCCGCGTCTACGCGGCCAACGCGCTCTCCGCGTTTTTACTGTAATGGTCTCAACGCAGGCGAGGAATTTGCGAGGGGCTGGATCGGAATAAATTCGCGTTTTCAAATATGATTGTCACGCCTTGCCTCAAGCGGAGAAGAGCGAACGGTAAATTATTTATTACTGTGTCATCATTCACTTTAAAGGACACCAAGTGGGCGTTGGAACACCCAACAAAGTTCAAAAGCTTTGCTAGCCAGTGTGTACGTCCGTTCTAGCAGCAAGCAGCAATGCCCCCATTCCACAACCCCATGGGTCACAGCTATCCCTATCCTTGCCTCCGCCATCTCCACCCCCACATTCGTGTATCTGCGTTTCGAAACTTTGTTTCCCCAACATCCAATAGATGTGCGCTGGTTCTCGCACGCAGGACAGACGAGTGTCGTCTGCAACATGAGGAGGCGTTCTGTTAATTGAGGAGGATATCCGTTCACGCCTACTCTGCCCACTGCTTCTGTACGTGCTATCAGGTTACACCTGTGGCAGCGCTGCTGTAAAATTGGCGGCGAAAAAACCGCTATTGCTGAGCGCTCAAAGCACTGGTCCTACAAATAAACGATAGTTATTAACACATAAAAAATTCGTTTTAAATCAAGCCGTGTGTAGAGTGCCGTCCGAAGCCATTGTAATTTTTATATTTAAGTTGGTATAGTGTACAGAGTCTGCCTTTTTGGTGTAGAGGTTACTTCTCCGCTTCCTAAATGACAGTGGCCTTGGTTCGAGTCCGGCTCCTGCTCCGTGTATTTTCTAATCTTTATTTTAATAACAATACCTGTGGATTAGGTTAGTTCTTCGCGTTTTAAATTATTGCTTTCTGTTCGTTAAGGTTGGCCAGGCTTGGTTCGTTAGGTTTGGCTTTCCGTTCGTTAGGTTTGGTTCGTTACGCTAGGGAGGGAAAAGTAACGACAGACGCTGCCGTTTTTTTCTAAACGCCGCTGGATGTCGCCTTAGTCGAGTGCTTATAGTAGCGTCGGACCACACTCTAGACACAGCCTTTACATAAACACGAAATATAGTTTTGGAAGAAATTTGTATAAAAAAAGTATATTGGCATGTTATTGCCACGGTTTAGTTATCGGGGACCTTCCTGGCCATTCTCATTGTGATTTCGATTGATAGATTCTCTTGTTTGGAAGAGGAGGACCAGATGTCGCTGGTGTGGAAAGCGGAGGATAGAGAAGGAGGTAGACATCCACTAAATCACGCACGTCAGGCAGCTAGCAACACCGAAGTGGGCCAGGAAGGAAGGAAGAAAACTTTATTATGAAAGGATGGCCCGAAGCCGCTGGGGAATGGGGAGGGCAGGAAGAACGCTAGCAATGTCCAGCCATCCAGGCCGCACAGACGAAGCTCCAGTGGGCCAGTATGACAAGGTGTTGAGTGCGTTCGAGAATATCCTATGCCAGCGCATTTCCACTTTTCAAACCCTTATGGGTTTGAAAAGGGACGGGGGAACCCACAATGTACGACGCTGATCCCTGTCATAATTTCAAACAACTTGTGCACACAGCTAACGTCGCTCATACACCTATCCAATGTCCGCCTTTCGTGTGTGCCTTTTATTCCAATGCGTTTCATATTGTCAAATAATTTGCCCTTGCAGCTAAACGTCGTCCTAACACCTACGGGCTGCCTTTCGTGTTTCTGGCTTTTTCGTATACCTGGCGTGTTGTGCAAAAAGCCAACGTTAGAACTTTTGCTACGCGGAGAAATTTGACGTACAAGTAATGCAGCGAAGCCACCTTTTTGCAGTGCAATCAAGGCTTGGCTATTAAAAACAACAAAATAGTAGAGTATGGGTGAGCAGAGTTTTCGGGAGGACCTCACGGACCTTTGAAATGCGTTCGCGGACTCCATGGGATCCGCGCACCCCCCAGTTCAGAACCATTGTACTATGCCCATCTTCTATACTACGACGTTAAACGTACTATTGTCCTGTCGACGCGCATCAAAAGCGGAGCTGTGCAGAATAAGAAGTTGCATGTTGGCTTCACACACGGAGTGACGTAATGTACATACGCTGGTTGCAATGGCGTCAACGCTCTTTCCCGGGTCAGCAAGGGTCTTCCATTTTGAATTATATCAGGAGTAGTGGCCGCATTGACAAGTACATTATTTATAAACATTTCCTTGGATCCGCTGACGGGCGACATCTTAATGACGTGGCTAGGGGGCGATGCGTTTCAGTCTCTCGCAATGAATGAACTGAAATTAGCGTCGTTATCGCGCCATGTCGAAGTGGCGGCCTGGCGACGAATCCGCGTAGGTTTGATCGCCGAGATGGGGAGGTCCGTATAGGTGTGGCTGGAAATACATGTAAATGTTTAGATGGTGAGGTTGCAAGAATATATGTACTCCCTCGTTACCACCTTCCCCAGGCCTCTACATTCCCCAGCGTCCAGGTGACCCTAGCGTCAACGTCGTTCTTGGGTTTTTGCTGGAGGATGTGGCGGGTGCGTTGGAACGTGGCATTTCTGTATTGTAGTCCTCAACGTTTTGTAGTGCATGCTTAAGCTGAGTCGGTGTATAAGACAGAAATTCTAGTGTTGTTTCGTAGAGCTGTACAGAGATCCAAAAGTTTTATTTCTGCAGGGCTTAAATTGTCCAATGTATAGGCCTCGACTTTTTGGTGGAGGGCTTGTACACCAGGCCAGACGAAATTTATCACGAACGACGCTAGTAAATGTTGCACTGGTCTTCCGCTGGTTGTGCCTCTGAGAGAGGTTCTTTCTGGCGGATGGGTGCCATTTGTGAGGGGTACACAACTCTTGGAGGAGCATAGAATGTTAAAACTGTGTCTAATGCAGCTGTATTACATATGCCACTCGCATTCTTGCATTCAGCGCCCAACCCATACCACGGAATCACGGAATTCCATCCCATAAATAAATATCCGAGCGAATCTTACTACGACTGCAGATGAAGTGAATGAGCCCCCTCTTGTGAGGGATAGTCATTTTGACTGTACGTCGCAGTCATGCCAGTTGCATGTGGCATGACACCGATTTCAATTCTTTCATCAACGGTATACCCTAGTGAGAAGCTCGTGAGAACACTAGTGAGAAGCTCGTAGAGCCCTACATGATGTTGTAGTGAGCCCACCAGCTGCGGTGAGACGAAACTGGAATAATAACCACTTCGCTTTCTGTTAAACAAAGGTCCCTAAAACATTCTAGTTTATTGAGATGCAAGGTGGATAGTCATATCCGCAAACGGATAAATACACGCTGTCACCGACGATCTTAGCAAGAACGACCGAGGAACGGGATAAGAACACGTGACAGGCGGGCTCACGACCGGCCCAGCACGGGCCCGCAACGCGCCGTGGTCAGCTTAGCGCAGCGCGCGTGCCCCGCGACAACCGCGACGGCGACACTTTGCTCCCTACGCACGATCGACCGCGCAGCAGCAGCAGCAGCCGAGGGACGTTTGGTATGCGCCATCCGCCGTCCTCTACCACCACAGGTATCCCCTGCCCGCCGTTCGCATCGGCTCCTTCTACGTCCGAGAAAAGCGACAACGTCTTCTCTTCTCAAACGTCAAACGAAAAGGGCTTAAAGAAGAAAGTGGCTCAGGGGGAAAGAATACGTAGCGATGGCGAAACGCGCGAGGACGACAAGCCTCTGTCCAACTTAGCATCCCGCCGAGACGAGAGGTGAAGTGGCGCTGGCCGCGCGCCGGCCGTCGATGTGCGTGTGTGTACGCAGGGGACACAGCATGACTGCCATCAACACCGCTTAGGGTGAGAAGCCTTGTTACCCTGTAACTGCCGTTGATTTTCTGTTCCGCCAGTATGAACGTTAGCATTGTATCTATACTGATGTTCTCTAAACCCCGCTGCGCAGAAATGTGAGGTCGAAGTTATCGCCGCTCTCATGGCAATTATTTTGAGCCTTCGTTCTTGCTAGGTGGCGTCGAGCGGATGCGACAAGGCGGAATGTCACCGGGGACGTGCGGCGGGACGGCGCACGCGAGTCGCCGCTCGGCCGGCCAGAACAAGGGGCCACGCGGTGGGAAGAGGAGGCGATGCGTCAGGGAGACGAGCCGCACGCGGCCCGACAGGCTCGCCGGCTGAGCAAGACGGATGAAGAGGTCAGGGGTCGGCCGATCTGGACTTCACGAGCGCCTCCGTGCCGCCGAGGATGCTGGCATGTCGCCGCCGAGCGCGCCTGGCGTGGCGTGCTGCCACCACGGGGCAGCCCGGAGCACCCGCGTGTGCTGCGGCGTTGTTCGGGGATGGCCGAACTCAGCCAGAAAGACGAGTGCAATGGTTCAAACTCGAACGTAACCAATTTTTACTATTTTTTTTTCTCGGGAAAATTGGTTGCTTCGAGCTAGAAACAATCTCTATAGTCTGAGGCAAGCCTGACAAACCCCCCAAAATGGCATCCATGACTGGAGGCATGAAGATGTGCCACCCAACTGTACCTTCCTAAAACCTTAACCCCCCTTGGGCAACGAGCCTCCTGCTTGATTAAAGGCAACCCGCCGTGGTGGCTCAGTGGCTATGGCGTTGTGCTGACGAGCCCAATGGCCAAGGAAGCGCGTTCGATTCACGGCCACGGCGGCCGCTTTTCTGATGGAGGCGAAAAGCGAAAACGTCCGCTTATTCGAGATTTCGGCGCACGTTGAAGATCCCCGGGTGGTCAAAATTAACCTGGAGCCCTCCGCTACGGCACGCATCATCGCCTGTGAAGCGTCAGCGCGTTAAACCCCAAAACAACCAATTGGTTAAAATCAACCAATCAATCCAATAAACAAAATCGATCGATCAATCAATGATCAATAAATCAATCAATATCAATCAATCAATGCCGAAGTGCTCCAACGAAGTACCAACAAGTACCAACAAGTACCAACGAGGAACTGAACAAGCAGGGAGGAGAAGATTTTGTAATGAATGACCTTGAAATATGTAGCATAGTAGAGCTTTCGCTCTAAAATTAGAATCTCCGACGGGACAACAGCGCAAGGCGTGCTTGTTCGCTGTTCCAGCGCGTTGTGGTGAAGCCAACCTGCGGCAATTTCTTAGAGTGTGTGCTGTTGCCGACAGGAGCTTGCAATACTGTTCAGCTGCTTCCATCTGGGAAATGTTTTCGTGCAGAGCGATAGCGCCCTGAATAGGTGCAGCTGCGAGATATTGTTGCGCATGCCCTTTACAACGCGCCAGATGTGCGACGAAGGTTTGTGAATGTCTAAATTTGCGCAGAAGTCTTGCCATGCGCTCATGCGCTCACAGTTCAACGATATCGTTCCTCCGCCAGCTACTTCACCTGCCTTGGACCTTCCGTTTACAATAGAGGAGCTCAACGCAGCGATTGAAGGACGAAAACTCTTCATGTGCACGGCAGAAGGCCCAACATCATACCATGAAACAAAAAGAGGAGTACCTCAAGGAGCTGTATTAAGCCCTTTACTTTTTAATCTCACGCTCATCCACCTGAAGCGTGTTCTTCCCCGTGGCGTCAAGATCACTCTCTATGCGGACGACATCTGTATTTGGAGTCCATCAAAATCCCGGAGGGTAACGCAAAACAAACTTCAGAAGGCGCTTGCAAATATATCTGCGTACCTAGTGCCTAAAGGACTCTATCTTTCCTCAGAAAAAAGCGTCGCCATGGCATTCACTCGCAAATGCATGGATAGATATCCCTTAATCCTGGGTGGTCGGCCTCTGCATTACAGACGGACCCAAAGATATCTTGGTATTCTCTTAGACAGAAACCTCTCCTGGGCCCCTGAAGTGCAGAGGCTACAGAAGCGAATATCAACAGCATCGCAAATTATTGGATATCTTGCTGGCAGCCACTGGGGTAGCGATTGCTGCTCCATGGTTTTGCTGTTCAACGCGTATGTGGATGGCCTGTTGCGATATAGCCTTCCTGTCCTGCAGCAACTGACACCTACAAGCAAAAGACAGCTGGAGGCGGCGAAGAATAACTGCCTCAGAAAATGCCTCGGACTTCCAAAAGGCTCGTCATGTTGTGGGACAACTGCTGAAGCAGGTTGCCTCCCCTTGGACGTGCTACGGCTCCAAGAAACGCTCCGCATTCATTTGAGGCATACGCTACATGCACGAACCCATTTCCTGTCCCGTATTGCGGCTCAAAATCCGAATTCTAGCTTTGGACAAACAATAAAAAGTATTAATGCCCCAATTTGCGCAGAAGGGGTTCTCTCCGACACAAAAACTGTAAACAAAGGTGTGCCCCAAGGATCCATTCTTGGCCCCTTATTATTTCTGATTTATATTAACGACCTGCCGAATTGTCTGACATCCGAAACCGACTGCATTTTGTACGCCGACGACACCACCATTTTCACATCCCAAGAAAAACTTTCCAGTGTTATTTCACAGCTGAACCATGACCTCGCCAACATTTCTTACTGGTGTCACAATAATCAGTTGTTAATTAATCCATATAAGACAAAATTTGTGGTTTTTAGCACGCCCACAAAGCCTCGTGACGATCTCAACCCTGTGTACATCAATAATCACGCCATCATACCGACTGACGAATGCACATTCTTAGGAATTGAACTTGACCGTTTTCTGAAATTTGATGCACACATTAACTTAATCAGGAAGAAAGTTGCATATGGTGTTCGGGTACTAATAAAAGCGCGCCATTACTTTGAGAAACGGATTCTAATCACCTTATACTATGCTTTTTTCCACGGTCACATAAACTATTGTATTGGGTCATGGGGTCTGACTTAATACTCCCACATAGCACCATTACAGCAAATTCAAAACCGGGCACTGCGTATAATCACCTGTAGTCGTTTTGATGCTCCCATTGCCCCCCTTTTTCTTGATCTTAAACTTCTTCCGATTACTGACACCATAGCATTTAACGTTGCCACAACTGCCTTTCGCCTTTTCAATGAACCCGATCTTCTCTACATTATTGGCAGAACTAAACTAGAAAACACTAACCAAACTCGTTTTTCATTGCAAAATAACTTTTTACTTCCAAAGGTTCGCACGAACTACGGTAAACAGACATTCGCTTTTACTTCAATAAAAATATGGAACGAGCTACCTCATACGGTTAAAACACAAGTACGTCCATCAACTTTTAAACGTTCCCTCCGATCATTTTTGACGAACCATCACATAGACTTTTGACGTGCGCATTCACATTTCGCCTAGTGTAGTGGTTTTTTTTATCTTTTACACACCTAAGCATTGCATTTGTACAACTGCTATGTATGTATATGGATTGACTGCACTCAATATTGTACCATTTATATGATGCTTTATTTTGTTTAAATATTCCTGGGTTAATTGTTTGAATGCTGTGTGCTTTATTTGTTCAATATGTTCCTTGTTTATTCCTTAAAAAAATGCAATGTTAACAATTCACTGTTTACGCGTACTCTCGTTTTAAAAAATTAGGTATCATTCCTGCTAGCAGCTGCAATTAAGCTATTTCGGTGTATGCTATCAATAACAAGGGGTCCCATTACAGTTCATTACTCTGGGACCCCTTTCTGTATTGACTATATTCTGGTGATGTACCATTCTGTAACGACAATAAAGTTCTATTCTATTCTATTCTAATTCCAACTCAAGCACCGCCGACCATGCCACGGAACTTCCCGCCCTGGAATCTGACGCCTCTCCGGATAAAATCATTCATACCCGGAATTGATTAAACAAAAACATATACCTCAAATTGGCCTGCTGCAGATGACGCTTGCACACATTAACAGATTTTACTCGGCAACTACTCACATTTATACCGATGGATCGGCAACACCTGAGTGCAGCTCCTCGGGAATTTGCATTCCATCAAGTGAAAAAATTGGCCGCGTATCTGCTCCTTTCGTTGCAAATGTCGTCAAAAGACGATAGTCTTTATCGACTTTTGCCAAGTAAATGCCTCCCTTCGCTTTACTGCTCACCTCTCATGTTGTTCCTCTTGCGTCGCGCTCCTCCCAAGGTAAAGACACCAAAGGTTTGCTTAAATAATTTTAAATTTCCCGCGTTCCACTGCTCCAAACCGGGTGTCTCGATGCGAACGCTGCCGTACGGCGAAGACACGCGTTAATCGAGGCACCCTACTTCAACGTTTATAAACCGCGTTTCCCTACTCCACGTGCGTTGCAAGCAGAACGTGGAAACTATCTAGTGGAGCCTTGCGTAACTGTTGCCGGTTGATTTCTTAAAATGGCGCCAGAAGCTATAGTGGCGCTGGCGAAAGCAGGCGACGGCGGAGTGAATTCTTTTTCTGCAGTTGATGAAGTATTTAATTTCGCAAAAGTCAAACATGTTTGAATTTTTATAAAGTAACACTGCAAATATCACTTCTGTATTGATTTGTTGTCTCATATTTGCGTAATGTCTTGTTCTTCTTCAACAATGTTGACAAGTATGAACATTACACCGGACCAAGACGGGTAGATTTAGCTGTGACTATATAAGACTATTGCGCAGGCATTGTTTTGCTTTGGCCGGGTGGCTGAATCGAGTCACAGACAGACAGACGGACAGACATACAGACACACATACATACAGACAGACCAAAATTTCTGGGTTTAAGTAGCCCAAGAAAGACTATCGTCTTTAAAAGCATTTTCATATCGGCTTGAGCGACCGACTTCGCCTCCGTCGGCGGAGCTCTACGGGATTAAAGAAGCACTTCGATATATTCTACGCCAGCCGCCGACATGTTGGACCGTTTTCTCTGATTCGAGGGCAGCACTTCAAAGCTTACAACGCGCTAGCTGTTTCAGCTTTCACGAACATGTCCAGCGCGACGTAAAGTATTTGCACCATCTGGCATACGTCGCTGGAAATCGCGTTACCTTCCAATGGCTCCCAGGCCACAGCGGCATCATGCATGAAATGAGAAAGCGGATGAGGCTGCCCGCAGGGGCCTACAAAGGAGAAAAAGAAAGAAGATTTTCTTCACGAAGCATGATGCCGCCACAATGACGAAGGCACTAGCTCTGTCGGAAAGGAACCGTTTATGGTCCTTGCAGCAGCATCATTACGGCTTTTTATATTCCATAGACCCATATGTCAGAATGCGGCTGCCAGAGCGTCTACCCCGCCACTTGGAGACGTTGCTGCATAGACTTCGTCATAATGCAGCACCAACAAATTCCTATCTACATCGGATCGGCCAGACATCAAGCCCATATTGCGACAATTGTGGTTCAATTGAAACTGTTGAACACATATTACTGGAATGCTCTCCCTATGCCGACTCAAGGTGCCGTTTACAACATAAAATTGATTCCCTCCACCCTGGACCATTGACATTAAGATTGGTACTTGGAACATGGCCCTCTCCCTCCGCTCAGCTCAAAATCTTGACCGCGCTATTCGAATTCCTCAAGGACATTGGTGTGTACACGAAATTGTAGTCGTTCCTCCATCTGAAGAGCCTTTGAACTCAATACCCTGAAGAAGGATCATATTTTTTTTTCACTACTACTACTCTCCTTTTCTTCACTGCACCTACTACCTTTTTCCCTCTCCTCCTTTCCCCGCAGAGTAGCATGCCGGCGAACTGATGTCGGCAAACCTCTCTGCACTTTCCTCTTTAATAAAGAGTTTCTCTGTGTGTGTGTGTGTGTGTGCTGTTTGACTTGCACCGACCTCCTCTTTTCCGAACCAAATCTTGTACCGGCGCTCGTCACTGACTTACTTGACCGTTTTGATCGAAGGACCGGCCCTCCTCATGCCTTGCAGTGGCTGACCAACTGGTGTTCTTGAGGGCGTTATTGAAAACGGTGTCAAAAAGACATATAAATGAGTCCTGGATAAAAATTCTAGGTATAATGGCCACCTTCCGAACTCCGCTTTAACGGCTGTGATCCCTCCTTGTCGAAGTATACGTTGTTAAATTGATGTCAATTAAGGAAGTGGCAACTTAGAGGAACGCGGAGTAACCAAAGTATCGACTCAACTACATTTTCCATGGTCGAATGACGAGCGCTATGTGGCGATGTTTTCTCTAATTTATCACCCGTTTCAAAAAATGTTTATTCTCATACTTGTAGTCATTGAAAAATATGCTATTAGTATTCAACGAGCGTACACAGCTCTCCCGCTATAGGGACACATCAGCGACCACCTGACACCCCAGCCCGTTCTAAAACAACGTGAAGTGATTGTTGCTACAAGCGCGGCGTGAATCAACCGGAGTTACAATCTAATGCATCCCGACAATTTCAGCTACCGACCAACGTGGCGCCGAAACCCGAGGCAAGGCTATTATAAACGATGCAGCTCTCAATGCGCCATAAATAGGAAGGTAAACCCAGTGAAGCGTAGACTTGTGTTATGAGCGCATTTAGTGTCACTTCATTTAACTCCGAGTCATAATTTATCTGGAAATTATCTCAAATA
The DNA here is from genome assembly GCF_048455015.1 of Haemaphysalis longicornis. Taxonomy (NCBI): domain Eukaryota; kingdom Metazoa; phylum Arthropoda; class Arachnida; order Ixodida; family Ixodidae; genus Haemaphysalis; species Haemaphysalis longicornis. The sequence continues at coordinate 84,414,640 of NW_027526335.1, forward strand.
ATTTCTGCTTGGCTTGAGGTCAGCTTCATCGAGACATACTTCAAGAAGTTGGCTTTCTTTTATTACACATGCGCTTGCAAAGCAGCAACCTTTATGGGGAAATGTTGGTTTTGACAACGGCCTCACAACACCGTGCTCGCTTCCTATGTAGTACAGCTAAACCGTGAAGGACGACTGTACTCAGGTACAATTACTTAAGAACGGGGCCACGGAAGTTGCCCCTTTGCTTCATCAGTGCAACCGGATGTTACTCCGCGCTGCGCAAGTAGGGCGTTACTGGAAATATTTTGAACATGGGACGAGCCGTTTCTGTTATTTTTTGGACTTAAAATTCTTATAATATCGCAGCGACGAAAAACAAAGCACATGAGAAAAGGTAGACGATATCTCACATTCATAGCAACCTTCTTTCAAAACGCGCGGGCCCGTTTACATCCGGGTCCGTCGCTTCGGCGGTGTGATACCGTACATGAGCTATTGCCGTTCTTAACTTGTTCCCGAGTATTTTCTCCCTTTCTAAGCCAGCCAAGCTGCTGGCGGCGCTGCGTGAGGGCGACGGAAGCAGGTATTCGCCTTTTGACGTTACGACTAACGCGATTCTCTCACATCTAACTTCGTCAAACGGTACTCGCTGCTTGTCGTAAAATGAGTTTCACGTTGCTTGGCAGGTCGTTAAGCTTGACGTTATTACGGCTGCCAACTTTTAGGCGTAAAAATGGGCCTAACAGAGGCGAGACCTCGGAGGCGACCAAGGCTCTTGGTCATCGCGACGGAGAGAAAGAGGAAACGACACATAGGGAGAAGGGTGGTGATGAAGCTTTAAGAGCACTCGTCTCCAGCTACGCAAGCGTATAGATGTCCTCTGCAACTCGAATCAAGTTCGCCGACAGCCCGTATCCGCAAAAGTGGATTGAACAACACTTTGTAAAGGAATGTACGCAGTTTTTTCGCACGATCTAGGGCTCCGTCATTCTGCTTATGCAGCTTTTACTCAGGAAACCACCCAGTTTTATCGGGAAATAAAAATTGGTTGGATTTTCTGTGGTTGGCGAAATCAAATGGTCTAACTTTTTTCCACCACAGACCCGCATGGCCGCCTGCATGGTTTTTTGACATCCTATCAAATGCGGTTAAATACGCCATAACAGCCGTCGTTAGTGTAAAGAGCTCCACACACGCACGCCCCCCCCCCCCCTCCCACACACACACACGTACAGTCTTCGTGAAAATTTTCTAGGACATCCCAACAGAGCACTGCCCCCCCCCCCCCCCCTCTCCCTCCCCAGAAATTGAAAGTACAAGCAAAGTATTGGAGGACTCTGGCATAAGCTTACCTCTCGAGCGAAGCTGAAATGTTTCGTGCTAGAAAGCTGGAGAAAACACCCTTTTTTCTTACTGTCATCCAATAATTTTGCCCGTTAGGGGTTTTTTATGAATTCTTTGTGGCCCGCAAACATTTGTCATGACCTAGAAAATTTTTACAAAGACTGCACGTGTGAATGTGTGAGTGTAGTGCGAGTACTGCGCGCACTACTCGCCTTAATTTTTTATGCAAAGAACGCTTCTCATTGAAAGACAATCACCACAGACGAATTCTGCCTCCGCATTTTCAGGGACCGCAAGTGTATCTCATGACCGCAAGTGTACCGCAATCTGGAAGAACGTGAACATCATCCTAATCCATAAGAAAGGTGACATGAACGACTTGAAAAATTAAAGGCCGATCAGCTTACTGTCAGTCGTCTACAAGGTACTTACAAGGGTAATTGCCAACATAATTTCTGCAACCTTAAATTTCAGTCAACCTAAAGAAAAAGCGGGGTTCCGTAAAGGCTATTCAACAATGGATCATATTCACACGATCAATCAGGGGATAGAGAAGTGCGCTGAGTATACTGAACCTTTATATACAGCCTTCATAGATTATGATAAATCATTTGACTCGGTCGAAACCTCAGCAGTCATTCAGGCATTACGGAACCAGGGGGTAGACGAGCATTATGTAAGGATACTTGAAGATGTCTACAATGGGTCCACAGCTACCATCATCATCCATAAGGAGAGCAGTAAAATACCAATAAGGAAGGGTGTCAGACAAGGAGACACAATCTCTCCAATGTTATTCACAGCATGTTTACAAGAAGTATTCAGAACGTTGGATTGGGAACAGGTGGGAGTAAGGGTTAATGGAGAATACCTCAGTAACCTCAGATTTGCTGATGACGTTGCCTTGCAAAGTAACTCGGAGGACGAATTGCAAAGCATGCTTTCCGCACTGGACAAACAGAGCAGAACCGCGGGCCTGAAAATTAACATGCAGAAAACCAAAGTAATGATCAATAGCCTCAGGACAGCACAGCGGTTTGAGATAGGTGGCGAGGCAGTGGAAGTGGTAAGCGGATATATTTACTTAGGCCAAGTTGTGACCCCAGATCCCAACCATGAGGCTGAGATAATTAGAAGGATAAGAATAGGGTGGGGTGCATATGGCAGACATTCTCAAATAATGAATAGCAGCCTACCATTGTCGCTGAAGAAGAAAGTGTATGACAGCTGCATCTTGCCGGTACTCACCTACGGGGCAGAAACCTGGAGGCTCACTAAGAGGGTTCAACTTAAATTGAGAACGACTCAGCGTGCAATGGAGCGGAAAATGATAGGTGTGACATTGAGGGACAAGAAGAGAGCGGAGTGGGTCAGGGAACAAACGCGTGTTAAGGACATATTAGCAGAAATTAAGAAGAAGAAATGGACGTGGGCAGGGCATGTAATTCGAAGGCAAGATAACCGTTGGTCATTAAGGGTAACAGAGTGGATCCCTAGAGAAGGAAAGCGTCGCAGGGGGCGGCAGAAAGTTAGATGGGCAGATGAGATCAAGAAGTTCGCGGGGATAAATTGGTCGCAGTTAGCACAGGACCGGGGTAATTGGAGATTAATGGGAGAGGCCTTTGCCCTGCAGTGGGCGTAGATAGGCTGGTGATGGTGGTGGTGGTGGTGGTGGTGGTGATGATGATGATTATGAGGTAAAGATGAATGTTCACATACATTTCTAGATTTATACTGTAATTAAACTACAGCCGCCGTTTATTTACGACGCGGCTTGTCCCTGACTTCGGATAGGAGGCGAAACCAGGCTTGATGTATAACGATGTTCCAAGTAATTCGGATCCACTTACAACCAAATATAAACAACGCCGAGCCCTGCCCCAAGCCACCCGGTGAGATGGTTCGCCGACTTAAGGGTCCTGCTGCCGCTAGCGAAGTCGCCGAGGCGGCCGGCAAACGACACCATCACATTTTTACGACGCCCCAATATTGTCATTCCTGGCCGTTCGAAGCAGCAGAGTTGAAGGAGAGGAGATAGGAAGCCGAGAGGGCGTGGGGGGGAGAAAGGCCATTCCTTTGTCGGCCTCGGAAAATGCACGACCAGAAGCAGCACGACTCTTGCGACACCAGTTGCGCGCCCCGATGTGTCCCTGTCACGCCGCCAGCAGCTCCCCGGGATGCCAGCACACACGACTCGGCTCAGCGGGCAGCCATGCGCCAAAACCACACGCCGCTGCTTCGAGCAGCTCTTGGCTTTTCGTGCGAGAGCGAATCGAATGCAGCCAGCCACACGCGTCCAAGCCGACATTCCCCCCTTTGACGATGTCACCAGGCACGCGCGTTTTAACTGCCGGGAAGGGGAGAAAACTGCTTTTCGTTGTGGGCGTACGGCTAAATGAGGCGTCCCACGCATTCCTCCGTCTTCCTTTCGCCGTCGAGCGACCAACGAGGCGGTGGTTGTCCACGGGTCACTTTTCACCATTCGCTTGGCGGATGGTGCGAGAAGAGGTGAGAAGGCATGAACGCCAACGAAATCCTCGGTTGATTTGTTGTTCTCGCACCAGCAGAACAGTGGTTGCTCGGCCTGTAGAGTTTATTTGAATGCATAGCGCTGTTTTTCGCTCACCCGCTATAGAAAGCAGGAGCAAAAACGTCAAGACGACGTCTAGAAGCACGCGTCGCTGGAGTGCAACTGCGCAAGCGTACCTCCTCCGTTCTGGGGTTAATTAATAAATTTTAAACACAAAGAGTCCGCTGCCATGGCTACCGGATAATGTAAGCTAACATCGCGTTGTGTTGAATGGAAGCTTGCATTTGAAGGGCAGGCCGGGGCACCGGGCAATCGGCATGAACGGACAAAGACAAGTCAAGATGAAAAGTCGTATAATACTGAAACGGTATCGCAGGATGCCGTATTTATTAAACACTACCTAAAGCTCCTCAGCTGCGTCAAAATTACTTCGCAGCTGATACACAGACATTTGCATGTGTATCCTACGAGATGCAAAGGGAACCGCGTTCCGCACTATTTGGCTTTAGACCCAAGTTTGTTCGGCCCATTAGCTTTGCCGGTTTGTGCATGCCCAGCATGCGAGAGAACCCTCCGAATCGGCGTCAGCCCTATAACCATAAAAGACGTTTCTTGCTAGTAAAGAAAAGAGACCAAGAAAATAAAACGCCGGTGAGGGGGAGGGCGTCGCGCTTGAGGGGAACTTGGGATGTGGAAAGATATGGAGCGGTAAGTTAGGCGGCAACGCGTATGTGTAGGGACAGAATACGCGCTCGCGCCAATGCCGCGGAAACACGGATAACACGACGACTCGCTCAGTCAAAAGAGGCCGCGGGAAAAGGTAGAAGAGACGGCCCGAAAGAAAGGGGAAGTCAGGGCGACAGCAATAGCAGCCCTTGCCTCGTTTGCATACCATTTGCATATACCTGCTAAAGCAAGGGGACAAGCTGCAAAAGGCGGCCCGCCGGTCTTTCCCCGAAAGCGGCTCTCGCGGTTCTCCTGCGCCCGAGTGTACAGCGAGGCGCGATATTACAATATTCATGCGACCATCGGGGCAAGTTTCGTCACTGGTCTAGCGACAGCTCCCTGGCAAGAGGAGGCCGCCGATGTTTTGTTCTGCGAAGACGGCGCCGCTTCTTTCAATGCCGCCTCGCCGCAAGAAAGACACGCACGAGCGGCCAAATAGACCGTAGGTCCTGTCGGTTTCGCAACACACGGCGCTCAAGCCTTAACCGCAGCTACATGTACACGCGCGCGCAGAGAGAACGTGCTTGCGTTAGCCTTTGTGCGCCGGCCGTGAAAGAAAGATAAAAATAAGCTAAACGCATAAAGCTTCGCAGGAAACGAAAACGCAAGCACTCCGAGTAGTCTTGACGATCGTGGGAAGCTGCGACTCAACCAAAGCAAACGGCGAGTTCAATATGGAAATAAGGGGAAAACGAATAAGTCTGATATTTCGTAAGATGTGGAATTTGCATGAAATTTTTATACATAGCAGTAATCTGTTTCTGAACAATTTCTTCCTTATTAGTCGCGGTAGCTTTTCAATTTGCTACCCAGCTTGCCATGAACAAACGTTTGCAGGGATGCTTTTCGACCCGTTCAGCTCCAAGCTTTTCCTTCATGATGCTTGAAATTGCGCAGGGAACGTTGATTCCGTTTTCTTGTTGGTATTTTTCCGACGCTCATTTCAACAGATATCAAGAAGAAGAAACATCTTAATGTTATTTTTTGTTGTTCGGCTTGATCAGAGCTGAAAGATAAAACACGAGGTGTTGATCATCGCATTCAAATACGCGCTGCCTACACGGCAGCGTGTTGACTACAAGACGCCACAGATAAACGTTCTATTACGCGGAACGGAAATAAGGCTCATGGGACCCAGAAAATAAAAGCTCAAGGGAAAATAAAAAGAATGTTTGTACCAAACGCTCTTTCGCCCCAAACGGGAACACCACCCAAGCGAGCCAAACTCGCAATGCACTCGTAGACGCTTCGGGGGGAACATGAGGGAGGAGAGCGCGCTCCCATCGATCAAAGCATCTTTCACCGCGTCGCCTCGCAGGGCAATTCGCCCGAGCCAGGGGCAAACACGGTGAACTGCAGCTCGTCGCGCTAACGGCGGCCGAAAAGGAAGCCGCGATTTTCGTATACGTGCACGGCCCCGTAGACTACTGACTGGTGCGTACTCCGAGCAGCGCACGCGGGGGATACAAGACGGATGGTTGCGTAACATCTGGAAACTGCCCATGAAGCCCCGCCGATCGGTCATGGTGTGCAGTCAGAAAAGAGCTCAGCTCCAGCGGCGCGAGGTTCTCCAGGGTGCGATGCTGGCACCGCTGCTGTTCCTGTCGGCCTGCTCCAGGCGACCCGGCCAAAACGTCATGAATTCGCGATGTCGCAGAACTTCCTTCGGCCCCTCCCCCTATTTGCTGCCGTGTCTTCCTTCCCCCTGGCATCTTTTTTTCCCTTTGTTCCCGTCGTCGATCGGAGTCTATGCAAGGAGACGAACGCCAGTTACCGTGTTTCTTTAGTGTTAGGCACGCGAGTTTCCAGGAAATTGTAAATTCATATTTTCCCCTGCGAGCAGCAGCCAAACGGCACTGCCGAATTAGATTAGTTTGTTATTTTTGCTTGTGTTTTATTTCGAAATGCGCAGCTTTCAGGGGTATGTCCAACGGCTTTTCCATAGAAGCGTAACTTTGTGAGGAGTAGGTGCCTTTGCCGACTAATCAGGGAAATGCTTTCCGTTGTACTTCATAGCACTCCGTAGCAGTAAGCAGTAAATGTAATAAAGGTAAAAGCTTGATTAACGTAAGAGGCAGCGTTTAAAACTTGGCTTCATTGATTTCTGAGAAATTCACGTTTTGTAAAATTTCTCCTTCGAATTCCCGTAATTTCTTAAGATGACTAAAAGGGGATACCCCTCTGTTGTTTCCCGTCGGCCCACTGAATAATACTCTTCAACCAGCTTCAATTGATGGTCATTCTCGCAAAGGAAAGAATCAGCAAGCTCGAGGCGGCGCTCTTAACGAGTTGGAATTGTCACTGCAACTGTGATGAAAACATGCTTTTGCTAAGAGCTTTTTGAGGTAATCGCCGTCTGTGTGCTGTTATTTGCAAGCATTCTAAATAAAAAAAATGACAGTGTACAACCACGCCGCTGAAATCCTGCCTAAGTGAAGTAGCTCGGGACGGATCCAAAGCCAAAAGTTGGCAAAAGCACACGAAGCACACAAAAAATTATCTCGCTTACGTGATCTTTCCACAACCCCTTGATGTCAAGTTTTTGTTGTTTTACTCAATCCTTACCACGTTCGTTCAATGGCCAGCCGACTTAGGCGAACAATGACATTTAGGCAAATACCATTAGATTTATGTATGATGCGGTAACGACGTTACAACATAAAGGGACCCTGCAACACTTTCTCAACTTTTTTTTGAAATCTTAAATGCTTGCAGAACGTGGTCACCCAACACACCCAGTATTTAGATCAGGGGGTCGCAAAGTACCTCAGCCAAAACTCACTGCTCTATGCCCATCAGATAACTTGGAAACTCGCTCAAAAAAATTTTATCTCTTTCCCGGTCTTGACGTTATTCGGCGGCTCGAATTACGCCACTAAGGCCATGTAGCGGCTGTTGCCGTTGCAGCAATTAACACTTTTCGATAGCAACTTAAAAAAAAGACGCAAAAACAAAGCAGAAATGGGAGGCGTATCTGGTGCGACGAGCAAATCACGCAATGCCGCTCCGTACTGGCGATAGCTACAGCTTTCGCAATGGTTCTAGATGCGAAGGAAAGAGTGAAAGCGTTTATCAAAAGTGTTACAGGGTCCCTTTAAGTCGTGCATGTATGGCAAAGCTATTAGCTATGACGTGCAACGATGTTGAACGATCGGACAAGCCAAATCACGCGACAGGGGCCTTTGATGGTGGCCATGTGCCAGCAGTCAGCCCGTCCGTACCTCCGTTGTTGTTGTTTTTTTTGTTTTGTTTTGTTTTTTTTTGTTTTTTCATTTATAGAAGCGGGCGGTTATGTGAAAAGAAACGCGTGACTCGTCCAACGAGGGGTGAGGTACAAGTTTCCGAAGGGGAGGAGTGTTTACCGTTTCGCGAGCAGCGCGACAAAAAAGCCGTCAGCTCGCAGTGTATATATTAGAGACATGACGAAACACCACGGCCCCATCGTGCAGGCTGCCATATACATTTTCCAGGTCAAGAAGCGCGCGCACGTGGGTAACACTCTTATGGTATGAAGGCCCGAACATGACCTCTTCGGCGCGCGTTATGCGGTTAGAAATGTTTAGCATCCCCGCTCACACTAGACTGACATTTTCTTTATATACGAATCGTAGAGGAGCGTGCAACGGTTTCCATCTGTCGTGCTATGGTGGCGCGCTAAGGCGGGTTTATTCTTATCTTCAGGAGGTCTTGGCACCGGGCGGAAGGAGGCCGCCGCTTCTTCGCCAGCCAATGGACGGGCACGCTCCCCCGCGTGACGTCACCGGCGCCACGCAATCTGGCGGCGCCGGTTGGCGGAAGGAAGGCCGGCGTGCGCACATCCAGCGAAATCTGGGGCGACGCCGACGAAAGCGCAGTTTGGCGTCTCTATGGGGCCGCTCCCTGGGATGTGTGCCCATCGACACGAGCTGGAAACGAAAGAAAATCAAAGGCCGCACGACAAAGGGAACGCCTCGTCACCCATACGGTAGTCGATCATTCATCATGTGAACTAACCCGAGACTTTGTAACCTGTCTTGAACACAAAGCCGCGAACGTTCTCGTAAATGTCGCCGCGTCGCATTCGTGTCGGGTCATCGGTTTTCCTAGAACTGGCGGAAAGGCTTTGAGTCCAGTGTGCGTCGCTTTAGGTTTATGGATATTAGGTTAAACTATGTTTTGCAATGAGGCAGCCGAAGGACCCACGCGAGAAAGTTCTGTCATCAATATTTCGTTTCATCCCTGTTGGTAATAGGGAGGAATATTCTGAAGTTAGTGCATAAATACAGCATCTTCGCGGATATTACGGAACGTTTGCCCCATCGGTTACAAAGCACAGAATCTGTCTCTCACTCACTCACTCACTCACTCACTCACTCACTCACTCACTCACTCACTCACTCACTCACTCACTCACTCACTCACTCACTCACTCACTCACTCACTCACTCACTCACTCACTCACTCACTCACTCACTCACTCACTCAAACTTAGCTCAACCAGCCGCGGTGGCTCAGTGGCTAAGGCGTTGTGCTGCTGAGCACGAGCTCGCGGGTTAGATTCCCGGCCGCGGCGGCCGCTTTTCTGATGGAGGCGAAAAGCAAAAACGCCCGTGTGTTCGAGATTTCGACGCACGTTAATAATCCCCAGGTGGTCAAAATTAATCCGGAGCCCTCCACTACGGCGCGTCTCATCGCCTGCGTTGCGTCGGCGCGTTAAACTCTACAATCAATAATTTAATTATTTAATTAATTATTAATAAATCAATCAGCTTAGCTCACCTCAGATGACTAGAAAGAGCGAGAATTCACGACGGTGAAGTCGTTATGCAAATTCTGCTATTCCAAGCATAGTGTAAAATGTGAACTGACAGATGCCGTCTTCATGATAACGTTTTGATGAGCCATAAAAGCGATAACCTTGCACCATAAATGCTCTGGGCAAACAACGGTCGCAGTGCAACCCCCTTCACTGATTTCTCATTATACGCTATCAACCAGGTATGGCGTTACGCTGGTAGCGGGTGAGCACTGGCCAAAAATGGACATTTTGCCAGCCAAGAACCGCATTACATCGTGTGGGGCTCCGTGATGTTCAACACAAGCACCCATCATTCCTCTCAACGCCTGTAAGATTCAGTGTCGTGAGTGGCTGTGTCAATAGCAGCCCTGTTTCCGATGCATAACACGTAGGTTCGATTCTCCCAAATGACTCTGCTGAAAGCGCTTTTCACGGCGCAACTGTTTACGGCTAGGATTCCGCTGGCTTTCCGTGCCCGTCAACAAATACGGGGTGTAGAAAACGCAGTGGCTTGCGGGAAAGACAACTTTATTGCGAATGCCCAGAAGGGTACGGCTGTAACTTTCGTTTCATCAAAACTTTCCCAAAAACAATTATACCACGATTGGACGCCAACACAATTCGATCGTCGCTCCGAGTTTCATTTAGTTGTCATGATCGGTTAGTTTGCAGTGAAGTTGTAAACGTTGCCGAATTCCCGTCTGCTGCCAACACATGGGCGTATACGGAAGGAAAACGGACAGCCGCATGTTTGTCTGCTAGGCTAAAACTGTAGTCGTCTCAAGGCTCATTAAGCAATCACAGCTTTATAGTCACTACCATTACAATATAATTAGAAAAATAAATAGGTATGCATTTCCTATCGTGATGCGTGGTGTTTATAATATGGAGCTTCGCTGGTCAGTATTCTTCAGCAAGTCGAATGGCTGGTATTTTTTTAGGGACTGTGGCTATTGGCGTCTCCTGTCATCGTCGTAATCGTCGTCTAATGCAGTCACGGTACTAAAAGAGCGGGAAACTCGTTTACGCTTTGCGCTAGAACGTAACGCGTACTAGAAAAACGCCGGGACACTCGTATACGTACGCCTCGCGCTGGAGCGATTCGTAACGCGTACAAAAAAGACCGGGACATTCGTTTACGCCTCGGGCTAGAGAGAGAAAAAAAAACTTTATTTCTGGTCAAATTAAGACCTATGCGTCGTACTCTTCCGCAAGGGCTAGAGAGCTTCGTGCTTCAAAGACAAGAGGCCTTTACAGCAAAGTTGTGTACCTGTACCCGCCAGTGGTTTCATCCACGTTGGGAAAAACGACAAGGCGCCACGAATACACTTATACACTGCATGCTTTGCCCCTCCCCAGGTTTCACGTTAGTGGAGATGGCCCGGGATTTCTTTCTTTTTTTCTGTGCTCCTTCCTGACATGCTTCGCGAAAATTATATGAAACATATTAAAATGCGGGAAAGTTGTAAAGAAACGCTTCCTATTAAACTGTAACTGCGACTTGAGCGTAGATTTAAATTTTGTAGTTCAAATGACAAACAGCAAAAAAGACGGTCGCTTTTTGTGCACTGGTTGTAGCTCTAACGCTGTAGTGCAATGTACAATGCAAACTCGCGAAAAATCGCACGAGAAAACCTTGCGAGCCTCCAGCATCGTAAATTTAGTTACGGATTTCGGAATGTTAAGTCTGGACGCAGTGTGGTTTCCAATGGACAAAATTGCCTCTTCCATCTCCCGTAGTTGAGCTTAGGCCTTTTCTAAATTAATTTTAAGAAAGTCAGTCGTCAGTGCGATCGCCACTAACACCTACAATGTGAGCTAGACTCTCGATGACAAACGGGTGTTCGGAAAGGTGTCGAAAATAAACTGAAAGACATCCAGAGGAGTGGTATACAATCACTTTGTAGTACGGCGCGCATGTACAAGAACTCTTCGTAAGGGTCTGTGTCCACATCGATGTCCGCGCTTTCCAGGGGTCTCAGTCCATGTTTAAGGGCTTGTCAAAGATCAAGAAGTGTAGCTTCGCCTGGAAGCCGTAGGCTCGCGTGCTGGTCCATCTGCGGGAAGCGTTAATAAACTGAGATTTTTACGGTATAGACCATCTCGTAGAAAAATCTTGCTTGAATTTCCGCTCGACATCGTCGACTTCCTCTTGATGCGCGTAAGTGATATTCGCCTTTTCAGTGTCTGCAAAGTTTAGCATCTGTTGTCGCGACTATATTGGCGACGTATGTTTTAAACACCTTTAAGAGCTGTTACGATGTCGCTTACATTGCATTGTTTTTTGTCACAACATTAGGGTGAGAAATAATGCACCGCGCAACGATGTACACCTGTCAGTAGCCCTGTAAGAATTCGAGGTTCATTCATGTACAGTCATGGACAAATCAAATGCGAACAGGAAAATATGAACCAGAACACGCAAACATAAAAATACTGTTCCTGGAGGTCCAATAATGGCACGGTAGTGCTTTATTTGGAAAGCCACATTTCCTGACTTTGTTTTTGCATTGATTGATTGATTGATTGATTGATTGTTGATTGATTGATTGATTGATTGATTGATTGATTGATTGATTGATTGATTGATTGATTGATTGATTGATTGATTGATTGATTGATTGATTGATTGATTGATTGATTGATTGATTGTGAGGTTTAACGCGGCGGCGCTGCACACGCGATGAGGCGCGCCGTGGCGGAGGGCACCGGATTAATTTTGACCAACTGGGGATCTTTACCGTGCACCGAAATCTTGAACACACGTGCGTCTTCACTTTTCGCCGAACATTGTTTTTATAATTAAGCCACGCGTAATTTTGGCTTACATGGAAAGAAATCGCGCTATTTGGGTAATATGGTTTATATTTTCGTGTTCGCGCTTCATTTGTCTATGACTGTATACGGGGGAAGAGGCTTTCGTTGGGCCACAACACACATTTTTATTAGCAATGTTGGTAAGCGTGTGGCGATAACGACGCAACACGACAGTTTTGTCACCTGAACATCGCAGTGCAAAAACGGACGGCAGTCAGGTATACAACGCAGTGTATGGCACTTTGTTCAAATAAATCAGAAAGCAGAAAATAAAATTCCGGATCGCGGTGGTAGCCCATATCGATGACGCCCTGCGCCCACCCTTAAAGCCGGCCCTGGCTTATACCCTCTAACTTTTCTCTCCCTATCTTACTCCAACTCTCCCCCCCCGTGTCAACACAATTTTATTTTGCCTGAAGGTCGGCTTACTCTGAGGAAATGTTCGCGATGTACAAGGCGTGGCAGAAAAATTAGCAGTGGCTTAGCTCTGCTATGCCAGTATATGCGTAGCCTGAGCTAAGGTTCAGCTGGTTATTCTTAGCTTTCCTGGTTGTCTAGGATTAGCTTGATTATCATGCTTACTGCTGCTTCAATGACACATACACGGTATACGCATTATGTGAGACATGTATATTTATCAAGCGGCTCCGACGTAGCGTCACCAATAGCCCCAGAGCTAAGCTGGTTCCACAGGCGCACGCCGGTGTTGCTGCGACGCACAAGCCATCGGTTCCACACCAGGCCACCCCTCGCATGATCATCAAGTGGACCGGGCCGCCACACGCGGAACGGAGGTCGGCGAAGACGCTGGGCGCGTAGGGTGTATGAGGGACGCCGGGCAGCGATCAACGTTCTGTGCACCGTGTGACGTGACTGCTCCTCGCGCATGCGCAGCACGGCTCTCCAGGAGCCACGCGAAATTGCTCAACCTCGGCCAGTGTAGCTCACGCTACAAAATAGGGAGACAGGCTGTACTCATCGCGAACAAAAAGCACTGCTGCTTCCCTCTTTGTACAGGGTGCCCCAGTTATCACGCACAAAGATTTCAAAAAGGGATATGACGTCACTCGAAGAAAACCTAGTTTGTAACGGTTCCGGTACACTGAAGTAGCAGCCAGTGATTTCTTTCGTTAATTATATTTAATTAATTATTCGTAATTAATTATCCAACTCGAGAAGTACTAGCTGTCCTAATCACTAAAGTGTCAATGAGGCTCTTGTAGGTACCCACGAGAGGCATTTAACTGCGGTATTTTCAGCGACGAACTAATTGCGTACTTATTTATTCTGGCTGATAATCACCACGAAATGTGAAAAATACCACGTGACGGCGCCCCCTGGCCGCATCATAAACTCCTGGTATGACTGATTAGAAGTTCAAACTTTCAGCAGTTGCTGCCACATTGCTGAGAGCGTCTGAAGCTGTGTTCGTGTGCTGCGTTGCCAAAATGGACCGACGAAATTTAAACTAATGGTGTGCCGCGAAATATTGCGTTAAGGTTCTCGATTTTACAAATGGGGGCCTTTCCTATCCACGGCCGAAGTGTTGAGATGCGAGAAGGGCTCTTTAGAGTGCCGGGATGCACAGCAGAGACAGCAGCTTGCGGGAACGCCTTCAATCACAATAACAGGCGCGATGGGAAAAAAAGGGGAACATCCTTCCGCTTCCAGACAGTCGATAATATATCAGGTAATCAACAGTGAGCTAGATTTAAACCCATTTACACTCAATGACGTGTTAGTACGCATTTTAGGCGCAAGAGAAGAGTGAGCACCACGACGGTTCCGAACAACAGCGTGACTGGGGAACGATGGTCACACGGATGTGCGCCTTCGCCTTCTGTACCACCATGCCAGCGAGCGTCAGTCGTTGTGTCGCACGACGATGCCAGGGGACAAGGAATGAATTGTAGGCAACGATCAGGTGGCAAAAGGCAAAAGTCGGAAGTGGCGCTCCCTATTTCATTATTGCATGAGGTTGCTCCTTTTTTTCCTTGATACCAATTAAAATGTCATCCTCTCCCTCTGGCTTGGCGAAGTCCGGTAGAGCGCCTACTGTTTGCTCCGCAAGCTCAAATCTCAATTGAAAGGGAGCATTTCTGTGCTTGTGATGGTGTCCTGAAGACCATAACCAACGAGTTTGTTTTAAAGAAGCATTCCATAAAAGTCCCCCCCCCCCCCCTCCCCTTGTTAGGAACACAGCGGTAGAGGACTTTCATGGAATGCTTGACGTTAAAGGGACAACCCTGATATTTAAAAAGAGCAATATAAGGGCTGAAAGAAAATCAGGCGTATTACATTTTCTCCACACCACGCACTATCACCACCATCGACGCCCCAAGCCTTGTGGTAAATACGCCAAATTTTTTGGCCTAATTCTTATAACAGCACCCTGAAAACCAATTTCCGCTGCATATGGAAGTCCCAGGTTTAGCCCTTTGCGGAATGCCAAAATTTATTTATTTATTTATTTATTTATTTATTTATTTATTTATTTATTTATTTATTTATTTATTTATTTATTTATTTATTTATTTATTTATTTATTTATTTATTTATTTATTTATTTATTTATTTATTTATTTATTTATTTATTTATTTATTTATTTATTTATTTATTTATTTATTTATTTATTTATTTATTTATTTATTTATATCAGATACCTTACAGACCGTCGCAGGGCATAGGGTAAGGGGGAGCGCACAATTACAAACTGAGGTAAGAACGGCACAGCAAAAACAGAAATAGAAAAAATCTACCATAATGAAGAAAATAGCACACAAGGAGCCTTAATGCAGTAAACACAATGAAAACAAAACAAAGCAAAACTACCCGAGTTGATGAACATCAAATCAAGTAACAAAACGTGGTATTACAACTCGGGTATATACTCAAAATAAACAAAGCCATAACAGACACATTAAGCCCGCGTGTGGAGTTCGAAGATAGCACATTATCACTAACCGCCAGAAACATATTAGAAATAACAAGTGCATAAAAAGTGAAGTTGAACGGTATATTACGGTGCATAATAGTAAGACACGATGCGTCAAAAGGTTCCATGCGATGTAACAGATGCGATTTCGTCGAGGAGGTCATTCCAGAAGCGCACGCCTCATGGGCGGGAAGATGAATTGAAAGCATTAAAACAGTAAGGCAGCTTTGCGAATTTGCTTCAGACATTAAGACCTAACCTTGTAGCCCTAGTTAGTATACGGCATCGAACCTACAAAACCCGGCAGCAAAAGACCCAATGGTCATTGTTCATCCGCAAAACTATTTTCCTTCACGCAGATAATGCGCCCTCATGAACCCTCCCACCACCCCGCACACACAAGCACACACGGAAATAATAATGACTTGAAGTCATGTCGTGATCTAACATGATGGCATCAGTTTTCCGTGCGGACATATACGCACCGAAAAGAGCAATACATGCGTAAGTAAGCAGCACTTTGGTGGGTATAGAAACCGAGGGGTGGCATATCTACAGTCGAGAACCTGATGAATCGGATACCTTATTGAGACGGCAAGACGCTTGTGCGACGGGGCATGCAAACTCACCTCATAGGCAGTTCACTTCGCTTTATGATGTTATACTGCAGAATCAGGCTAACCGCCCGCTTTGAAAACTGGTTCAGCAAGCGTTTACAAGAGTTGTGCGTTAGAGGCGCGCATTATCGCGGCGGTTAACGCGCGGGCAAGCATCGGTCGTCAGCTGGCACCGGTAGCTGCGATTTGCATGAAAGTTTGTTAGTGGGATACCTGTCCATGGAGGCTGCATAGATACCGCCTGGAGATAATTTCTATAGGGCCCATGGTGGCTATAGAATTAAAGCCAAATGTTCACCTCCACCAATCAGATAAGGCCATCCGCACGCTTGCGTGCCGCCGAGCGGCATGATTAATTGCGGGAACCCAGAGAGGTAACGTAGTCGTTACCGTTTTCTCAGTGTCCACGTTAGAACGGTAGGTCGCTTAATCGCGCGTTTCCTTGTCGGTAAGAGTGGTCAGAGGCAATTATTGCGCTCTAGTGCCCCCGGCAGAGGGAAGTTTTGAGATGCTGCCCTACTTATTGGCAACGTATTTTCAAACTGATGTGCAAACATATGCGAACTTATGTCTAGCATAAGTTTACATTAGGAAGGAAGAACTTGGGAAACGTCCCGACTGAAGGTTAAAAGGACAAGAAAATTTATAAAAGAACCACCATACTAATAAATGTGCCACTATGAAATGATTTCAATATGAAACGCGGGCAATGCAATGTTAGACTTACTCTAACATGCGCCAATTTTTCAGGCATTTAGGGTTACCTACCCTACCAACACGCATTCGCTGCTCTTTCTTTATAAGTAAACTACACATCAAACAGGTCAACATTGAGATCTTGATTGATTTTAGGGTTTAACGCGCCGACGCAACGAAGGCGATGAGGTGCGCCGTAGTGGAGGGCTCCGGATTAATTTTGAACACCTGGGGATCTTTTAACGTGCGCCGAAATCTCGTACGCACGGGCATTTTTTGCTTTTCGCCTCCATCAGAAAAGCGGCCACCACGGCCGGGAATCCAACCCGCGTCCTCGTGCTCAGCAACACTTAGATCTTAGTTGCCTGAGAAGATCGACTTAGAACAAGTCGAAAGAGCAACTGTTGCAGACCCGTAAGTCGTTACAGACAAATATAAAATACGGTGCTGACGATGGCGATGACAATATTTGTGTAGTATATTTATAGCTTTGCTTATGAAGCTACGTGTAAGGTTGTGCAATTATGATCACAGGAGGTGCAGCGTTGAGGGTGTTAAGCTCTTGTGCGCTCGATACGCAATCATGGCGGGATGGGAGGTTTAGGCGCAGAGCTGGACGCAAAAATTAGCGGTTGCGAAATGATGAAGGGCCTCAAACCACTATTTAAGACTAAATCACCATCATTTCGTGTGAAATCAGCCGTTTCCAAAATTGACTGCTGCCCATGAAAAAAATTCAAAGCCCTGTTTCGCTCGGTGAAGAGGCAAGTCCAGCGAAGCCGGCCTTTTGGTGGGATTTGCTTGTTGGGGTATAGCTACATTGGGGATTTCCTATGTTGAATTATAAAGACACTGGCCCGACCTCCAAGTCACAAAGGACACACACGATTGGTGGGTAGAGACTATGATGTTTCTAGTGCGCCGCACAGGTGGACGCCAAAGAGAGCGCGGCATTGCGCAATGTGAGAGGGCAGAAAGACGCCCCGCGTGGCGCGGAATATAGTATAACACGACTTGGGAAAAAAATTGTGGTTGATTCCTCTGTCACAGAAATCGCTAAAACCAGAAAGGGAAATGTGCAGCGAAATCTGCAGTGAGCATGATTTGCGGGTCGGCGGCTGTCTTGTGGGTGTGCTTGGCGAGCGACGTCCTGCTTGCGAGTCGCTTCGGCAAAGGTGTACTGGCGTCATTTCTGTGATGGATATGACGTCAGTGAAATCTTGGTGCATCCCGGCATAAAACACTTTCGCATTCAAATATAAAACACGAAAATGAACAACCCTACGTATAACGTACTCTTTGGTTCTAGCGGTTGCTTCCCCGCAAGAATACCCTACGTGCAAGGGTGCACCCTTTGCAGGCCGCTTGCTTCGTTGCACTGGCGTCAATTCCGTGGCGGATAAGACGTCACTCAAGTGTTTGTGTATCTCGGAATAAAACATTTTCGCGTTAAAATTCGGCTGAGGTGAAGAGGAGTATGAAGTGGGGCTGTGCAACACACAATGTGCAAAAGCCAGCTTACAAAAACCAAACTTTACACTGATCCCCATAATGTCGGCTTCACCTCTTAACACATGTGCATTACTAGGAAGACATCTCCTTAGGAGCAATATAAGCTTAGTTGTATTCAAATATGCAGGCCCTACAGGACCTTTTTTATTCCTTAATATTCTTTTTCCATACACATCACGTGGGAAAGCCAGCTTACAAAAGCCAAGCTTACACCGATCCCCTTGACGTCAGCTTTCATCTTTAAACAAAAGCATTGCTGGGAAGACATTTTTCAAGACAATATGAGCTCTCTAGTATCAAAACATGTGGGTACTAAGACTTTTATTTTATTTTATTGGCTTAATTTTCCCCACAGCCGGAGAGGAACTGCTGGATGCAAGCCATAGACAGCTTCGCTGTAAAAAAACACTGAGCACTCAAGCGGGGAATTGTTGAAGCGTCGAAGCACCATGTCAGTACACCAAATGCGTAAGCCTACAATGCCTATCCCCTTTTACACGAAACAAAATTATGTGCCCTCTAAGCGCATACAAAGGATACTAATGCAATGGCGCAATTTGACGCTGCGCAGGCGGCACGCGTTAGCCGTCTGCGTCTGACAATATTTTGTGCCTTTTATATGACGTGGGACTTACATGGTGAAGATTACTCGGCATATGACACCTCCGGTGTTGCCTTGGGTCGCCGTCTGCCGGGAAGACGCCGAATTAGCGGCGTTAACATGTCAAATTTCAGAATCTCAATGTGGCCTAAATGCCTGCGGTAGTGGCGGCGTCATGAAGTCTCTAAGAATGCACAGCAATTAACAGCGTGAAACAAAGCCCGGTTAACCCTAAGCGATCCAACGTCGTATATGATTTAGGTTTCTTGAATTAAAACGCTAATCACGGCCGCGGGACCTCACTCTTCCCCATGGGCGTTGTTGCATTTGGAAGTTTGAAGCGTACGAGAAGCCTCCACGGTTTCTGCAACTTTATAGTGATCTAGCCATTAATGACAAGGGCATCGAACTTGGCGAGGTCATAGGGTAAATTCAGCAGCCACGCGGGGTGCAATTTTGTTGGCTGCGTGGTTATCGAGAAATTGAACAGAAAGTATAGGACGTGGGAGACTGAGTAGCGTCCTCAGCGTTTATAGCCCACAAATTGACACAGAAGCCCCAAAAGTGGGGGACATCTCATCGCCTTGCATCAACCATCGCCGACACCTATGGTTGATGGCGGAAAGTTTAACAAGTAAAAAAACTCGTGCCTTATAAGCACCTGACGTGTGCGCGCTTCGTTACACACAATGTAAACTCGTGGAGGGGGACTCCCGGCGGGCAGGACGTCCGGTGCGCGAAGCAGCAATCGCTCGGCGCAGGCGCAACAGCAACAAGAGCAACAGGCCTCGGAGAGAGGAAGCAGAAAAGCGTGCAGCAATATACACGCTGAATTCGAATCAAACAAGGGGCCAATGAAAAGTGGCCCGCTCGCCGCGAGGGCGTGTCCGAGAAGGCTTGATCGACAAGGCATCCATATACCCTGCGGAGATCGCCCGACAGCGAGGCGAGAGCGCAGGCGAGCCGGAGGGAAGCTGTCAAAAGAGAGTAGACTCTGTAGCCCCGCGCTGCCATCGACCGCGTGAATGGCAGCCGCCAATCGAGGCGAGTAGTTGATGCCGTCGTCGCTGAGCGGAATCGCACGCTGCAGAGACCGCCACCTACACGCCGCCACCGCCGCTACTTCTGCTGTTTCCTTTCACAAGGGGGCAACGGGTGCGCGGGCCCCGCGAAGATATACGGCCCCTCTGCGCGGGAACCGGCCAATTTCCCTGGCCGCGATTAAGGCGGCCGCACTAGGAGACCGCTGACCACTGATCACGTCAGCGGCTACGATATGTCGTCCGGCAGTTTGTATTCGTGTTTTAACTCCCGCCTCCTGGACGGCGTGGGCGCGAGAGGTGCAAAAGTTCGACGACCTCCACTGGAGTGCTATGGACAGCGAGAGTCGAGCGTGAGCTCAAATAGAGGGCGCGCGTTGGCGAGAACGAACTGACTCGAAGACGTCTGGCGCTCGTTTCTGCCTAAACTTTCGATTCAGCCCGTACCCACGCATCGTTAATGTCGGTGGCGTGGGTGAGAGTCCTCGGCTTCCGTTTCGAATAGTGCTACCAAACCACGTGGTGTAAGTAAGGCTCGTGGCAACGCCGCAAGGTGCAGCGCGTCAGTCCTTGAGCCAAGCATTTAAAACACCACCTGAGTCACAAGTACTGATGTCGCTTTCAGTGCGAAAGCGCAATGTTCCCCATTATGCGAAGAAACCGGCGTTGTGAGCAAGAAATGGCACCAAATACCTGCGTGCCGTTATCTTAATAATAATAATAATAATAATAATAATAATAATAATAATAATAATAATAATAATAATAATAATAATAAAACTCGTCGCAGTGACATGAATCGAATGTACAGGCGCACGGGGGCAAGCAAGTGACTTAGCCACTACGCTGCGCCGATGCCACGCGGAACATGGCTGCCTAGGCTATCTAACATGAACGAAAATGTGCCAAGAAACGAAATCATTCCTCGAGGCACACGTGCTGTCAATGCTGATGATGATGATGTTTAGTGGCTTCCCCTTTGTAACGGGGTGGCGTTGCACAGCGGCCTTAGTCGCACCGCCACGGTACAATCACCTCGCCAAAAATGTACAAACAACATAAATAAAAAATAATGTCAAAATAAAAAGAAAATACATTTACGAAATTTTTGTGCTAGTCCGACTTCTTTGTTCGCATGTCTTCCCAGGTTGTTCTCTGCTCTTTTCCCACCTACATTCTAATCTTCTTTTACTAACCTCTACTGCTGTCCAATTCACTTTTCCGCTAACCTTAAAGCCAAGGGCTTCCGCAAGCTGGATGGCTCCATCACTGAGGACTGGACGGATACTTTTGCACTCCGTTACAATATGACGCATGGATTCTGGCTCCTTTCCGCAGCCTGCGCATAGTTCTTCCTGTACCGGCTCGCGGATAAGCGTTTTTGTCCGCAAGCAACCCGCTCGGGCTTCGAAAAGCAATGCACTCCCTTTGGTATTATCTAATAATTTTTCCCTTGTGATCTCCTGCTTCCCGATCCTGTATATATCTAAGGACTTCTTCGCATCCATCCTCTTTTTCCAGGTCGTTGTCTCTGTTTCTTTCACTTCATTTTTGATTGCCTTGGTCGTTTCCCCTGCACTTCCAGGTTTCATATAATTTGTCCTGAGCCTTCTGGTTCTTTTCCTCCATTGTGTGTCCACACTTTTCATGTAAAGATACTGTAACACTTTGGCCGCCCATCTCTGATCATCCATATTTCTAAGTCGTTCTCCAAAACATATTTTACTCTGTGCTTCTCTCACTTCGAAGGATGCCCATCCCATGTCTCCCTGCACTGCCTCATTTGTTGTTTTACTGTGTGCTCCTAATGCCAATCGACCTACGGCCCTCTGATTTACTTCTAGCCCTGATTGAATCTCTGATTTGACACACACTACTGCGTTTTAAAAGGTGAGTGCTGGTATAATTACTCCCTTCCAGATTCCTCTCACTACTTCATATCTGTTATACCCCCACAGTGCTCTGTGCTTCATGATAAAGGCGTTTCTTCTGCCTTTCATTCTTAAATGCTCCTCATGAGTTTTTAGATACGCCTGACCTTCGTTTAATCATATGCCCAGATATTTGTATTCCGTTACCCACGGTATTGCTGCTTTTTGAACGAATACCGATTTGTTACGGGCGTTGTCATTAAAAACTAGAACTCTCGACTTTGCTGTGCTAAACTCTAACCCCAGTTCAGTGGCTTCTTCCCCGCAGATATCTGTGAGCTGTTGCAGACACTGTTTGCTATCTGCTAGTAGTACTATGTCATTTGCATATATCTGTCCCGGGATGTGTTGTTCCACTTCCTGTCGTTTGCGGCTATAACATAGATTGAAACCTATTTTACTGCCTTCAAACTTTATCTCTAGTCTAGCCATGTACAGCATAAACAGCAATGGCGACATAGGACAACCCTGCCTTAAACCTCTATTTTTGACTACTAGTTCCGTGCACTTTTGGTCCTCCCAGGTAATTTGCACCTCGCTCTCATAGTAAATTCCCTGCAACAGCTGTATAAATTCCTGGCCTAATCCCTCCCACTCAAGTATGCTCCATAGAAGTTCTCTATCTACGTTGTCGTAGGCTCCCTTTATATCGATAAATGCTATCCACAGTGGTCGCTCCTGAGCCATTGACACCTCTATGCATTGGGTTAGGACAAATAAATTGTCCTCTAAGCGTCTGTCTCGTCTGAAACCATTCTGTAATCCTCCCAGTATGCTGTTCCCCCCTATCCACGCCTGTAGTTCCGCTTTTATGGCTTGCATTGCCAGCCTGTATGCCACTGAGGTAACTGCAATAGGCCTGCACGAATTGGCATCAGCCCTGTCTCCTTTACCTTTATATATCATCTTCGTCCTGCTCTTACGCCAATTGTCCGATGCGAAAGCCTCATGGCTTCCCCTAGCCACACTTTACTGCTAACACACACGTGTACCATTCTGGTTCTAAGAAGTTGCCATAATACAGATTCGTAGCTCCTACGTGCGGAATACCGAATGGCCTGAGGTTTGGTAACCAGTGAAGACGAAGGCAGAAAAGCGAAACGAGAGGCGCACTTCCTGCACTTCCTCTGGCAATCAGGCTTTGGAACAACCTTCCTGATAACAAAGCAAAAACGCCCGTGTGTACGAGATTTCGGCGCACGTTAAAGATCCCCAGGTGGTCAAAATTAGTCCGGAGCCCTCCACTGCGGCCCGTCTCATCGC
Source organism: Haemaphysalis longicornis (assembly GCF_048455015.1). Classification (NCBI taxonomy): domain Eukaryota; kingdom Metazoa; phylum Arthropoda; class Arachnida; order Ixodida; family Ixodidae; genus Haemaphysalis; species Haemaphysalis longicornis. Next base: position 84,437,412 of record NW_027526335.1, read on the forward strand.
CTGCGTTGCGTCGGCGCGTTTAACCCGACAATCAATCAATCAATCAATCAATCAATCAATCAATCAATCAACCTTCCTGATAACACTGCCGCCGAATCCAAGCACGACGCATTCCGTGACCATCTTCAAGTTCACTTTTTCTCGTTATTCGCTGTTTTATGTAAATTTTGTGTAACCCAATTTTTTGCGTTTGAAGTGTCTGTTTGCTATTATCTGTATGAGGTTGAATTTGCGGAATGTTCTCTACTAGCGAAATATATTGCACCTTTTATCCTTGTACTTTACGTTCGTCTAGATAAGAATTTGCGGCAGATGTCTCGTCTCATTTTTTTGGCTACCTTTTTGCGTGCCCTAGACGATTCTTGTTAATTTTGCGCTTTTACTTGTAAACCCCCTTACTCAATGCCCTGTAAGGGCATGTAGGGTATTTCAAATAAATGAATAAGTCTTTGATAAGAATCGGCATGCAAAGAAAGCCGATGGCATTTAAAGCGTGACATCTAAAGCGTGGCATTTAAAGCGTGGGAACATACTTAAGTGTCCCCAGGTATACTTACTTTTCGAGCGGTTCGTTGCGCGAAACTCTTGCGTGTGCAGCTTACAGTGTTAAACAGCAAGAATCAACTTGTAATAAAAAAAAAAGTAAAATGCAAATTGTGTAAGACTTTCTAGCATTTATTCCTGTGCTGCAACCGCTCAGAAATTTTACGTATTTAAAAAGTGTTTTCGAGTTTTAGCTGCCTCTAATGCACTTTTAACAACCAACCACTCTGACTTTTTTGCGTTTTTATCTCTCAACGTTAGAGTCTCTATATGCGCCAATATTTGCCTCCTTGTTCTTTCTTCTTCCTATGCTTCTCTTTATATTCTCGTCGCCTTCAATTTTTAAGCAGCATTAATTTTTACTTCCCTTTTCACAGCATCTCGCAACCCCTTGGTTAACCGATAAGCTTGTGCAAAAATTCATGCTACTAACATGCTCTACACACACAATGGTCGAAACTGGCAATTGCTTTAAGGTGCAGTCTGCTCTGAACAGCGTACTGCGAACCAAAATTGGCAATGTTGGGGAGATGAAAAAAATAAACAAAATCTAACGCCGCCCCTTCCTGGAAAGAAGATGATTCAAACGCAACGCTTTCGCCGATAAAAACGCAAAGTCCACAATCCAATCAGCCAAAGTCCAAATGTACGACAACCGAATGTAGCTAACCGAATGTAGCTAACCGAATGTGATGTCAAGATTTTTCTATCAATCAGGATGTGATTAGGCCATCTGAATGTGCTGATTGGGTGAGCTCGGCGTTGTCATTGATTAGAGCTTCCAATTGGTTAGGCGTGCAGCGTGATCAACGGGCCATCTTCGCGCCTGTTAGCGAGTGCTTTCATCATCCCCATCGCTCAAACGTGTGACGCTAAGCTGCATTTGTCCACCACAATGTAAACCATTATGCATGTTAAGAAATTCCATTGTTTGTGCGGTGTGTGATTGATGCGGCGCTTTGTGAAAACCCATTGCGTAAAGTTGGCTTTCCTGCAGTAAAGTTGGCTTTTCTACAGTGCGTTTTTTTTTTTCTACGCCGCCACAAGTGAGACAGGAAGCTTCGCACTAGAATGCCGACTACGTTGGGGGGGTGGGGGGGGGGTGGTCGGTGTTGGAGTGGTTAGCTTCAGTCACTGCCATGATATGAATACTAAGATAAAGCTAGTGTAGGCAGGATAAAGCGTAGCCCAGAGTAAAAAGAACTCCGGTTGAGGCGGCCTTTGAACGCTCCGATGAAACACTGAGCACTGCTGCCGCAAGCAATGCATCGGTTCAGTCCGGGCGAGGAAGTTAGGCTTTACCTTTTGCACCAAAGCTACTGGGTGAAGCAACAAACCACGACTGTGCGCTACATTCATGGCTGGTCTAGCCTGCTGGTTTGCTCTAGCCTATTACATCTGCACCCCCCTCTCAGCAAAACTGGACCCGTGTTCACCGAGAGATAAATAGGGACGAGCGCGGCTATTCCCGAATTGCCGGAAAACACGGCGGCGATCAATCGCAGTGCGGAGGCGAGAGCCATTCGCGGGCGCGCGTTACTCTCCGACTGGCAGCCATAATAATCGCTCCCTGCGCTTTATACCAAACCCGTAAGGCCCTGTTATTACTCTCTCAAAAAGGGGGCGCCCAGCGCGCGCAAGAGAGGCCCTCCGTAAGCTGCGTGTTCAGAATTTATGCCCCAATTACCGCGCTCGCCCAACTCTAAGGGTATATACCGAATCGCTCCTGGGAGGCGCCGCGTCGTTGGCCGCTTGTAAAGCGCAACATCGCAGCAACTTGAACAGTAAGAAGAAGGGATAGCTCAGCTCGCGAGCTCGGAGGATTTCCTTTTTGGGGCCACTGTATCGACGTGATGATCAATTAATCTCTCCAGTCGTAAACGGCGGACGAGGCTGCGGTGCGGTAGGGCCACAAACGCCGCGCTAGCTGCGCGTCGTATACAAGTTCACCCCGACGCGCTAGGGCGCGCATTTCTCCCCCGTACGCGCGTGATAGGCTCCCTTTACGACTGCCGTAAAGCGGAGCTACAACTCATTCCGCGCTTCTCGGCCGCCATGTGGAACGCGCTTTGTGCTAATGCGGGGGCATCTTTCCGCGTCCAGCGAAGATACCTCGCGTGCCTGAACAGGACGCTGGGCATGCAGGATAGCCGCGGGATGAGCGGAGTAGGGATTCTGAGAGTTTTATGCTGTGTGCAGAAAGAGCTTTCGTGACGTCGCTCTGGAAACGGCCGCCGGGTGACCTCTGCGAGGTGGCGGGAAGTAAGCGCGAAAACGGGCGAAGGTGATCCCCACTTTTACAGCCACGGTGAACGAATGGTGAAGTGGCCTCGATGAACTAAATTTAGGTGATCTCATCATACACTGGGGCATACCTTTGAGTTAAAGCTGTTATGGTGGTTTTAGCCACTCACAGTGACGCGTCTCTGTAATGGTCAAAGTGGAGTCACCCACGAATACAGCGGCTCCGTATGAAGTGTTGATGCTGCGTGAAATGTGTGCCAGTGGCGACAAAGATGGCGCTTAAGTGAATTTGACAAACTTTTCATCGTTTCTGTAATACAAACGCCGGCTGAAATAGACACTCTTATTCGTGTGTCGAGACGCCAAAGCAGCATTTAATTTATAAAGCCGTAAAGAATAGAAATATTATTCGCCGTCTGCGGCGGCGCAACAACACTTCAGCAGTGACGTAAAAGTACGCGACAATAGTTTGAAATGTGATTGGACGACGTTCAAGTCTTAGAAGTTAATCCTTTACGTGGCATCAGCGGCATTGCGACAACCTATTCCGTACCTTCGTGATTTCGTACGTGCATGCACTAGTTCAAGTGCTCCTCCCTGTAGGCGCGAAGGTGAGGACTCCGGTCCACCTAACTTTTGCGCTGAATGCGCGCTATCAATGCGCTATCGCTGCCGTAGCCAATGCACAAGGGATGCCGCGAGCCCGAATGCTGGAGCCGAGCTCGGATCAGGTCGGGAGTTCTGTGGCAGCCTCTTCGCATTTGGCGGACTGGCAAACCGCGGACCTTTGCAGAGTGATGTCTTGTTGATGTTTATTGATTCGATAGGGAGTGACAAAGCAAGAATGCTCTCTGTGGATGATATTAAATACAGTCACAGGCTACACGTGCATGCAATGCCGTGCAGGAGGAGGGGAGTATAGGGGAAAGGAAAGAATAGAGGAGGAAAGAGTACAACAAATAGGGGTGAAATCTGGGCGACAAAGAACATTTAGGCGACCAATTTGTTTGACTGGTCAGCCTCGACTGTGGCGCCATCAAGCTAATACTGCAAACCAAATTAATATCTTGCTTATGTGGCCGATGACGTACGCGTGAGTAACTGGTGCGCCAGTAAGTGCAGTAGTAACTAGTAAAGCATTGAATAAAAGAATAACGTCTACTTGTCTGCCAAAATGATTCATCCGCTGATGCTAAAGACGTACACGTGATTCCTTCATCGAAAACAAAGTGCGGCATGGCGTTGCTTGGTCTTTTCAGGTGTGAAACAAGCAAGAAAACATAGTGACTGTTTTTTTTATCATGTTACTGCAAGCTGACGATGCAGTTATGGTGGCTTAGGAGAGCGGCCAAGCGTGAGCTGAGAACCAAGCTTGGAAAGCCGAGGACGGAGTGAAAATGATCCTCCTTCTACCCTAAACATCCCAGACACCATCTGCTGTTTCTGATACAATGCATCATCAGTAAACGAGGCAGAGGGAATACGTGGTCAGGAAAGGGGGGGGGGGGCGCCACAATACGACCCGCTTATAAGTTTTTGACGTCCCTCTCTAAGCAAACCTAGTACCAAATCAAGCAACCAGCGACTCTGCATTGTCGAGAGAGCACCGAAGTGTCAACACGCTTAAGCAATCACGCGAAGTTGTATGCGTTTCTACAACGGCACTGGCGCTGAAACAAGGAGCTGAAACAACAAGACGTCAAGAAAGATCGAGCACGGGACCGTCAAAGAACAAACCCGCGCATCTCTCGCCGTGTCGAAGCAAGCAATGGGCGGCTCATTAAGCCATACAGCCAAAGAGAAAACAGGGGGACCGCAGCGCCGCAGGCGCGCCAGAACTAGGTTAAACAGGAAGAGGTGCCAGGCAAACACAGAGGCCAATAGGCATGTGCTTCAGCCCAAAGTCCAAGCACTACACTACCCGGGGGACGGCCGTACGCGCAGTCCTGTTCCCACGCTCGGCGGTTGAGCAGCGAGCTCCTTCGCTCGCACTGCGGGGCACAGGCACTTGCGTGAGCGCGCTCGCACGAGGCATGCAGGCCCCGCGAAGTGATCGACGGAAGATCGGCCGACGACGCCTGTAAGAGGGCCAAAACACCGGTCTCATTTACTCCGCGCGATTCCGGTCGCGCCGGCCGCTTTGACGCGTGACGTGAGGCCTGACGTGCAGCGGCCCCCTTGATTGTCAGATCAATAAGGCCCCCGGCCACGCTGCAGCATACGACTCCCGGAGGCCCACAGTCTCTCTCTCTCTCTCTCTCCTCGTCAGTCTCCATAAGCGCGCGGCTCACCGCTATACGCGTACAAGCGGGTCACGTACACACGTCAAGCTCATACGCAAACGTGGGATCCGTCTTAGCTTCATCCTGAGCGGTGGTAAAGCCAATCTTTAATAATTTCAATATTCAAACGGCGTTTTCCTTAGAAATGTCAATTTGGCTATTAGCCCTGTCTGTTTATGTTGTATTGGCTTTAAGCCTGCCGCAGCATACATAGAGCAGGTCTTGTTCCCCAGATCTCTTTTCTTTTTTACGAAGAGGGGGAGGAGGGGATTAGAATTTGGTTCACGTTGCTGTTGCCAAATCCGGAACCTAACAAGGAGCTTACAAATATGCTTCACCTTGGCTTTGAGTACCGTCTATTGTGGAGATGGCTTACGTGTAATCTTCATGCACTGAAATCTCATAGAGCAGATAGTGTATCCGCCGAGAAACGTAATCGAACCTGGAACATTGTTCGCAGAAGGCGTTTTCATTAACGCCAATGCAGAGATTGACGCTTACATCATTTGCCTCCGCACTTGCGTGGTTATTAAAGTATCTCAAGTTGTAGCACGAGTAGTACATTTGTAAACCAGTTCAGTATGAGAACACAATAAATACCCTGGGATGTTTTTTGATTGCGACCTATCTTGGCACATATATCTGTAAGGAGCACTTCATGGCTATTATTTGAATTTAAATCCTTCATTGCAACTTTTGTAAAAAAACTATTATGACGCCACTTGTTTATGCAGACTAAGATAGGGCATTACCATTTTGGCGTTTTCTTCTTTACGATGGAAATTCAGGTTGACGGTATTTTCAAGGGTAAGCTGAAAATATCGGCTCTTAAAACCCTGCTTCGCTCACTAGATCAGTGTTATTTTGAAAACTTATTTATTCGAGCAGTTATAAGTGGGGATTTATCGAATGTAAATTTTAATTTCGATCATGTGGGCCAACGGTCGCGGCGGTATACGGACCACGCTAAATGATGCGTCGCTGCTTTCAAGACATGGTAAAGCGGGACGGTGTGCATTAAAGCGAAGCTTTCTGTGTCCGGGTGATGGCGACCGTCCCGTCCCAAAAACGCACTGCAGGAAAGCCAACATTACACAATGGGTTTCACAAAACGATGACGATGATAAGCGAAAGCGCATCAAGCACCTCAAGAAAAGAAAACGCTTCCCCTTGTCGGAATCGAGGCTGGGTCCCCTGTGTTATGAAGCCGACGTCTATCCGATCGTGCCATTCCGATACGGTCGAAGAAGATACGCGTTTCAACCTTGTTTCGCTTAATAAATGGGCTTCAATTTTTAGATGCGAAGCATCTCATGCTCGGGGCTGTGTGTCCCTCCGTCCCTTATCATCTTTGTCCGCCGTCCGCACTCTACTGCGCATGCGCGTCTTTTTAGCCCCGTCAGCGTTTGGGCTGACGTCAGCGCAGTTCACTATAAAAAGAAATAGTTAGGCGGCGCCCAATTTCGATCCCACGACTCTCTGGTCGCAACGGGAGGTACGTGGCACTCTTCCCACTGTGCTACAAACCGATACGGGAGCATGTCCTACGAACGCGCCTTATGCCCTTCACTCATTCAAACTACGTCAAGAAGCTACGGATACAACGAAGGCACGCAAAGCTGAACGTCAACGGAAACGGCGAACTGAAAACTTTAGAGGAGGATGTTAAATTTCCTGCGGGAAAGCTGTGGCGGGATGCGCCACGCGCCTTGCAGCTCAACCACAGAAGAGGACGAAGAGGGCGGGAAGCGGGGTCTTTACTGTAACTCCAAGCTGTAAAAAGATTTTGTAAAAATGTTGTAGATTTTCTTCTTGCCTGACATTAACTTTTCTCCTGTTTTTGTTGCAAACAGGGTGTTTGTCTACTGCATTTTCATCTCTAGTCAAGTTACGTGATCAATGCAATTTCTCACGATCACTAGACGACGTTGCCGGGCCCCACAAGCCATTATGTTTGGCTTTGACAAGCCCTACCTGTATGAACGCCCTTTAAGATAAGTAGAACTACCCGCGCTTGTAAACCTGTGCCTCACATGCCGCCGCCATCTCTCAAAAGCGTGGTAGCATAAGTTGGCTGTGTTTTTATATATACGTACAGGCGCATTGATAGTGTCCCCGAAGGCTTACCATTTATAAATGTGAGCAGTTTTTTTAGGTACTTGCATACTGATTTGTTACCAAAGGCGGAGCTAAGCGTAGAGGAATTATAGTCTAGAAATGTGGTTCTAACTGTCGCCCCTGTGGGATACACTTTGGAAACAGTGTTGTAAAAAACGATAACCTAAATTTCGAATACGTGAGTCTGAAATAAATTCCTGCTAAAATCATTTTCGCCTCTGTCATGATGTTTCACACTTAGCCATCACGTCTTTCCAGCAATGCTCACCCCCTAATTAGGGACATGTTTGTTTCTTCCTTGTTTTCTAGTGGAGCGACCTTTGCTCTCGACACTGCGTATAACTAATGCATGTGCACTTGCAATACTCGTTGCTCTGCAGTAAGCCCGCAAGTTACGTGCGATAGGCTTGCACAAGTGCATTAGAGGAGCTTCCCTGATACTGTGTTTACAGTGCAGAAAAGCCAGCCTTAGGGCATCTATGAAAAGTTTGTTTTAGAGCGAAAGCTCAACTACGCTACATCTTTCAAGGTCATTCATCGCATCGTAAGTGACCTTCAGCCACCGGCGCGCAACGGCGCTTTTTCTTCTTTCTTACCGCTTCGCTAGCTCGGAGTCTCGGCGCTACGATACGACGTGACTCGGCGAGGGTTTGGCGGCTGCTTCGCCACCGCTTGGTCCCTCGGTCTCGCCATCGATTGTCTGCTGGCTGGGCTGTCTGTGGGTGCCCTTCAGCGCAAGTGAAATGATGAATCCAGCCATCCAGAACATACAGCTAGACTGCAGGCTGTGAAACCTCCAGAAAAGGCAAACTTTCAGGAAACTCTGAATGCATAGTCTTTTCTTTCCCTTGTGATAACTAGGTTTAGAAGTGCTAAACATGAGCCATTGCAGCTGCACCGTTCTGTGGCGATACAGATCATAATACTCGACGCTCGGGTTATGACACAGCCACTGATTGTCTGGAACTCGCAATGCAAGTTCTAATTAAGAATTTCTTAGGATGAGTCCAGAATATGTAGTCGAACGATACTAAAGCAATATTTATCACTGCCCTTATTTCTTTTACTTTTTGTACAGCGGTACTTGTATAAGAAACGCTCATTGGAGATTGCGCTGCTGTTTCTGAGATTAAAAGTGTTAGGCAAATGTAACCGAGATCGCGATGCAACTTCATCCATTTATATGGTATTACCCCGAAAAATGGCCGTGCCTGGCGCTCTAATATACGTATCTTAAAGCAAAATCCATACAGGTAGCAGGGGACATCGAGAGAGAGAGAGAGAGAGAGAGAGAGAGAGAGAGAGAGAGAGAGAGAGAGAGAGAGAGAGAACTCTTTAATGTGGGCTGGAGAGGTCAGCTCTGCTAGCGGCAGTGCTTGCTACGCCAGATAAGGATGATTACAATGCAGTGAAGTAAATGTGAGATATCGGAAAAGCAACAATAGAGAGAAAACAAAAGTTCAATAAAAATGGGACCCAATGAAATTCAAGAAAAAAAACTCGAAATAAAGTTAAGTAAAAGAAAAAAAATAGAGCGAGTGGAGCCCAGGAAGCGCAGAGCGCCTAACAAGAAAAGGAGTCAAAACGTACATGACGACGCAAACGCGTACAGACGTAGCCATGCACACAATGAAAGAATTACAAAGTTTTGTCTAGTCCTGAATCTCGCAAAAAAAAAAAACGCAGAAGAATTTTTGTCCCTAAAAATGAGTCATTATTGTTGTCCCAGGGTCCAAGAAAGTGACACAAATGAAGGCTTGCTCCACGTCGAACACAAGACAGGCAGCTCGCCGCTGTAACTCGTGCAGGGGAAAATCGCGGGCATATACACAAGTGCTCGGTAGTCTCGCGCACAGCACACGTGGGGCACAGTGGTGAATCCTCCCATCCTATTTTGAAGTTGGAGCTTCGGGTGTAAGCCACGTTGAGATGCAAACGATGCAGTACACCTTCAGACGCTTTGGTTAGGCCGGGTGAACACGGAATTTACGGAGAGGATCAGTGCCATGCAGAGGTGCAGATCGGCTGCGAGGGTTCCTGCCACTTCAACATTTGCTCACTCCAACCAGTTCGATAGATAAGGGCACAACCATCCTCTCGAGGCTGTGTCGTGTTACGCAGAGAGTGGCCAGCGCTGGTGGCTGCATCAGATATAGTATTTCCTTCTATTCCCGAATGACCAGGCAGCCATTAAGCACGATGTGATGGCCCGCGCGCACTACCACTGTGTGGTTTTCACTGATTTCCCACACAAGCTGACTGCAGTGGTTGGACAGCCTTCTTAGAGCTTGCAAAGCACCCCGTGAGTCTAAGATCACCCATCGCCGAGCATGATGTGCACCAATGAAATGAAGGGCAGTCCTTACAGCCGCTGGCTCAGTAGCGGTGGCTGATGTTTTGTGGCTCAGTTTTTTCCTGATTGTGCCCTGGACCGACGGAATCCACACCCCAATGGCAGATGATTCTGCGTCACTGACCCGTCCGCATAAACGTGCGTGTGGCGTGCGTACGCGGTAAATAAATACTCAAGTGTGAAAAACTTCAGTGCAGGTGCGGGCATGGACGGATTTTTGCCTATTCCGGGAATTTTCGTTATTATATTCCATGGTGCGAGTATCCGCGGTGGCAATGCTGGCTTGACAGGTCGCTGAAAATTTGACGGAAGCAAGTCTTTTACATGCGATGCAGTGATTGCTGCCAGATGATGCGCATGGCACCGAGTTACATGGCGTAGAATTCTTCAGCATTAACGAAAGAGTTGCAGCCGTTTTAATCAAGCTAAACAAGCGATACATGTTAAAGATAGTACAGGCCTATGCCCCAACAACTAGCTACGATGATGAAGCCGTAGACACTTCGTACGAGGACGTGATATCAGCAATGAAGAAGGGAAGAACACAGTTCACAGTTGTGTTGGAAGACTTTAACTCGAAAGTCCGTAAGAAGCAAATGGGACAAAGGTCAGCGGGAAACTATGGAATAGACAATCGCAACTGTCGAGGAGATACACTGATCGGATTTGCGGAGAGAAATAACCTGCAGTTGATGAACAGATTTTTCTACAAACGAAATATTAGAAAATGAACATGGAAAAGTACCGATGATACAATAAAAAAACGAAATTTACTTAATTTTAAGTGACAACTCAGGTATTGTGCAGGACGTATACAAGTGCTAAGCGAGATTCGGAGTAGCGTTCGTAGGATGGTTAGATGCAAGGTAAGGCTGAGTCTCAAAAGATAAAAAAATTCACCCGCATTTCCCCGAGGGGGAGAATGTGAAAGTGCGAATGAACGGTTGTCGGCCCGCTTGCGGCGCTTGCGCTCGGCCCCCGCAGCCCACCGCCTCGCCGCCTTCTCTTCCATCTCTTCCATCGGGTTTGTAGTATCACGTGTACACCACGCAGTTATCAAGCCGCTATAATGCCGCTGAGTCGCCAACGCACGCCGCTGACGACGTAGTTTGAATGCGTTAAAGATATAAGGCGCGTTACTAACACTGATATCAGCGTCGCGTCCGTGGCTTAGTCGGTAGAGCGTCGCGCTGCGGCCGCAAAGTCCTCGGATCGAAACCTGGCGCCGGATGCTGTTTTTTTTTTATATATAGAGAGGAGGGCTGCGGACGCCGCCGCCGCCGACGCCGCCGCCGGCGGTGGAAGGTTTGGGGTCGCTTATAAAGTGCATTCGCACTTAAAAAAGGAAACTCGTTACAAGTAGGAAACCCAGCATCTAGTCACTCACAGCCAGGACGGAGGAGCTTAAAATAACTTTTCGAAACAAATTTGCGCTTCTAAACGAGAACGAGAATAGACAGGCTAAATGACAAGCTGGAAATCTAAGTAAACGAAGGAACTGATTGTGAAACGTAAGAACATGAAAGTGTCAGGTACGGTGGATCAAGTTGAGTTAGCAGAGCTATCTAAATTTATTGACAAAAGTAAAACAAACGGCATTAGTGCATATGATATGTTAGTTGTCGAAAAAACGCTGTAAATAGAAGAAAGCTTGAAAGCAACTAACATAAAGCTAGCCACAAAAAAAACAAAAAAAAAACAGTATTTACGCACTCAGGTAACGTTACGCACAACATGGACAGGATAATAAAGATAGCAGAACGATTCTACACCAGTCTGTATGCCAGCTACGTTAGACCAGGGGAAACTACAGAAAGTACAAGCTTAACTTGCGGTGTCCCACTAGTAACTAGAGAAAGTAGGAAAGGCTCTCAAGGGCATGAAAAGAGGAAAATCCGCAGGTGACGACGCCATAACCGTGGATCTTTTGAAGGAGGGAGAAGATATAGTACTGGAAAAGCTTACTGCGCCATTTTCGGAATGCTTAATTGGAACTCACCTGTTAACATTCCTATGAGCCACCCTACGCGGAGGCTCAGTGGCTAAGGCGTTGCGCTGCTGAGCACGAGGACGCGGGGAGTCACGGCCGCGGCGGCCGCTTTTCTGATGGAGGCGAAAAGCAAAAACGCCCGTGTGTGCGAGATTTCGGCGCACGTTAAAGATCCCCAGGTAGTCAAAATTCATTTGGAGCCCTCCACTACGGCGCGCATAGTCGCCTGCGTTGCGTCGGCGCGTTAAACGCTTCAATCAATCAATCAATCAATCAATCAATCAATCAATCAATCAATCAATCAATCAATCAATCAATCAATCAATCAATCAATCAATCAATCAATCAATCAATCAATCAATCTTACTACCTTATGACCCACGGACTTAAAAACCATCTTGCACCAATACGAAAGCTTTACAAATACATATCAATGTTCCCAACGGTCTAGTTTGCTTATTATAGATATATTTCACTCCTGCACTGAAATCAAATAAAAAAACTTGCTTGCTAAACAGCTAGTGCCATCTAGTGAAAACTGGATAAACCGAAATGAGTTTTTTTTATCTTATTCTCAGTAAAAAAGTCATGTATTTCTAAAAGAAGCTAACTGGACCGTTAGGACCAATTCTGGGAATTTTCTAAATCATCTCGTATCGGTACACGATGTTTTTAGATGCGAAGCATCTCATGCTTGGGGCTGTGTCCCTCCCTCCCTTGTTGTCGATGTCCGCCGTCCGCACTCTACTGCGCATGCGCTTGCTGCCTCGTCAGTGTTTGGGCTGACGTCAGCGCAGTCCACTATAAAAAGGAATAGTTAGGCGGCGTCCGGTTTCGATCCCACGACTCTCTTTCCGCAACGGGAGGTACGTGGTGCTCTTCCCACTGCGCTACAAACCGAGACGGGAGCATGTGCTACGAACGCGCCTTATGTCCTTCACTCATTCAAACTACGTCAAGAAGCTACAAATACAACGAAGGCACGCGAAGCTGAACGTCAACGGAAACGACGTACTGAAAACTAATGGGAACTTCAGTCGACCCCATTGCTGCTTCGTATACTACTCAGGGTTCCCCTACGGGAAGATAGTGTAATTTTTTTCACGCCTATGGGACATGAATTACTAAGTCCCATAGGAATGTGGTCAGGTGGGTCCCCCTTAAAGACTCAAAAAGTGCCCATAGCCAGGAAAAACGACAACATTATTCTGATTCATAAGAAGGGAGATACCGAGGACCTCAACAATTACAGACCCATCAGCCTACCCTCAGTTGTTTACAAGCTGTTTACAAAAGTAATAATTAACCGCATAAGTGACAGCCTAGATTTCCAACAACCCAGAGAGCAGGCTGGGTTTAGGAAAGCGTACCAGACAATGGATCACGTTCATGTTGACAATCAATAGGTTGATTATGAGGTTTAGCGCGCCGACGGTATACACAGGCGATGAGGCGTGCAGTAGTGGAGGGCTTCAGATTAATTTTGACCACCTGGGGATCTTTAACGTGCGCCGAAATCTCGAACACATGGGCGTTTTCGCTTTTCGCCTCCACCAGAAAAGCGGCCGCCGCGCCAGGGAATCGAACCTTCTACCTTGTGCTCAGCAGCACAACGCCTTAGCCACTGGGCCACCGCGGCGGGTCTGTTATCAATGAAGTAATAGAAAAATCCGCAGAACACACTAAGTCCCTCTACATGGCATTTATAGACTATGAGAAAGCGGTCGGTTCAGTACGCGCCGCAGCCATGGTAAAAGCACTAAATGATCAGGGAATAGGAGAGACTTCTAGACGACATATATAAGCAATGCACGGGCAGGATAACACTTCACACGCAAGGGGATAAATTCCCGATCCGAAAGGGAGTTAGGACAGGGCGACACCATCTCGCCAAAACTGTTCAGAGCATGTGTGGAGAGGGTATTTAGCAAGCTTGACTCGGAAAGCACAGGAAAGCACAGGAAAGCACAGGAAAGCACAGAATACTTGAGTCATTTGATGTTTGCAGACGACATATTATTGCTGAGTGGGACTGCAGAACCCTTGCAAAAACGCTTGAGGAACTACAATTGGAATGTACGGCCATGGGGCTAAAAATAAATGTGAATAAATCTAAAGTAACGAGGAATAAGCATGCCGGAAGCTCCCTCTTCAGCTTAGGAAACGAAACATTAGAAAAAGTAAAATAATATATCTACCTCGAAGAGATGGTTTGTACTGACCCCAACCACGAGAGCGAAATCCGGCGCAGAATGGGTATGGGCTGCGGAGCACTCGGTAAGCACTCCCAAATAATGCAAGCTGCCGCTGTCACTCAAATACAAAATATACAACCAGTGCAGTGCATACTGGAAGTGATGGCATACGGAGTTGATACTTGGTGCCTTGCTAAACAGCTAGTAGAAAGCAAACCTAGGTCGGCTCAACGGGCCATGGAACGAACAATGATAGGAGTAACACACAGGGACAGGGAAACGAGCGTCCTGGATCAGGGAACACACTCGAGCAGAAGATATCATAGTTCAAGTAAATAACAAGAAATGTACTTGGGCTGGCCATGTAGTGAGATGAACCGACAACCGGTGGACAATTAGGGTAACAGAGTGGATACCCAGAGACGGGTCTAGAAGAAGGGAAAAACCGATCACACGATGGAGGGATGAAATACGGAAATTGGGTGGCCAACAGTGGACTCATACAGCGCAGGACAGGAACGTTTGGAAGTCAAGGGGAGAAGCCTTCACCCTGCAGTGGGCCTGAGCATGATGATGATGATGATGATGATGATGATTATGGCGCGTTCACAAAGAAGGTCTATAAGCATACAGCCAGTGATCTCTGATGATTCACTAGTTTACGGAAAAGTTGAAAAATAATTTTAATATGCCCTGGAGGGATCATTGCCGGATCAGCCCCTAATCCATCTTGCTATGCTCTCGGCTCCTTCATAGCCGGCTTTATACTACGAACAAAAGCGTCTCTGCAAATAATATTATCTGGGCACAATTTACGAAGTCTGAAGTCAATGATGACGGCCCAAGAGACTTGTATTAGATACCTCGATTCCACGTTCAAAGGTGCTTTCACAAAGAACCTTTAAAATTGCCTTCACTGCTGTACACAAATAGATTGCCGGAAGACATTTTCCAGGGACTAAACAAGAAGGGCTGCGGTTTCAGGGCATAAAATAAATGGCCGGTGAAAAAGTAGAGATAGGAGCAGAAACGCGCGTTCTCAGTGCGCTAAAGTCTAGGGCACTAGAGACATTTATGTAACCATGTGCGTTAAGAAAACGAAAAATGGCTTTTTATTTTTCGCCTTTTGTGAACTCGATGGTTGGGACAAGACTGTCTCTATACCGTGAACATGCTTTTGTGAAGGATGCTCCCAGCCACAGTCGACAAAGCGCAATCGACTGGAATCGAGAGAGCCCACACGGAACACGCCGCTGGAGAAGGGGATCTTAAATGTAGATACGGGGATTCGTGAAGTGTGGTGTGTGGTGCGCGTATAAAGTCACATATATCCGTAATGAACGTCACACACCAATCACTCTTTAACAGCAGAGCTGTTGTAATAAAGTAATGAGTGGCGCGTAACGCGTAACGCGATAAAAATACCAAGAAAATTCCGAGCGCTCATGAGCTCGTGCCTCGCGGTGACCGCCGAAAGGAAACGAAACCCTGCCTCGGGAAGGTTTCGTACACCCGCTGAGTGTCTAAAGGCCATTATGGAGAATTGGAAACAGGGCTACGAGTGTGCAATGCCTTACCGAGACGACTTGCAGGTCTCGATGGAAGTCTACAATGGCGAGGATGAGCTTGCAGAATACTTGCCCACTTCTTGTAAAGGTTGCCATGAGGAACACGCCGATATCGATGAATATGACGATTACTACTACTAGCACATTGCAAAGCCACGACGGAACATGTAAATAAATAATCCCAAACTTGCACAAATGCGTGGTGAAGCGTCCTTCAGTGCTCACGTATTGATTGATTGATTGATTGATTGATTGATTGATTGATTGATTGATTGATTGATTGATTGATTGATTGATTGATTGATTGATTGATTGATTGATTGATTGATTGATTGATTGATTGATTGATTGATTGATTGAAGGTTTTAACGCGCCGACGCAACGCAGGCGACGAGGCGCGCCGTAGTGGAGGGCTCCGGATTAATTTTGACTACCTGGGGATCTTTAACGTGCGCCGAAATCTCGTACACACGGGCGCTTTTGCTTTTCGTCTCCATCATAAAAGCGGCCGCCACGGCCGGGAATCAAACCCACGTCCCCGTGCTCAGCAGCGCAACGACTTAGCCACTGAGTCACCGCAGCGGGTTTCAGTGCTCGCATAGAAGAAATCCTGCAGCTTCACTATGGTACAAGCCTTGCGCGGCTTAGTGCAAGCTTCTCCAGCTTATTTAGGTTGTCTCCACTACTATACACAAATGCATTGCTGCGATAACATTTTCGAGAGGAAATATGAGTGGTCTCATATGTAAATACGAAGGCACAGGGCCTTTAATTGATGACATTTTGCTATGCGGCGAAAGAGTAACACACTAAGCTTTACAGGCAAACATACAGGTTTCTTCTTTGAGTCCAAATAAAGGTAATTTTAAAACTGTTGTGCTCTGAAAAGGCTTTGGAAGCATTTAAAATATTCCGTAATTTTCGTTCACTGTCAACTTTAATATATACTTAGCTTTTTTAGGACGGTTATGCAGGCGCTTGAAAACGTTATATCATGTTCTACGGATACTTCACGACCATTCCGAGTTTTATTTTATCGTGTTCATTACGACGAAAGTTAGCAATCACAATTTTATAACGCATGACACAATGCCTGCGTTTCCACACCGGTTGTGGCAGCTGCGCATGGTTTAGGAGACCGTTTGTATAATTTCAGTTGCAGAGTGCATTTTCTGAGGCAGAGTATGTTTGTCTGCAAGAATTAAATTCAGTTACGCTAATTGCGAAAAGGCTATATACGAATTCAATTACGCTATGTAACTGGGAGGTGCGGTCAATAGTAATTTGAGATGCACCTTAATTGAACTATGCCGATTTTTCGGTCTAGTTGGTCAATCTACATTGTACTTAATTAAACTGCGAGAACCCGGGATACAGACAAAGGACGACGAGACTGTGGGCTGACAACTGAAAAAAATTGCAATGAACGCAAAAATACTAATTTCACAAAGTGCTTAAGCCTTTGAAATTGCCGTGGCACCGTCCTGCGAAACAGAGTAACCACACAAAAATGAATAACTAAACTGATTACGCCAGAAGCGTTGCAGCCTCCTAAAATAAATCTCCACGCATTGCTCAGCACACCACAAAATAGAGCTCTTTCAGGAAAATCTCATTGTTGTGCAGAACTATATACAATGATGCACAAAGCTTGCTTACAGTTGGCTGGGTATCCACAGACAGACAGACAGACAGACAGACAGACAGACAGACAGACAGACAGACAGACAGACAGACAGACAGACAGACAGACAGACAGACAGACAGACAGACAGACAGACAGACAGACAGAGAACTTTGTTAAAGGTCCTGAGGGACTATCCTACATGTCCGCTAAGGGTCCTCATCAGGCAGTCGCTGGCCACACCCGCGTAGGAGGTGACAGACCTTGGTTTTCCGCCCTCTCGCAGCCCTCTGTAAGTTGCTTGTGAGGATTGTTGCTCGAAAAAGCGTTCGTCCATTCGTGCTCGGTGCTGTAGACCGCTGGAGACAGCGCGCGTATACTGGGAGACGATAAATGAGAACGCAGCACAAATATTGCAACATAGACGAGAATAAACGTTGAGAGCATAATAACCATTAATTAAACGTGTAGAAGTAAATCTGGAAACGTTCCAAAGCGTGGTGACGCAAACCGCGTATGTGAAAGACAAGTCGATATTCCCTGTATATCTACAATTTTGCTTTTACCATGATAAGCTTTTCATTCCACTGAGGGTTAAATACAAATGAGTAACGCAACGCACGACAGACAGCGTAAATGGTACTCAGGCTACGGTACCGAAAGCCTTGCTTATATTTTACATCTCGTTTCCGTTCGCTAGGCTGTATTGCTTCATACTTGCGACACAGACGCTTCAAATTTGCAAGTAAATTGCGTGCGACACGGCCAAAGGCGACAACCCGAAGCTTATACGCAATAAAGACAAATGACATTTGGGACGCAAACGCGCCTCGTGTTCGCACCGGAGGAAACGGTGCGATGCAATAATCCATGATTGATCGATAGGTCATTTCGCTTCGGTTAGCAGCTTCACCTGAGGCAATAATGCACGAAACTCGCCTACAGCTGACTGGGTATCCACAGAGAGACAGCACGTATATACTGGGAGACGACAAATGAGAAGTCGCCAACACGGGCGCAGGTAAACAGGCGATTGATTAGTTTTACAGCTAAGCTGTTAGCCTTTAGTTGGTCGGGTTTTTAAGCCGAAAGCTTGAAGTGACGGTGACCCATTCTGCGAAAAGGCGTTGTTATTGCTTTAGTTGCCCGGTTGTGAAAAGTAAATAAAAGCCCGCGGCGTGCTAGCCTATTGGATTCGAACCCGGGTCTGCACACTAGCTGCCCGGTGATCTACCAGCTCTGCTATCTCTGCACTTTTTCTTTATTACCGGCTTGGTACAGTGCACAAAAAACAAAACACTGACACATGCCTCTACACAGCATAATGGTAAAAAAAAAAAAAACTTCAAACAATGACACATGTCTCCACACAACATAATGATAAAACCCTTCACGCTGCTACGGGTGGCGCGTGTTAAAAGCGTTTCAGGTTAACTAGTTCATCCAATATGTTAGCCCAGTCAGGTTTCTCGTCTTGCATTTTCATTACATCTCTGATATAAGCAATGCTTTCAATAAACTATTCCCTTGCCGGTCGTGCATCCGGGTCTGCATGTCTCACGGCCATACGGGGTTTCCAGAGACTGTGCAGGCTCAAGGCCATAAACATGTCAAGTGGCATGCCTCCATCATTACGCGTTGGAAGGAAACGTATTCCGTACGGTGATACCGGCAGTTCTTTCTTTAGTGTCCGCTGGAGAATGTCCCAGATTTCCAACAGTGGAACAAAAGTTGCCGTTGTTGTCTGTCCCTTTCTTCGTGGCACGTGCACGCTTGGGGGATTGCTATAGGCGTCGGGAATATTTGGGGGAAATGTACCCGAGTCACACAGTTCGCAGAACTATGAATTTGAAACGTAAAAGAAGAGCGCGTGCCACGTGACACGTAAATGTGTTTGCGCGTGAGTAGAACAGGCGCGCACCAGCCGCGTAGATCCGTGATCCCAGGGAAGCTGTGGCGTGCGCCAATCTGCTTGCCGACGCCATTAGCCCTGTGAAACGAAGGAAGGAAAACGAAGAAAGAGACGCGTACACGGTGAAGCGGAAAAGAAGCCGGCCGTAGTCATTCGCGCCTAAAGAAGAAAAAAAAACTAAAATTGTTGTTGTTGTTGTGAGACCTTTATTTACAAAGAGGGAGGCTCTGGGCAACCTCCTTGCTCTGGGCTATGTGGGAAAGAGGGGAGGTAGCTTTAGTTCATTATGCTGAGGACAGAGTTATTGGCCTTGGAAGGGTTCGTTGTAGACCTTCGGCGATCCGCAGGTGAAGTCTACGGTTCGAACTGCTTAGTAGGCCGTAATGAGCTACGTTGAACATGTGAACCACTTTTTAGTGCGAATTCAGCTATAGCGAGTCGAGTGTGGTTGTTGAGAGGCTGAAACGGAAGCGAAGGAAGAGATGCGAATACGATGAAGCAGTAAACAACTTGTCAATAAATATCGCCAGACTTTCGCCTTCAAAGCACGTAAGCACAATTAAGTCCCTCAAGAATTTTTTTGCGTAGCCTGCGAGTAGAAAGGAAGCGGAAGCGAAGAGAGTGAACGTGACACAGCCGCTCACGTGTCCCTGCAGAGCAACAAAACACGAGGAACAAAGAATGGCGCCTGGCACTGGCGCGCTCAGCAACGCCCCGTGTGTCTCCCAGAGTGCGATCTACACAGATGCGGACATTGTACTGCATGAGGCTGTGAAAAGCGCGCACCTCGCCAAGCGTTTGCTTCGAACTTACAGCCTGCCAAACGCCACCAGCTGCTTCAACTCCTGCTTTTTCTTACAGCTCTCCTTCCATTTCTCTGCTAGCACCCAAACTGGAACGCCTACTTCTGATCTGCGCTGTCCAGCACCGACGTAATAATACGGCTGCCGAGTGTCAGCCTGACCTCCGAACAACTCAAGTCCAGCGGCTAATGTTGATGCATGACGCCACAGGCAGCGCTACCACACTCCTTATCTCTTTTCCCGACCGATAACGAACCGCTACCCGAGCACGGGGCCGAAAAATTAGAGCTGCGATCTCTTTCGGCCACAATCGTGGAGAGGCCGGTCGAACTCTCACCCCTACAGCCAGTCACTCCCATTACACCCCGCCAGAAGAACGCGCGGTCTCATCTGTTCCACGGTCTCTTTCTCTCTTCGACCGTAAACTCCTGTTTTGAAAAGTGCCGGTTCCAGACGCAGAGAAGAAAGGGAGTTGGAAGAGGAAAACGAGCGGTGCAATTTGTTCTAAGATGCCATTTGTCTGAAGGGGGGAGGCAGCGAAGGTGCGCGGAGCACGCCCCCCTCCCCACAGCCTTCGCTAAGCGTCCAGAGAGCCGAAGGAAATGGGAGGAAACAATGTTTGGGCGGACCGAGGCGGCGACGGTCGGCGAGGCACGCAGGTTCAGCCGGGTTCAGCATCGGCAGCATCTGAGAAAGGCACGTAACCGAACACCGCACGCGGTGAACCCAAAAGTGGTGCAGTCCGAGGCTTCATTTCGGTCGACCACGCTCACCGAACCCGCCCGACTCCTCCCCCTGGCGACCTTGCGCAGCGCTGGAGGGGAACGCAGCCAGCGCTGTCCCTGTAATTCGCCGCTTGGCAAATAATTGATCCCTCCGCCAGCTATAGGTACAATTTCGGACCCACACTGCGGAGTGCGGTGGAGCCAGCACTGGAGACCGTTTGCTCGAAACGAGAGCAGGCACGGAACGTTTTTCTCGTCCCCTCTCTTTTCTGCCCCCTCCGATTGCGGTCTCTCGGGGCCCGTGAACTTGAAACGAGAACAAGACGATGTGAACGAACAGAGAGATAAACAAGTAGGTAAGGAGGGGAGGTGCTTGTTTCTCGGGAATGTCTGGGCCAGCGCGCTTTCGGTGGCGGGCGCTCAGACCATTTGCAACTAACTAAACGACGGGGTTTCCTTAGCTGATCATCCCGTTCGATAGAAGTACAAAAAAAAAAAACACGAAATAAGTTAGCGCCACAAATTAATTTCGCTTCTTCCTTCTTACTTAGACTCCGCCGAAAATTACACGAGCCGGAAATAGACGATTCGGAGTCTTAATTTAGGAAGTGACAAAGTTTGCGCCTGGCTTGGTGCTTGTTGGAAGACATTTGTACCGATATCTTGCGAAGCTCAAATTTAGTTATCTCCGCCGCATTGCATATACAGATAAATTCAAAAGCCTGCCATAGCAGATTTTCAGGTACACTCGCAATAATTCAAACTTTCCGTTAATTTGAACAAATTTCAAAATTTTGGTTGGGCCTCTATGCTTTCAATGTATTTTGAAGCCTGCAATGGTTAAGGCTTAAGCGAGTTGGTGCATACTTACAAGAAGAAAAAAAGCGCAACACAGACGAAATACATGAAGAGAAAAGTGACAACCACGAGCGCTGCTTTCTTTCTTCTGCTTCCTGTCACTTTCTTCTTCCTTTGCTTTGTCTGTGTTGCGCTGTTCCCCTCTTTGTAATTTTAGAGCCGCATAATTTAAACTGCTTCATTGAGCAAATTTGGTTAATTCGTACTTTTTGCTTGTCCTTTATCTGCTGAACTTCACGCTTCTAGCTGCACATTTGCATCATTTCAACACACGGCTGGAATCGGCAAGTTTTTGACCAGTGCACAAAATTCTTGCAATACATGCTTCCTGGCACCCAAAACTTTGTTTTCAGCCCTCGAGAAGGGGCAAAGCAGTCATGCATTCGTAATTATCTTTCAAATCGCCTATAGCGCTTCAGTATTGCGTGCGAATATTGTGTTATTAAATATATGTGAACGTTTCATTACAACACAAGTTGGTATGCTGCCCCGAGTCATAGTTATGAGAACTTCTGATAGCTCAAACAAAATTCTTGGGTCTCTTTGAGTTCCAGTTATCGCGAGTCTACTGTATATTACTACATAGCAAAGTGTCTGGTATTCATGGATTCTGGTATCTAGCATGAGCCGTGTCAATTCAAGTGCGGACGCGATCTGGCGTTTCCTGTACAGATGTCACTGGAAGACATTCGGCTTTACTGCTGAAACAAGAAGTATTGGTCAGTGGAGAGTTATCGAACGGCTGAGAACGCGACACAAAGTTGGTAATCTCGGTTTTTATAGCAACATGCTGTTGAGACAGTTATGTTGCCTTCCGCACCCAGCGCCCCAACAACAACCCGCTGTTAACGATGTTCTGACTTTTTTACAGTCTGATGAATGAAATATTATGGGAAGGTCCATTGGTGAATCTTTCAGAAGGCGCGAGCGCGCACCTATTTTCTCTCGTTCATCGTTCCACCCCGGAATGAAGAAACCTTCGTTTGAAGGCCAAATAAATTTTCGTCCCTCCATCCCTTACGACCAGGACGCTCGGCCCGGGTAATTCGTGAGCAGTAGTGGATTGCCACGAAGCAAGTTGTCGCTGTGAACACACGCAAGAAAAGACATGTTTCGCTAACACAACTCATTCCAATAATTCTTCGGGCAGTTAAGTCTACTGAGGTGCTTTGAAAGCGAAGGCCTAGTGATTATTAGACTTCTTTACAACTACATCATGTTCGCATCCCTTTCTTCCCTTTTGTTCCTTCGTCTCTGGTGCGAATCACTACGACTTCACACAACAGCTTTCCGAGCACTCCGTGGCTGGCGCGCGCGCTTATGGCGAAAATGGCGATGGCCATTTTCTGGTGAAGACAACAACGAAGATTCTGCGCAGAATAGGACACAAGATTTTTCCCAGAACATAAACAAACAGAAAACTCCAGTTACAAGGATTCCCGTAGCCTGCGTTTGCTCGGACCCGAAATGAGCATGCTACCATCACGGTATCACGAACTGAAAAGAACAATAAAATGAACTATACTGATTGATGTGGCCCGCAATATTTTGTGTGCACAAGAAAGTATGACGCCAGACCTTCAGAAGAATAACCCAGGACGAGTCAGCCAGAATGATGACGACGACACCGGTACGTGTGCGTCAGTGAGTGCACCAGCGTGTGTGCGCTTTTTCAACGGAAATCCGCTGCCCCTAAAGACGGCGTGAGTACCTAGCCTCCAAAATCGTTGGCGTATTACACCGTGGCATTGCAATATCCATCGCAGACCAGAAAGCAAGTAAACGAGCGCTTCTTTATGTCTTCTGTGACCAAATTTTTATGCCCACTCATGGGACAGTTTTACTGTAGAATCACTGGTCGCGAACGCCCGCTATCGCACAAGATCTACGTGTAAGTAGGCACCGAAGCGCGGTCTTGGCTATTAAAGCGCTCGGGAAGTGACAGTTGAGCTTTAAACATCCTTAAAAGAAAGTCCAAGGATCATGCGCGACAAACAGAGCAATAAAGATACGGCGATAACCAGTGACCATGCCAGCGTCTCTGTCAACCTGCTTTCCCCGTCTGCGTGTGCGATCGCTCATTTGATCACGTGGCTCAGTCGTATGTACAGCTCCGAAACGAGCTTCTCCCGGCCAACCGCAGCGGTTTGCTCACCTACAATTACGTTCTGATTGATAGCTTTGAGCGGCCTTTATAACACTGCCGCATTTGTATACAATATAGAGCTGCACTATAAATAGCGCTGGTACTATACCAGCGCAATGTGCAGAGCTGCGTTGTGCGCAAAGATAACTGGAACTTTCCCAAGTTAGCAGGTTTACCGCGCCAGAATGTCACTAATCCCCCTGAATGCCAGAAAGGCAATAGAAGAGAGAATGCTGAGCCCACCGCTGAGACGGTCGCTTTTAAATGATTTGCAACGGCGGACGTCGCTGGGCTTGCTATAACGTTGGCTACACCATAGAGAGTTTGTGCGCGGGGCATCTTTGTGATCGACAACCTCGGAACGTCGCATCTACAGCTGCGCTGTGATAGACGAAAGCGTACACTTTCGTATTGCGCGCACAGACAGAACTCCAGCATTGCTGAAAGCATGCTGTGCGTGCTGGCGGATTTACACGTTTCCTGCCATTCGTGACTTCTCAGCAATCGTTCAGTGGCCAACCGTCAAAAATCTGCGAGAAGAACCGCCTGGCTACTGTCGTGCCGTCGTGGCTATCGCTGTACTGAAGTACTACGCCACGGGTTTGATTACTGATCGCGGGGGCTTGTGTTTGGAGGTAGACTCGTGGAAAGATGATATGCAAAAACGGAAGAAAAAGAATGACCGCATATATGGTTGCTTCGTTGCCAATGACGTCGAAGGACGTCGTTGCCTTCCTGCCTGCCCTGTCAGGTAACGCCCCTCCTTCCACCTACACGGTTTTCCCCCGTCCTCCCCTCATCCCTCTTCCCTCGACCCTCCCCCGCTCCACTCCAATTTCCCTCATTTCACACAGAAAATTCTGCACATCCTTATGTCCTTCCCTTGTCCTATCACCTCCAGTTCCCCTTTCCTCCCTAACCACCTCTATTCCCCTCTCCATCATCTCCCCCTTCCCACTTCCCTATCACACTACACTCATCATTCATATCACTCTTCCCCCTAATCCATGCGCCTTAATTCTTCCCCACTTCACCACCCACACACCCCTTCAATTTCCCTAATTTTCTCCCACTTACCTCTCTCCTCCTCCCCTTCTCCCTCTAATCCCCCCATCCCGTTTCCTATCTCGTCCTCCCCCACACCGTCAGATCTCCCCTCCTCCCGCGGGTCATACCGGTAACGCACGGGTGACCTGCGGGTGGGTTAGAACCACTAAATAAGCTACGCTACGGTGGCTAGCCACCGTAGCTACGCTTAAGAGTAATGACACTGACGCACGGCGGCAGCCATTTTGGTGCCTGACGCCAGGGTGGTCATCTTATGCGCCCAATTGCGGCTGACATTGACGGGCGGAATTGGTCCGGGTGCCGCTTGCAACCATACCAGCTGTGTTTACTTTTCAAAGATTTAGAAATAGCGCGCCGGTGCGATGGGGACATGCTCGGTTACGCTAGCGTAGCTTATTTAGTGACTGTAGGTTATGCTAGAGCCACTAATTAAGTCACCATTTTTAAGTGGCTATAGGTTACGCTAGGCCACTGTCGTTTTTTTCCCAGCAGGAAGCGATGCAGGCGTTTTCCACCCTCCCGCCGGTTGGAACAGCCCAGTACAGAGCAGCACGGCATCACTACTCCGTCTGGGGGCTTAAAAACTCCCTCTCAACGTTCATACAGCCGCACTGCGCTCCGAAAATCGCGACTTACCGAAGAGCGCGCGCGCGGCAATACATAGGCACCAAAATGTCAGCAGGGCCATGGGTCTTCCAGGGATAAACAAATGTCACGTGACGCGGTTCGACCAATGGCCGCTGTCGGCGGTATACAACAATGACAGAAAAGAGTGCCGATACTCTGAAACCTTATCTAGTGGCTCTAGGGTGGGTCACTCATCGGGTCCCCCTGGCGAGTAACCAGTGGCACACCAACTGCACGCGAGTCAATGACCCACAAGCCGACAGATCCACCAGAAACGCATCTACACGATTCAAATGACAGATAGACAGACGAAAATGTTGGTGTTTGCCCATAGACCAAGAAAGGCTTCGTCTTTAAAATACAACAGGGATATTTTGGTGTGCTTCCAAACTGTTTGGATTGCGGTTAGCATTGTATGTAATGGATGCGGAAGCTCGGCGCAGCCAGATAGATTCCCAGCATAAGAATTTAAAGCTTAAGCGACAAGATTAATATGATATATCAAAGACGTCTTCTCATCGTTGCTGCTTGCGCCCCGCAGCCCTAGTTAGTTCTTACTCTCTCGTTCTTCCCCGCTGAGAAGCCTCCTGCACGACCGTCCCCCAGGCGTGCGACTTGTAATTGCGTCCCATATAGCAGCGGACTGGAAAGATGCACAGCCCTGCAACAACGATAGCCTAATGGTATTTTTCTACTTGCCTTTCACCTTACTGTCCCTTATCCTCCATAGTTTGAGTGGCGGGGGTACCCGCGGAATACCTGTTAGTTAAAGAGCTCATGCTGACAAAATTCAAGTTTTGATTGATTCGAAAGATTGCCTCGTTAGAGTCAAACTGAGAGTATACTTTTAATGCAAACTTCACTCAAATGAGCTTTATAATTAAGAAAAAAAATTCCCTCGCACTTCCCCGAGGGGGAGAGTGTGTAAGTGCGAATGCACGGTTGTTGATTGCGCGATTACGGTGGATATCGTGATCTTAATGAGTAGTCAAGAGATTACACACACGCACACAACTACAAAGAAAGATATTTCACTCGTTATTGCCGGTACCGTTGCCCGGTCCGCCATCATCGTTATCGAGATGCAGGACCAGCGACCGCTCTCGACGACGGCGAGCGGAGAGAGGAGGAGGAGAGTAGCGCCCGCCGTTACGGCGAGGGCTACACTAGCGCCCTCACGCGTCGGAATGCGGAGCGCCCGCTACGCGAGCGAGAGCTCTCCCGCCCGAAGTGGAGAGGAGGCGCCCAACACCCGCAGTCACTGAGCGGAGAGAGGAGGAGGAGAGTAGCGCGCGCCCATCTCCCCCCGTTGCTAGGGAAGACGAGGAGCGCGCGCACCCGCAGCTGTTGCTATGCGGACGACGGCGGCGGACGATTCAGGCTCGCTTAAGAAGTGCATTCGCACTTAAAAGAGAATAGCCATGCGACCCACTGTCTCATTTTACGCACTAGAACCTATAACGCATTATGGGCAGCTGTTCGATTGGCTGAGGCCGGCAAAAGCAAATTCAAATAGGCAGGGCTCATAAGTTTGCAGACCGAGCTATTTTCACTGAAATTCAATGCATACGGGAAACGGCCTGACGTTAGGTACGCAGACGCATCACTGTATGCCAGTCGATCAACCCACGCCATCAGCATAGTCAATAATCAGGGACTGAAGCTAGCTTCAGCTTCTATATCTACCAAGGACATCGACACCGCCGAAGAAGAAACCATTGCACTTGCAGCTACCGCTGGCAAAGTGCATGTCATCATCATATCAGACTCCCAGACAGCGTGTCTAAACTTCCAAATTGGTCGCATTTCATCAACAGCAGCAAAAATTCTATCGGCCCACCCTGATTTACCAGAAATTTTTATTATATAGACACCGGCTCATTCATCACTGGAAGGGAATGAGGCGGCTCATGCCGCAGCCTGAGCTCATAAACACCGGGCGCCTCCTTCTGGGATGTCAGCCAGCTCTTACATAAGCCCAACAAGAGAAATAATCCCCAGTAGGTACAGTAACACGGTGACACCCTGACCCACTACCGCTTTGGGCGAAGAACCTTTCCGCCTCCACATCTCAACATGTCTCGCGAAGACACGGTCATTTACAGACAGCTACAAACTAACACATTTCCACACGGTACATTACTACACTCAATGCATCCGACATTTTACACATACACTTGTAAATTCTGCATGGAGACATGCACTCTCTACCACATGGCATGGGAGTGCCGCCACACACCATCTCTTGCCCCAAACCCAAATCTCTCATTTGAGCAGTGGGAGGGTCGGTTGACCAGCTCCAACCCGGATCCCCAACAACATCTGGTAGACCGGGCGAGACAGGCCGCCAAGACCCAGGGCTTCTTGGGCTAAGGAGGTCCCCCACCTGGCGGTCAACCCAGCAACATTGACTGCTCAATTAAATGTTTATTCCTCCTCAATGCAGTTGTAGTTGTAGAAGACGTTTATTAAAGCAAAAGGAAAAGCGTAAATGGTGGTGGTGAAGCGTCCCTAGTACAGGATGCCTCGGCCCAAGAAACCAAGGCCCTCTGGCGGGCCGGGTCCGGGCTGGTCAGCTCAGTCTCTCACTGCTGGGGAATGGAAGGGGGGGGGGGGGAGAGGGGGGGACAGGAGTAAACGAGGTGGAATGTTGTGAGTGGGGTGTCGCAGTGTTGGCATTGGTGGTGGTAGATGGCGGGTGCGATCTGCTGGTGGAGGATGACGTTACTGTAAAACGTACCGGTCTGAAGGCGACGATAGATTATAGCTTGCTCGTTGGTTAGGGAGTGGATATATTCATTTTATAGCAGTTAGAATGGTGGGGTAAACAAGGTAATTTACGAAAGTACATGTAAACATAGAAGTAACACTGCGTACTGCTGTCGGTACTGCGGCAACTAAGCTTGCTATAGCTGCACAGCAGTCCGGCGCTTTGGGGTTGCCTCACGAGACACAGGCCGATTGGCGTAAGCGACATTGTCTTATGTGACCTGTTTGTTGAGCATACCCCATGTTTCATTAAACGATTACTACCTATCGTAACAAAAACAAGCCAGATGCAAATACGGTCAGAACCAAAGCAAAGGCGAGCAGCGTTCTTGCACAGGATGGTGGCACCATCTAGGAGGACTGACGGTAAACATGGGGTCGTCCCGCAGCCCGCTGCGACTAAACAGCGTACTAACTTTCACTTGAAGACCTGCGCTGGTTACGTCATCGCAGACGTCACGAAACACCAGATTTGTCGGGATAATTAAAATTGTAAATTATGTTAATATCTCAGTTAATAAAGCATCGTTTGCTGCCGGACAAGCGCTGGGGGCACTATAAACATAAATTATTTCGAATAAAACAAACTTATATTTTGTCTGCATGGTCCCTTTAGAGTTTCTGCAGCCACGTAATCTAATACTTGCGCCCCCCTTGCTGCTTCACTTCACTGTACCGCAACGACCCCGACAGACACCACAGGCAGTAACGCAGCCGGAAATGATGCCGCATCCTGCTACAATGCCCCTCTGCGTTGGTCAGTATCGGCCTCCTGCCCCGTAATGAGCCTCTGATCCTTTTTCGATCGCAGCATCCTTTTGTCCGCAACCCGGCACCGCTGCTTCAGTACACTGAAACAACCCTGAGACCACAATGTATGACATCGTCGCAAGTGACGTGAATTTACATATAACGTACGTCACGTCTGGTTATGACGTAATTTACGTGGTTCATAATCAGCCTCCTCACCCGTAAGTGATGTGAGACACTTTTTTTGGTCAGGTGCTACCGAAGTTTTTCTCTGCGTGCCCTTCAAGATCCAGACATCGCGAAGCCGCGCTGAAGGGCCTATGGACGCTAATACCACCCGCGTCCATCACTGGGGGTCAAGAAATTGTTACGGACAGAGTCTCACGGACGTTGTAGCCAATTGTAGCTTAGGAGTGGCGAGCTCCAAATTTGAATAATTTGAACATTACCACTGCTTTGAGAACCCACAACTTAGTTAAAATGTGCATAGTGGACCCTATCATGAGCATATCTCGGTTGGTCACTGTGTATAGTGTTACAGCTGCAATGACTATAACTGCTGGCCCAAGTTTTTATGTACGCACAGGGGGCTCAACTTCTGGAGACTTGCGCTTTGATCCCCGTGGAAAGACTGAGAGCATATTTGTAATTGCCTCTGGACACTCGAAAGCGTAAATTAACAATGGAACCGATATTACAATAAATAATTGTATAGTTTTAAACATCATTGCAAACGAGACGATATACGACGAGTACGTACACCCGCGCGGTTCACACCCCCAGCGCGTCCTGTGTGCTGCAAAGACAGCGCTCCGTGAGCGATAAGAGCCATAGGCAAAATGCGCACCACTACGACAGCCCATTCGAAGCGCGTAAATCATGACTGAAACGACTCGTCCCGGCGACACCAATGTGCATCCCCGGTGCGCTGAAGAAGTCGCACTGTGCGCCACATGGCTTGCGCCGTCTTTGCCTTCTCAGCCGGGGGTCTCCTTGGTGGCCAGGATCAGCAGACCGTTAACGAGCATGGACACGCTCCCGGTTGAAGTAAGCAGCGCCCGCCCCATTCCCTTGCCGCTGTATCTTTCCGGGGCAGTTAAACGATCTTCACGACGCAAGGAAGGAAAAGACTTGGAGCATTTCAGCCGCTTTCATCCTTCCCGCTGCCGAAACAAAGTTTCCATGAACTCCCAAAAGGAAATTGTCAGGTAAATGCGTAATCCAATCTGCTATACACCAATGTTTTATGAAGTTGGCTTCACTGCTACGCATACAAACATTGCTGAAAAGTTATGTTTTTCGGGAGCCATATATTTAATTTTTAAATTTAATTTTAAATTTAATATGAATTTAATATATAAAGGCAGAGGAGACAAAGCCAGTATTGATTCGTACAGACCACTCACAGTAACGTCAGTGGTGTATAGATTCGTAATGCAGGCGATAAAATCAGAAATTCAAGCATGGATGGAAGAAAATGAAATACTTGGGGAACTGCAGAATGGATTTAGACAAGACAGGCGACTGGATGACAATCTGTTCGTGATAACGCAATGCATTGAAATTGCGAAAGCACAGAAGAGACCACTATGGATTACGTTCTTGGACATTAAAGGGGCATATGACAACGTAAACAGAGAACGGCTGTGGAGAATGCTGAAACTCCAGGGATTAGATAACGAGTTAGTACAGTTCCTTATAGCAATCTATAAAGACAATAGAGTGCACCTTACTTGGGAAGGACAGAAATGCGCCCAGCAGGTCAACATCCATCGGGGACTGAAACAGGGATGCCCTTTGAGCCCAATACTGTTCATGCTTTACATGGCAGGGTTAGAAAAGAAACTGGAAGAAAGTGAAGTAGGGTTTAGCCTAACCCATATGCTGCAAGGCGAAGTGGTACAACAGCATATTCCGGGAATGTTATACGCAGACGACATTGTTCTTTTAGCTGATAACCAAACCGATATGCAGCGGCTAATAAATATTTGCGGCCAGGAAGCCACTGACCTCGGATTAAATTTCAGTGCAGAAAAATCAGGAATAATGGTTTTCAATGACGCTACCACCGACGTAGTGTCTATCCAGCAAGGCGAATTACCTAGAGTGAAGGAATATAAATATTTGGGAGTGTGGATAAACGAAGGGGATAACTACTTAAGTACTCACGAGGAGCAACTTAAGGTTAAGGGAAAGCGAAACGCAGCTATAATGAAGCATAGAGCTCTGTGGGGGTATAACAAATATGAAGTAGTAAGAGGAATGTGGAAAGGAGTAATGGTTCCGGGTCTCACGTTTGCGAATGCTGTACTCTGCTTAAAATCAGACGTTCTATCAGGCCTTGAAGTAAACCAGAGAAT
Source organism: Haemaphysalis longicornis (assembly GCF_048455015.1). Classification (NCBI taxonomy): domain Eukaryota; kingdom Metazoa; phylum Arthropoda; class Arachnida; order Ixodida; family Ixodidae; genus Haemaphysalis; species Haemaphysalis longicornis. The sequence continues at coordinate 84,468,347 of NW_027526335.1, forward strand.
GGTAGGACGTTTGGCCTTAGGCGCGCATGGAAAAACAACTAACGAAGCAGTTCAGGGAGATATGGGCTGGGCGTCGTTTGAAGTTAGAGAAGCTCAGAGTAAAATATGCTTTGAGATGAGGTTGAGGGCAATGGATCAACGAAGGTGGGCAGCTAAGGTATTTAGGTACCTATACTTGAAAAGCGTGGACACGCAGTGGTTAAGAAAGACTAGAAGGCTGACGATGAAATACGGAAAGAACAGTGGGGAATCCAAAACAGCCAAGGTAACCAAAAAAGAGGCAAGGCAGATTGAAACGAATAAATGGAGGGAAAAAATGGAAGCTAAAACGTCGTTAGAGATGTACAGGGCTGAGAAGATGAACATCAGAAAGGAAAATTTCTACGATAATTCCCAGGGCAGTGCTTTGCTTTTTGAGGCTAGAGCAGGTTGCCTGCGAACTAAGAGTTTTGTGGGGAAGTATTCACAAAATGATGGGGTATGCGTGGTCTGCGGAATAGAAACAGAAACTATGCGGCACATCGTGTTAGAATGTGAGGGTATCCATCCAAATCTACATGAAGGGAATATTGGGCTTTCAGAAGCCCTAGGATTTAAGGGTATCACAGAGGAAGTTAACTTCAAGGCTGTCGAGGGGACGAAAAGAAGATTAGAATGCTGGTGGACGAAAAGCAGAGAGGGGAATATTGCCTAGGACAGTTACCACCTGTAACAGGAAAAAAAAAGTATTTTGTGCCTAATAAGTTTTTTGTGCCTGCCCTAAGCAGCGCTAGTATTGAACCAAAAGTGTAAAACATAGGTATATTAGTCCTTTTTGGTCAGATGACATGTCATCACCCCGATACAAAGGGGAAACCAATAGAAATCATCATCATCATCATATAAGTCATTCGAATCCACAGAGAGAGAGAGAGAACATGGCCAGCTGGTCAACACGAACCACCCTTAAGTCTTTTTTATTAAATATGACCACAAGACTCCATGCATCCTAGTACAGTGGCACATACCACTGCTTTTTAACGCCGGCTTCGCAATTATACCCAAACACTTTGCCGAAAAGACGTTTTTAAGGGAAATTTAGACAGCTATATAGAGAATTATGAAGGCCCTACGATATTAGGTTAAATACTCTATAAGACCCCATGCACCTAAATGAGAAACTATATGCCCAGCCACATTAAAGTCGGATTCCCCGTTATACACAAATGTATTGCTGGAATGATGTTTTTAGGGACACTATAAGAAGTCGGATCTCAAAATGTGAAATCTCAAAGTATGAAAGTCCTAGCGCCTTTAATTAAATACCCCCAACCTCCCCTTCCCAAGTTTCGTCCAGAATTTCCATTTTATGATTTCAGTATCACACCTAGGAGTAATTTCATAGCGCCTCCCTGACACCGTCAGGGTCGCAAGACGCGACTTGTTGACTTATCTGCAGTACAGTGCTTGAAAACGGCGCCGTGAGGAAAAGTCCATTACGGTGGCTGACCTCGAATGAAAAATGCATGACACTCACAAGAAAACGCGAAACGATTGGCGCGCGACACCTTTTATTTAATGTCTGCAATCAATAAAATACAAAAAAAACGTATTAGTTGGTAGTGAGTCTTAATATCTAGTCTGGAAGTACCATTCAAAAGTGCCTCTCAATACTTTTCTTAATAACCACAAAGAAAAAAATTAAGGTGCGAGTATTCAAGCTAATAAATGTACTTTATTTACCACTACATGCGAGGCTTAATTACACCCCCATTATATGCCCAATTTATACGAAAGGTGTCCCATGAGTATTTGGTTCAAGTTTTCATTTTAGCTAAATACTGCCATAATATAGATGCTATTCACTGAAAAGTTTAGCTGTCAATTTCTTCGTATGACAACACTGGAAATGCTCACGGACATGGCCGAAGCACAACGGACATGGCGTGCTTGTGCCACTGCGCCGGCACCGCCGCAGAAAAAAAAAACACCGGCGTGTGTCGTCTGGTCTGTTTCAACCCGATTCTAAACGGTGGTGTCAACAGAGCTGTTATTAATCGCACTCACATTGGAGTAGAGGCATTACTTTGCATTCGGTGGGGCAGAGTTTGGAACGTCCAACACACATCTTCTGCTTAGCACGGACAAGTACCGCCATCCCGCGGACCTCGACGCAACCAGTGACGGCGTACTCACAGGGTTGCCTGCATGCGTGCCTCGCCAGTGAATACAACCTATAAGCAGATAGGGTGGGGGCGATCTGGCCGTATTGTTGCTATCTGCTATTGCACCACACACACACAAAAAAGCCGAGCTGAGAGATAACGGTGACTTCAGTACTTCCCAACAATATGTACTTTGTTTCTATGTGAGAATCCGTTACGAAGTTTGTGCAGTGAAGCGATAACCCATGGCAAAAAAGGATTGGCTTGAGGCTCGAGCTAGCGATTGGCCAATAAAGGTGGAAAACAGTCGCACACAGCGCGCCTCCCGACAGCCTGTCGCTGTTATCTACATTTGCAATCTTGCCCAACGTTATTCTGTTTGAGGAGCCTTTAGTGAAGGCAAGGCGGGCTCATAGGCCTGTTGGGGAAGTGGGTAAGATAATGTGGGCTCTAGAATTCAGAGTGTCTTCGTCTTGTCGTGAGTCTTCTTGGACAATTTCGCGGGTTGTCTTGAGCCGGTTACAAATTGCGCATTTTAATTACGCAATTTTTTCCCCTTGGAGCACAATCAAAGCTTCCTCCTACAAAACGATTACGGCGCAATCACACCTGCTCGCAGTCACTACGCCGATCAAAAACCACCCGCCCCGCGCGTCCGCACATTACCGCCGCCTTCCTTCGCAAACCTTAATATTCGACACGGCGATCACCCGCGCGTTTTCAGTGCTGGGTTCCCGCGAAGGGACCGTATACAGAAGGAAGGATTCCTTGCCGCGAGCGAGGCTCCTTGGTGGGTCCCCAAGCCCGAAATGAGGGCGATAAATCAACCAAACTCCGCAAATGGAAACGCCGGTTGACCAGAGCCACGACAGCGGGCGAACCAACCAAGCGGCGATAAATCTGCTGGTAACGACCCGCCGTAAAAAATGACACAACTCGAAGCAGCGACGCTCCGTACACGGCGCGCTCGCAATGGTCGGCTAAACAGCGCGCGTTGGTCCCTTCGCAAAATAGCGGTCTTCTTTTTTGTTGTTTTTTAGCACAGCGTGTAAGTTCACACGCTTGTGCGTCGTGCGCGAGAGACAAGAGGTGTCCTATTAGCCTGGAGAACAGGGAACTCGACGGATCTGGAATGATTGTATCCCATTTTTGTACGCTTTAAAAGCAGGGTTGTATAGTGTGAATGGACCATTTCAAACCCACCAAGACTGAGAATCGGGCTGATTGAACATTAAGTTTAAAAGCTGAGCGTTAGTCTTTCTAACTGAGCGTGTTACCGCATTGCTTGCGGAGTAGCTGAAATGAACGCCCGAGCAGCTGCAAATGTTCCGAACTAGCCTGAGCCTCCCACGCATGCGCAGTCGTGCTGCCGCCTCACTCGGCTTACCAGAAAGGATTAACGCGCATGCGGCTGTAGAACATTGGAACGGGAACGACACGTTGACTGGACACTTTGTACTTCAAAAAGAACAAAAAGGGGGCGTACACATACAAAAGGATATTTAAAATCATTCAACAGAAATAGGGGAAGACACATTTTAAAGGAACTTTGAAGTTGACTGATTGCGGGATTTAACGCGCCGACGCCGCACCTGGGCTATAAGGCGCGCCGTAGTGGAGGGCTCCGGATTAATTTTGACCACCTGGGGATCTTTAACGTGCAACAAAGTCTCGTACACACGGGCGTTTTCGCTTTTCGTCTCCATCTGAAAAGCAGCCACCGCGGCCGGGATCGAACCGGCGACCTTGGGCTCAGCAGCACAACGCCTTAGCAACTGAGCCACCGCGGCGGGTTACCATTGAAGTGAATTTGGGAGCTGCAGTTCGTGGCTATTACCTGCAGTTAAACAAATATTTGACTTTTTTTTATTACTGAGTGCAAGTCCGGGTTCTTAACTTATGTTACACCGACACCGTTTGAAAATTGCGCAATTGCAAGCTTATTTGTGATCGCAGGCTAACGTCTCACAAAACGCAGAAAAAACACTTTTGTATTGAGCTGTTTCTCACAGTCAAATTTTAACCAAGGTGCTCCTGAGAGACAAAATTCACGCATCTCCACGAAGTGAGTCCTGACGAGTGGGCGAAGCACTGGGGATTGTTCTAACCGTAAATCACCCGTGGCATTCATTGCCCACTGGCGCATGCAAATGAGTGACAACGCGTGCGTACAGTATATACAATTCCAATCCAATCCAGTCCGATACAATTCAGTTTAATCCAATCCAATCTAATCCAATCCGTTTCAATCCAATCCAATCCAAATCCAACCCATTTCAATCCAATCTAAGGCTCCTCGCGCATGCACAACACTGTGTACACGGACGCCAAGCCCCGGACAGAGCGAGGTCCTAAGAGGCTTCGCCCCTAAAAAACACTAGTAAAGTGAACGGGGCCACAAAGTCATAGCGGAAGCCCGCCAGGAAAGTTTCCTGCCAGGATAAAGCGGATTTATCTCCAAGGCGGGTGAAGTAATCTTCCATTCAATGCTTGCCCGGTAAACCCATGTATGTACCGGTCGCCGGCTCCCTCCATTGCAGTCCCATACCTACATCGTTTCGTCCAGAGCCCCGCGCCGGCATCTCAATCTGACGGCCGATCATGCTTCCCGTTGCCGGCTCCATGCGGTCGACGCTCGCGGGAACGCATTTCCACGTAGGCGTTTACGCACACTGAAAGCTAAAGACCTACATCGACCATTAGTAAATATATTCATAACGAGGTAAAGCCATCAGATGAACCGAGGCCAACTGTGCTGCCGTCCGGAGCATGTATGCACTACCGCGCCCTTTATCTGATAGCGCATTCGCGCTCCCGTTCGCGTCATTAGACACGGACGCAAGAGCTTCGAAACAGTGCCGATAACTGTCTCTCCCGCGCGCTGCCGAAAGCTCCTTAGCGAGCGACACAGAGCGATATGGACACCGCTTGATGAATGGCTTCTGAAATGAAGTGAAAATTGCTTGAGTGCTTACGGCCTGCTGGGCGATGCTGTCCAGACGGAGCTTATGGTTCAATACGCTTCCCACTTTCTTATCGCTTGCAGTATCCGGATAAGCACACCATATTCAAAGGCTGTATACGCCGATCGAAGAAGCCGTGTTCCGATAGCCGCCAGCAGCTTCGAATGAGCAGCAGAAAAGAGCCGTCAGCGCTCGTTTCCAGTTTGGCGTTCACTCGTAACACTGTAATAAGCCACTGTCGGCAACCATAAGAAGTCGCTGACAAAGTTCGGTACGCTAAGAAGCTCGAGCTGGGCAACGCATGCACGCTGTTTCGAACATGGAAGAGTTAAAATGTGATCCGAAACCAGGTTTGTTTTACAGCGAAGTTGTTAGCCTTTCGTTGGTCGGAAAATCTCGTGTCGTAAACAAAGAAACCCCTGCAGTACCCAGCAGTTCTCGCCCAATAATGCGACGAGCGCATGCGTCAGGCTAATCAGGCGTGCAGCATAGAGCTCAGTATTCGTGTAAAGAAAGGCGCCGGGGAACAATGGCAAACCCACCCCTCCTCCCTTATGTGTTCTGGTAAAGATTAGGTTTGCAGCTGCTCTCGAAAGGGGAGGGGTGGGTTGACGTCGTTCGAGTGCTAGCGCATGCGTCAGGATAGGCAGGACCAAGCAGGTCTCGCCCAAGACGCAGAGCGCATGCGTCAGGACCCAGCCTTTGCCGCCAGGGAAGCCGAGTGCAAGCGACAAGCCCGCCGAAACGACGAGAAACATTTCATACCCTCCTCCATCATCATGTGTAGTGGTTTACAACAGCTGCGCTGGACATCCACTTTCGCAGGGCGGGATGGCGTCCAATTTTTTAGAGGGCGGTCGCTTGCCCTTTTATGTACAGTAAACGCTCGTTAATTCGAACCGCAAGGGGATGCCATCTCAGTCCGAACTAACGAAAGTGACTAATAACAAAGGTACACTGCAATTCTGAAGCATTCATGTCAACACTTTGATTCTTGAAAAGTCCCGCGACTGCGGCCTGCCTCTTCTTCGCGAAAGGCGTCAGCCAGCAGTTTTTGCTCTAATAAACGAGTGTAGCAGAAAGACCCATCTCCGCCTTCTCGAAAACTGTAGAATACACGGGCGGCATTCCATCCGGCCGTGACTTCTGAGCGGACGCCGCAATATATGCTTCGTCCTCATCCTTCTAATCGACATTGTCCTCGCGAAACGTCTATGTACTCGCGAAACACGCAAGCACTCGGTTTTTTTTTTCTTTATGCGTAGGGTTCACTGCATGCGGCACTCAAGATAGGGCCACCAATGTTGCAGCAGAGACCAAGTTTTACAGCGAGCTTTTTTAAAGTCGTCTTCATTACTTTACACAAACGCATTGCCAGAAAGGCTATTCCTTAGAAGGCAATACGTGCGGTCACGTACCAATATATCCCTAAGGCCTTTGAAAACTGCGCAATTACAAACAATTACGAGGGCCTTTGCTTAATTTTCGTTTTAAAATTTGTTTACAGCCAACAAGAATTTCGGTGACCGGTGCCTGGATTCTCCTTGTAGTTACGTGAACCTGGGGACGGCGCGTTCTTCCCCAACTGAGCCAAGTAACGCGTAAGGCATGCTCGGACAACGACAATTTGGCCCAAACTCCGCACTCCGGATTTGTATAGTGCATTTCATTAATGTTTGAGTCAGTCATCTTCGTCGCGCTTTCTTTTCTTTACTTTTTTGAGCTAACCATGTGAAGGCATTGGATAAGCTTTATTCGTTTTCAGTTTTGCTATATTTTTATACTTTTTAAATTTTATTTTTATTTCAAATTTTGAACTTTCTATCTTTGTTTCTGTGACGTCACGACTATGAGTATGGATACTCGCAATGTCACGTACGAGAAGACGACAGATTTTATAGGCGCCGTTGCTTGTCATGGTCCACATTCGTTACGTGTGTGCTTTGCTCAGCGGCTGCGCGACGTCGTTTTCTTTCAAAGAACTTGTCTTCTGTGGGGGGCGAGAGAGAGAGAGAGAGAGAGAGAGAGAGAGAGAGAGAGAGAGAGAGAGAGAGAGAGAGAGAGAGAGAGAGAGAGAGAGAGAGAGAGAGAGAGAGAGAGAGAGAGAGAGAGAGAGAGAGAGCATCAGTGTTTAGACAGCCTAAGCCCGGGCCGTCGTGCCAGTCTCTTCATCAGGAAACGGCCAGTCCGTAGCTGTCCCTGAGTCCCTCACTAACCCGAAGGCACTGGGCCGCCGGAGCTCTTGCGGCAGACTTCACGTCTGCGCCATGACCCGGGTTCAGCCAGTCCACCCAGGAAGCGATACGGAAGCTGAAATGGCTCGGTATACGTCTGGTGGATGTCACTCCCAGTAAGGGTGACATACAGACGGGTGGAAGGGCAGTTGGGTGTTGGGCAAGGGGGGCATATGTATAAAGTAGAGTTTCGTGCTTGACTAACCATAGATGCGGCTTCATGGGAGAGGCTGGGGTGGGGGACCGATAAACACCGCCTACTAGAACGCAGCGCGCAGAGGTGCTGTCGGCGTGCCTGGCGACCTAAAACCTTTTGAATGCTAGAGTAGCACAGACTTGGTCGCAGTTGGATTTCTGGCCGCGGAGGCCGCTTTCCTGATGGAGGCGAAAAGCGAAAACGCCCGTGTGTTCGAGACTTCGGCGCACGTTAAAGATCCCCAGGAGGTCAAGATTAATCCACAGCCCTCCTCTACAGAGCGCCTCATCGTCTGTGTAGCGTCGGCGCATTATACCCAAAATCAATCAATTTTGTCACAGCATGTATGGACCCGGGGAGAGTTCTCGGGTAAGCGCGTGTGCTCGAGCATGGCCGTCCAAGTTGGGCGCCATATATGGTGTAAGTGGGGTATAGTGGCATAGGGGTATAAGTCTGCAGGGTGTGTTGGTGACGATCACCTGTGAGTACTTATTTCATCTGACAAGACGGAGACCTCAAGGTTGGATTTTATAAGCGGTTTACTACCAGATCGTTGCCGTCATTACGGCTTCAACACGCCACTTCGACATTTCTTTAGGGAAAATTGCTTCATAGCCAGGGTGCAAATGTGAAGGAGTGCGTACTGCCACTCCTCCATTAACACGCGGTGCCGATTTAGCTCCTTGCGCCTCTCTGTGCTCCCACCAGTGCTGGATGTGAAGGAGTGCACCCTGTCGCTCCTCCTAGTATTCCCAGGACTATTTGCTGCGCCACAGCCTTGGAGGTGACACGTACCCCAGGCATGGGCATGTGGAATGCGTGCAGATAAGTGGGCCTGAGCCTGCAGATGACAGCTGGTGCTGAAGGTACTCCAGATGCACAAGTATTCATTGTTGGTCGATGTCCCGCGTGGATACGTGTCATATGTGCACGGTCATGGATGGATTGGGAGCAGCAGCTGCATATTTATTCAGTTACGGTGAAATCTACGAGCGATAATGAATTATTCTTCCATCTCCTGACGCTTAGAACAGACCATTAAACTCTAATACAACCCTCCGCCCTTGTTTTATGGTCGAGAGGCAATAAATTCTGCTTCGAAAGCAGAGAAGCACGGAACATAGCCTCGTGTATAGGGCTCCTGCACTGGAGTTTGGCGACATGCAGCGCCCCCTCGTGTCCGACACGTCTGGGTACTACAGTGGGTAGTACAAAAGCAGACGACCCTTGCCGCCCTGCATGTGTTTTCAATTACAAGCCAAAGTGAAATTTGGTTGTACTAAGGTTAATCGCTTTGTGGTGCGTTTGAATGACTGTATAATGTATGAAATAGCCCTTAAAGTAGTTGCAGAGGCTAATCAAAATAATATCCGCTAAAACAAGCCGATTTATCGGCTTTCTTTTGAGCGAGCTGTCGCGATCGTCGCGCCATGGGGCAGTATCGCCAGGTCGGGTTAACTTCCTGACGACAATTACCGTTCTTGCTTCTTGCGTGCGGTCGACAAAGGAAAGTTCACGAGTAGCATAAACACGGAACGCTGCTCATCCTATAGCCTGAGGTAACTGCAAAAGGTTGCTACAGCGGGAGCATGCAAGCGAACCCAAGAATTGCGCAGCCGACTCAGCTGACACTGCTGGCCTGGCACAGCCATGAAAACGATAGGAAATTTTGTTTTGTATTTTCGCAAACTAAATGATTCTTGCGTAACGTTTTACTCAACACGATTTATGAACGGCAGGGTACATATATATATACTAGCGAGTAGGTGAGGCAATAGCGTCAAATAAACAAATTAAGCGCTATTAAAGAACGCAAAACAAGCACCAAATCGCACGCCCGCTGCCTGCAGAGATGTGTACTTCTATATTTTCATAACATAACACAGCCGCATACACGGCGCGCGGCCCGGAATATTTACATACGATCATCACTGACTCTGTTGGTTATCTTCTAGTGCAGGGGTCGTCGCTAACAATCTTAACGCCGACACGCCAGTTTTGCCCTCAAATGGAGGCAGAGAGACAAAGGCAGAGAGGCAAAAACAGAGAATTGGTCGCTTCACACTTCGCTAGATTATTGTCAAATATTATTGGCAATTCGCTGAATTTTCTCTCTTTGCATTCAAGCCCCCCTTCCCCTCCCATCCGATTTGCTGTCCAGCCCTCCGCCGTGTCGGCTGCATGCAACTCGGCCCTACACTTCAAAACGTTGCCGACCCTCATTCTAGCTATGTGCGAACTGGGAATATATGATGCAGGAGCGTAATTACGTGTAGTGAGAGCAAACGAGGAAAGCGAGCGGCCTCTCAGTTCGCCCGACCCCTTTGTTTTACGGCCACTAATTTTGGAATCGCAAAACACATTTCACGCTTCTGACGCTCGCTGCATTTTGTCATTGAGACGCGCAACAAAACGGCAAGCTAACGCTGCACCATGTATTCGCAACGGCGACGCAAACGAGCACTTTAATGAAAGTGCACGCATAGCGCGCAGGTACGCAAAAGAGCGGCGCACCGCAGCAGACGAGCATGCGGTCCGCCGGAGTCGCTGGTTCCGGCGGACCGTGCCATCATCGCCGATTGCGTCACTCTTCTTTTTTGATCGGCTGTTGTTGAAAAGTCCTTGCCACCTAGAGTAGTAAGTAGTTTAAACTAGAAGTTTCACTTCAAATTTCACTGTATACGACCATCGATCGGTGAACCAGCGAGTGGCAGAGCCCCGTCACCGTCCCGGCACTTTCGTCGGCGCTGTAAACGTATTTAGCGCTGCAAAACTTTTCCCCCTAACGCCAAGTTGATCGAAGGAAGAGATCGGACGCGTCGGGGATGGGCTGGTGACCATGTCGCAAAACAATCGGGAGCGTCGGGCTCATTTTCCTTCTGTCAACACGGGATCCTATGGGACCCGCGCAGCTATGTACTACCCGGAAGTACTGCCCGGAAGCAGGTTGCGCAGCGGCCCTCTGGGCAGCGCAGGAGGCCTATAACGCCTTTGTGCTTGCTCAGTGCCAGAAATTCCGCCGTCCTCTCATGGTGGCGCCCTAATCCCAGGTTCTCCTGTGTTGGCGAGCGCATGGTGAACATTTTTCTTCACACCTGGCAACAATGGGTGGTTTTGAAAAAGTTGCCCAGGCCCTTTGCAAACACGAAATATGTGTTGCATAAGGAATACTCTGGCTGTATCCCTGACGGGCAACTCCTGTTTGGACACAAATAAAACTATGTAGTAAGTGGCTGGGGTGACGCTAGAACTTGACAGTTGTAATTACACCTGAGATGGTCTTTCTCGGGCTACCTCGTTCGTTCGTAAATAATTTAACGCCAAAGTTTTTTTTTCTGCGTTTCACTCGATTCAGCCAGAAATGTTACGGGTGAGATCACTATAGTGGGTTTGTGACCCACTGGGAATTGATCGGTTATTCAGTATGTGATTGGGGAGGCAAGAATGAGTGTAGCGGAGAGAAGTAGAGCGAGAAACGAGCTAAGTGCATGCTAAATGTTTATCCTAAGCTTATAGAGGGGCCCACAAATACTGAATATCACCTTGAGCTAAAGCTTGAAGTCGTCATTCTTTGCGGAGCATCCCGGCATTGCCGAAAACAACGTGGATATATCTACTACATGCCTGATGGAACCATTTCGTTGGAGCAGCAGCGACGGAGAAATGGGAAGGGGGGGGGGGCGTACTTTTTCGGGGACCGTAAAAAATATTAGCGGCAGAACGCGGCTGAATGGACTCGTAATAAAAAGGGGGAGCTCAACTGTTCGGACTTCCGTCAACAAAATTTAATTAGTAGGACTCAATTATCCCTAAACACCGAATTAAGCATCATTATTAAGCATCAACCGTTTGGACATGTATACATTTTGTTGTGGAACTCCCGTAGTGAACCCAAAAGGGCGAGCGTACAGGCGGGAACAGTACACTGAACGCCATTTAGCAGTTCTGCGACGCCGCGCATAAAGCTTCGGTCTTTAATATTCGCTCATGAAGTCAGACTTTTGTAGCTGGAAGACGCCCTCGCGTAGCAGACGACTCCGAGGTGCGTTTCAGTTCCTCTCCGCTTGAAACAGTAATTCGCATCGGCATGGGCATCGAAATACCTGGGAACTTGAAGCCCCCGCAGTGAACGGGCTGCTCCAATGGCTTTCGTGGCGATAGAACTGGCACAGTCGGTTATACAGGAGGCTATGCCCGGAAAAACGAATGGCAAACGCATTCGTTTTTCGAATGCATGCTCGGCCGCGCATGCGCCGCGTTACGGATAACACGAATACAACGATGCCCATACAGCGACGGATACACAGCGTCTGACACGCGCCGTCAGCCGTTCATAATAAAATGCATACCGTGTCCCACTGTTCCCGAAGTTGAAATCGTAACCACTAACCCATCCTTCTGTTTTCTTTGACCAGACTGAAGCACGTGATATCTATTCTCTCCGCACAATGCAAAAACAATAACCCATAATCAAGCAAGTGCTGAATTCAGTCACGAAATGTCTTCCCCTCAACCGTTCACACATCAAAGCCCCGATGTCTCCTTAATTGCTACGTAAAGGGCAGCTGCTGCCTGCGAAAAGGCACATTTGTTGACCAGAAGGCCGACGTCGTGGAGATCAATTTTTAAAAACCATCATCATCATCATCATCATCATCATCATCACCAGCCTATCTACGCCCACTGCAGGGGAAAGGCCTCTCCCATTATTCTCCAATTACCTCGGTCCTGTGCCAACTGTGACCAATTTATCCCCGCAAACTTCTTGATCTCATCTGCCCATCTAACTTTCTGCCGCCCCCTGCAACGCTTGCCTTCTCTAGGGATCCAGCGGTTATCTAGCGGTTATCTTGCCTTCACATTACATGCCCTGCCCACGTCCATTTCTTCTTCTTAATTTCTACTAATACGTCTTTAACACCAGCTTGCTCCCTGACCCACTCCGCTCACTTCTTGTCCCTTAATGTTACACCTATCATTTTCCGCTCCATTGCCCGCTGAGTCGTTCTCAATTTAAGTTGAACCCTCTTAGTGAGCCTCCAAGTTTCTGCCCCGTAGGTGAGTACCGGTAAGATGCAGCTTTCATACACTTTCTCATACATACATTCATACATTCCCATCATACATCATGCATTCCCATAAAAAGTAGAAGGCCATATCGTACTCTTTTCCACAGAAAGGAACGGAATCGCATATGTGGTACCGTCTCCACTTCTTACCAATTCCCGCTGCAGAATGAGCCAAAGGAACACAGCATCCTCGCATAGAATAAACCCATCATTCACAGTACGAACCAATTATATAAGGTTCAAAATCAACTTATTACAAACCCAGAAAACCACACACCACCGTAGACAGAAAATTTTTTAAATTTATCGCCCATTGTTTCGGCCAGTAACTGCTACTCACGCGGAACCATATGCACATTGGGGGCAATAAGGCTATTATTTCGCGGCGGTACCACAAAGAATGCCAAGTATACCGCTGACTACGGGGAAACATCAGGTGTATCGCTTAAACATAATAACCAGGGCAATTGAGTGAGCTATTTCCTTGGCATAACCATAAATCAACGTAATCCATTTCCCTGTCACGCACAAACGACCCGATCAAAGCCTACTCTATGCCCAAGACCTCGTTGAGGCAGTCATGCAAGACGTCGGCCAATTCTCATTCCTAGGCGCACGCCGCACCGCTCACCGCGAAAGGCAAATAAAACGGACACTCGCGCATAACTGCACGTTACGGTCGTCGCCATTCCCGAAAGCACACACTCCTTTGCGGTGTATCTCGGGAGCCTTTGGATTGCACGCTAGAGGCTCGGGTTCCTAATGACCGCCGCACGCGCCCGGGCAGTGCGCGCTTTCGCTTGTTCTTCGAATCATCATCGCCCACAACCAGCGCGCTTGCCTCGGGTATCGTATGCAGTGTCCCATTTCACGGGTGTATCAGCGCGGCGTTACACTCTGTCCTTGACGGTGGCGCAACGCGCCGAAGCACGGTAGCTCACCGGCGCCGCACGAGATATACACACACATACAGCCCACGCCCCACGTCTACCACTCGTCATACCCAAGACGGCCGCTCGTACAGGAGCAGTAGCAGCAGTAGCAGCGAACCAGACGGGCCTCACCTCTCCATTAATTCATTACAGGCCCGATTGCAAACAAAACGGCGCCCGTGCAGAAGTACAACGCGGACCCGAGACAAGAAAGAGAAGGAAACCGGGCCAGGTAAACAAGAAGCACGGCGCTGCCGCACGGTTGCGGTTCGCAGCCACGGTGGAAGACAGAGCGCGCGCCACGCCCTGGCCGTTTTCAGGAGCTACGCTTCCTCCAGCGATCCATCTGGACATCTAGACACACGCGCACACCGACGAACGCGAAGAGGGAAAAGCAAGAAGCAAGCGCGCTAGGCCTAACAGAGAAGCCGGCAGCCAGCTAGTTCAACGAGCGAGCAAAGCGACTCGAGGCTGTATTAATCACGCCGGCGGACCCGCGCACGCATCGCGGACGTCGCCGGCGGCCAGGCGAGCGAGCGGCGCTCTTGCCACCACAGATTAATCCGCAGACCACGTCGCAGCCGAAGAAGCCCGCGCGCTTCGGTTATCCTTTCGCGCCCTGCCAAAGCCGCCCACTTCCATCAGGATCACGCGCTGTCGGGCCACGCTGCTGCTGTAGCACGGGGCCGGCTAATAACCTCGCACACGCGGCCCGCATGCGAGGACCGACGGCGGCGCACTATCATTACCAGAAGACAGCCGGCGGAGGAGGAGGGGACCGCACGGAACGACTTCACGGCTCCTATTAACACGCTCCGATCAGTACGGCACCGAAAGGGTCCATAAGGCGCGTGGGTATACAGACCTCAGCCCGCGGGCAGTGACGGCGGCGGTCGAGATTCGGCGAAATGGCGGCCAGGTCGACGGACTATGTAGCGTTTCGCGGGCACAGACCCCGGGGAATCGGTGTGCCACTGGCCAAAGCCATCTGACAGCAGTTGGAGGTTGCAGCGGGTTACATTAATCAGTAATGCTGACGAACAGCGATCGTTCAATGGATTTCAGACCGCTGATTACAGGCTGGAGCCACGGAAGCGTTTAAAAAGCTGCCAGCTTGTGTTCGCTTCGCATTGCTACCGACTGGACAGCGTTCCTCGTACGTTAGTGGGGGATGCATATATGCCCCTAACAGAATAAATAAGGACCCTCCTGGCAGGATCGCACCCTGTCACTATTATACGTGCATCTAATATGCAGCCACGGCAGCACACCAATAAGGATGGGAATGTGTGTGGCCTGTGCAGAAAGGAAACAAAAACGATTCGACACCTTTTGTTCCAATGAGGCAGTATCCACCAAAATTTGGTTTCCTACTCGTCGTGGTAGCTCCGTTGTTAAGGCGTTGTGGCTGCTGAGCCCCAAGACGCGGGTTCAATCCCGAAAGCGGTGGCTGCTTTTCTCAAGGAGGCCAAAAGCGAAAACGCCCGCGTGTCTAGGGTAACAAAGCTGCCCATCAGATGAAATTATACTTCAGTGCTCTGGTGTTAAGCAGTCCGCTATAACTGTTCAAAGAGAATCAAACTGAAAAAAAAAATCAAGGATGGTTAAAACGCGGAGCTTAATTTTCCCATGCAACCTGAGTCACAGTCAAAGTCCAAAATCTCCACTGCCAAAGTACAAAATCCCGACTGCTTAAGTCCAAATCAACCTCCACATCAACTTTGCCAAAGTCCAAAGCCAAAGTCTAACGCCTTACCATCGAAGTCCAAAGCCAAATTCAAATCCTGATACAGAATGTATTTCATCATTATCATCATCATCGCAACGAACGAACGGACTATATAACGAACGAACGGGCGGGCGGGCGAACGACCGAACGAGCGGACGGGCGGACGAACGGACGGACGAATTCTATCCGATTGCGCCATCCCGACGCGGTCAACGACAGGGGAGGAGGGGGGGAGGGGGAGGGGGCAGAGGGAGGGGGGGCTTAGCTTTCTTTTTAGGGATTCGTTTGCTGTCATCCGAGTTTGGACTTGGACTCCCTCGCGGTTTGCGCTTTGATCGTTGAAGCTTTAACTTTGGTTGCAGCGGCTTTCCGTTTGGCACTTCGCCATTTGATTTTCTCACGCAAGAAAACTTCGCGTTTCAGCCATCACCGTCGCCATACTGAAGGGATTTGAATTTATTGGTATTCCATCCAACAGATGAATCACCCTTTGGAGCTCGGACGGCATTGTAGTTCAAGCAGTGTTGCAACCAACAAAAAACAGTAGTTGTTTTCCAATAGCAGGGTTGCAACAAAAACAGTAGTTGTTTTCCCATACTCGACCCTTCGCCATTTCATTACAATGTTTACATTGCCCCAAACGCCGTTATACATTAAAGTCGAGCACGGGCTGAGAAACATCTGTCCCGACAAGCTGGCTACATGCAGGTGCGTCTCGAAGGCGGTATGCTTTTCGCCGCTGAGGTGGCAGCGCCGGCCGAAGCCCGCGGGGTGCACACTAAACTTCTTTTGCATTCCAGTCCTCTCTAAAAGTTTTGAAAGTGTTGCAAGGTGGTTAAACACTTCTTTTTCATTGTGCCGACACCCTCTGGGACAGAAAAAGGGCAGTGAAGTAATGGACGTCTTTCTGTGAGGGAGCTGCTAGACTGTGAAATAGGTGTTTGTTAGGTAATGCAATGCAATGACGTATTAAACAATATAGCGCTTTTCTAGCTCCGCGTCAAGACTCATAGTTTCTGCTAATCTGCATGCTGACCTTATTATGCTGAATTCCAAAATTAGCGCCAAAGCGATTGATTTTTGCGACAAGCTCACCGACTCTAGCAAATGATTTCCCTCTGCTGGCTTTGCAAAAGTAAGTAGAGCAGACGTTTTCGAAAGGTAGCGTAGGCATATATACTCGCCCTCCCTGTGTCTCGCGTTGATTTTCTTGCGAACTTCCTCTGCGGTCACAGTGTGACTATTGTGCGCGCTGAATGTATCTATATATTGTGCACCGCGTTCAGCATATCTCCATTGCAACACGTTTGCGTTGCACACTATATTACAGGGTGTTAAACAGCATCACAGCCTTATTTGTAGTGTTCCATGGCCTCACACCTTATAACAGCGGAGCTGTTTAAGCTTTAGTTCGATCCGTGAGTGGCGTTGCTCAAAACTCGGCGCAGCGAAGAGGAGAGGAGGAAAAATTACACCATCTCCCCGAAGGGAACTTTGGTGATTCAAAGCATGGGGGTTCCGTGTAGGTTCCACACCGGGGCAGAACCGGCGCAGGCGGTGTCTCGGAGCAGACTGAACGCCTCGCAGCGCGCGCACCTGCTTTTATACAGCTGGAGGAGAGACACGCATGCGCAGTGGGGGTGTGGACGGCGCAACAACAAGGGAGGGACATAGCCCCGACCATGAGATGGCTCCTGGAGCGACAGTGTCGCCGGTGTTTCCTGGGCCGGCACGAGACGAGCAGGCTTCCTCTTTAAGGGCTCCTGGAGCAACAGTGTTGCCGGTGTCTTCCTGAGCCGGCACGAGACGAGCCGAGCGGCGAGGAGAGCGGCGTTATCACAGCTGGCGTGGAGGGGGGGACGAGGAGGAGAGGTGCGGACGCCGGACGCCGACGGACGACGGAGGGTTGACTAAGAGACGCTTTGCATCTAAAATTCCAGGCCAAGAAGGGTGAGGGAAAGTGGCGAGGAGGCAAGGAACCCACGAGCAGGTGTGGGGAGTGCGCGTTTCAAGACAGAAAATTGAGGAAGCTGACACTAACGCGGAAGACTTGAAGGTAGCGAAGCTGTACGCAACACTCACGACCATCGCGAAGGTTTAAGTCCCCGATTGAAGCTGACTTGCTTCTTTTTCGCTGCCGCAACGACCTTTACTCCATCATTGTTGCTATAAGTGTGAGCTTCCTTAATTCTTCTTGGAAGTGATAGTTATTGGACATCACCTTAGAGGGGCGTACGCTATGACGTGTCTTTCTCGTTCCGAGAAAGTGTTACCACGATTACGGCGAACGCTGGAGTCCTTCTCGTTACGAGCAAGTGTTGCTACGATTGCGGCGAACGCTGGAGTTCTTTTTTGACAATTTTGGGAAATCTCCCAAAGTGGGATGATGCTTTACCTGACACACGTGCGCAAGGGGCGCAGGGTGGTCGTCGCGAGGCACGCACAACACGAGCGCTCGGAGTTTTCTTGGAAGAAAAAAAAACAGGAAGAAAAAAAAATACTTCCTGTGGTCAGAAACCTGTGTCCCCCGCGTTATAAAACGGGCGTCCAATTAATTATTTGAGGCGCTCAGCGTTTCCTCTGGGTTCACACTAAACTTCCTTAATTACACCCTTTTTGGCCGAAAAGGGTGTAAGAATCTTGTCCCATGGCGAACAACTTTAAAAGGTGTTTTGGCGAAAAAAAGGTGTACGGATGAAAAAAGGGTAAAGGGCAGCAGCTACGCGTGGCAATGTGATTCGGCGGAGCGCGTAGCATTCAACACAGTCAATCCACACAAGTTACACTTGGAACACAAATGATAATTGAGCAAGAAAACCAACGTGACGTGAGAAGAGAATTTATTATAAAACCACATATCAGCACGCAGCGACTAGTGGTAACAGCGCTGCCCGAAAAACAGAAAAAAAAAATCCAATCAGTTTCCAAGTACTCCAGGCAGCCTACACATTGCACAACAATTCTCTGTGGTGGTGAAACAATTAAGCTACTCTGAAATCAATGCACAAAAAGTTCACATGTATTCAAAGAAAGAGTTCAGAAACTCGTTGAAAGTCAGTACGGAACAATAGTAATGCTCAAGATGTTATTCCTGACCGCTACGAAACGCGTGGACCAGCGTAACAGGAAGGGTTCTTCACCTAGAACTGCCAACTCATTGTCTAAGTGATTCATAAGGATTGACCGCACACGCCACAGCAATGGAAACATCGCCCGTTGCGGTCGGGCGCGGAGACACGCGGCACCACGATTTCGCCATAATACAAATGCACCAGCACACATCAGGAAGTTCACCAACGTGTCATTTGAACGTGTGTTCATTCTAAGTGTAACACCAAACAACCTGCTTAGCACAGTCAAAACGTTACCGCTACACGACCCTGAAACAAGGCATGTTCCAATGTTTCAGTGTGCTCGCAGTGCGGGCACCGTGAGGAACGCACAATGCCGAATCTCGCCAGACGGTCACACGTCGGAAGAACTTGCCAGCCACGCAACCATCCGAAATCCCTAACATCAGAAGGAAGCTCCGACGAAGTCAGCTCATGCCAACGGACACCGCGTGATCTTGCTATCTGCTGATTATCTATTTGGTTTATTGCCAATTTTTTGCACAATTCGCTTGCTGTACTTTTCCTAAAATAGGCTTGGCAAGGTAGGCTGGACGCAAGCGGTACAGGGAGTGCATACGTACTTAGTATCCAGCAGAGGAAAGCCCCCCGATCGAGTCGGTGGGCTTGTCGCAAAAAACAAATATTTTAGCGCTAATTTTGGAACTACGGATTTTACTATGAGAATATACAAATCAACACGAGGACATGCAAAAGCTTTTTAATCACGAGGCAGTTTTTATGTTCAATAACTTATAGAACAGCCTTTTAAAATCCGGTTATACTTGGCCTCACCCCTCAGCGGTCATCCCAGCTTAGCAAGAATATTGCAAAGCTTAGCAAACATAACAAAACTTAACAACACCTGAAGAAACTAGGTCGACCCCCAGCTTCGGTGTTCTTTTTTTGCAACTGGACACCTATTTCACACCGTTTCAACATCCTACAGAAAGCCAAGCGTGTTGCAGTCGGTAAACACCCTTTTCGCCACACGACTGTAGACTTTTTAATTTTGAAGTTTCGAATAGGTGTTTCACGTGCCAAAGCCAGACTTGGGGCATGAGGTGCACCGCATATGGAAATGAGCGATCATTGCATTCGATCAATTATTATTTTTTTTTGCGTTTGAAAATTTCTTGCGAGTAGAGAAATATATGAGGGGATGTCTTGTTCTTTACAGTGCTATTATGCATCCAAGCACGGCCTTATTCAATCAACACTTGAACACCTTTTCCACACCCTTTCAACACCCTAAAAAATCAAAGGTGTTGAAGTTGATCAACACCCTTTTTTCCCACAAAAAGGGTGCAGAGCTAGGAAAATGGTATTGAGATTCAAGAATAAGGGTGTAAAGGCTTCTCAACACCCTTTTTCCACTTATGCTACACCCTTTTTGGCTAAAAGGGTGTAAAAACGTTTAGTGTGTTCGTAACGCGGGCGCCGCCTTTGGACTTTGGCTGAGCTGAAGTGGAGTTTGGCAGTTTGGATTTTGGACTTAAGGGGGGTGGACTGCGGATTTTGACTTGACTCACTCTGCACGGAGAAAGCCTCGCTTTTAAAGCGAAGCTTTCATCTTCTCCCTGATAATGTCCGTACGCGAAAACGCACTGCAGGAAAGTCAACTTTCTCAGACGATGATGATGATCGTGGGTGAAGTGTGGAAAAATTAAAACGCTTCCCTGCGAAGCCTGGCGACAGCTCCGTCAGCCCCCCTCCGCAAAAGGCTGATATGCATTAGAGGGAGGAGGGAGCGCATGCAGGCTTGCGACGGCACGAGGTCTAATGTCATATTTTGAGGTGAAAGTCGACAGCCGTTACCCACACAGCTCGACGTGCGATGAGAATGACGTGGCGCTGCATGCCGAAAGGCTGTTAGCAGCAGGACGTTTGACCTAACGTCGAGTTTGGAGGTTTCGGACATTAGGCCTAACGTAAAATTTTGAAGTTTAACACCTTGAACAGGCACACACACGAAAAATACTCACTGTATGTCGAGTAGCAGGTACCGATTCAGGCCGTAGATCCCTAAACTCAAATTTTAGGCCTATAAAGCGCATACTCGAGTTGCTGCGGTTACACTATATAAAAGTGATGCATACCTCCATAGAGGCACATAATCGCAGTGTGGGATCTCAATTGCGAAAGTGGACGAATTTTTTCTACGGTGTTCGCAAGCCCACCCCTTTTTCATCTTTACAACCTTTTTTAGTTTTAGAACACATTTTAAAGGTGCGTGCCATTGGACAAAACTTTTACACCCCTTCTTGCCAATAAGGGTGTAAAAAAGTTTAGTGCTTAGTCTCCGTTCTGTTAACCAACATCAGTTGGGATTTAAATCTTGATGAGTTACGCGTTCAAAAATTTGCCAAACTGATTTTTTTAGGCTGAACGAAACTTAATTTGAAACATTTCTGAATAAGTAAATTTTAAACCGTTGCATATCTTTACACAACACCTTCGACCAAAAGAAAATTTTATTTTCCGTTGCCCAACAAGGTACGAACGTAGGATTACAATGTATACTATGTTCCTGCTGCTTCCAACCAACTTCGGGGCGACATGCAAAAATTCAAGGCATAAATTTAAGAAATCAAGATTTTGAATAAAACCAGTACAGGCACCCTTCGCTGTGTGTATTTTCCATGTATGTTCATGTGCACTTCGCTCGCCAGAATTTGTTCTTATTTGCTTGTTTTTCTACGTATTCATTGGCACCCTCGGGTTTCTTCTGACTGCCCGGCTCTGCCACTTGAGACCGACGTGGCTTCGGCAGGCCAGACTTTTTGTTTGGTTCCAATAACGAAATGAAATATACCATTATCATAATGCATAGCCGCTTCTATTGTAGCGATATTTGTTCGTCCTGTTGTGTCGCTTTACTCTTCATTGTGTATGCGTGTGGCTATAGCGGATACCATACCAGAAAAAAACAGCGTTTGCCCTACCAAGCTTGTCCCAATTTTCGGCGTGCGGGTGAATGCACTGGCCAGCCTTCATTGTTCATTAGTTCTACCAGCCACATCTACCCGGCAATTCCGGTGTGGGCGGGCGCTATCTTTCCTCTCGTATGTAGCAATGACGACTCGGCCTAAAAACATTATAAGAAGCAGGTGATGACAATGTCAAGACAGGTAGTGAAGAGTGAAGTTCCTGGATATGCTTCGCTCCTCTAGGGGAGCTTTAATACAAAAACTCTAGTGAAGAGCGAATGTAAGCGCACCCTGGTGATGATCGAATTCCAAGCGGCCGCCGGTAACCACCGCAGTGCCAGAAGACATGCGGTACATTTTTTTAGCCGGATAAAGTTCCAACACCTCAGACATTTTACATTTAGCATCTCGGCACCCAGACACAACGCCACTGCTACTTCGAGCGTACAGGTGTAATAGAGAATAAACTTCATTAGCAAAAAAAAAAATTGTGGTGTTCTCACCTGAGAGAGAGAGAGAGAGAGAGAGAGAGAGAGAGAGAGAGAGAGAGAGAGAGAGATTTGCTCTCTGACCCCATTCATGGTGCCAGCTGCGACGGCCCTTTCCACCAACCGAAGCTGGTCGTCCGGACTGGAACTGTGCAGCACCCTCTCCCACTGATCATAGGCCGAGGGAATTCTGCCTAACTTGTTTTAAAAGACGATAGTCTTTCTTGGGCTACTTAAACCCAGAAATTTTGGTCTGTCTGTATGCATGTCTGTCTGACTCGATTCAGCCACCCGGCCAAAGTAAAACAAGGCCTGCGAATAGTCTTATATATACTCACGGCCAAATGTGAGCGTCTAAGCCCGGTTTATATGCTCATACTTGTCAACTTTGTTGAACATGAACAGGACATTAAGCAAATATAAGACCGAAAATTAATACACAAGGGACATTTAAAGTGTTCCTTTATTAAAAAATTCACGGATGCATGATTTTTCGATAGCAAATGATATTCTACATCTACTGCAGAAAACCGCCGCCTGGCCTGAAGCAGTGGAACGCGGTAAATTCAAATCGCCTTGAGCAAACCTTTAGTGTGTCTACCTTGGGATGAGCGCGTCGGAACAGGAGCAGCACGAGAGGTGAGCGGGAAAGCAAAGGGGGGCATTTCCTTGTCAAATGTTTATCGTCTTTTGACGACATTTGCAACGAAAGGAGCAGATACGCGGCCAATTTTTTTACACCCCCCCCCCCCCCCCCCCCCCCATGGTAGAGCGAGCCAGGTTCTCTACAGAATTGACACAGAGCGGAGTGCTGGGTTGGTTGGGATACATTAGGCGCAATTTCGTCAAGTGGGGAGACGTATTCGTTTGAAGCAGCCCAAGTGATCTCACCTGTGCTTTCGTTAGGGATCCGCGGGCCAAGCCCTGCGCTCAAGCCTGTAATGCTGAGTGATCTCTTGGTAGGTGAGCAGCGGGCTCGCAGCATCTATCCCTCGTGCTGCCCGGTGGGTTAGCTCTCGGGCAGTATGGGCGGTGTTAATGCCCTGGAGAATCGAATGGGCTGGAATACCGACTTGTCGGTGAAGCCGACGTTGAAAAAGAATGTTTAAACCAGACTTCGATATTCTCACCGTGAAAGTAGTTTCGGCATGCCTTTTGTGAACTATTTGCGGTCGTCTGAGAGATCGCCAGGGCAATGGCAGCCGCTTCTTCTTGGTCAGTGGTCATGCAGGGTAGCGTGACGCGGGTGATATGCGACGTTGCTGTTGTCAACGGCAGTCATTGATCCCCTTTTGGCGTAGTCTGCCACATCAGTGTAGACCGTGCGGTCCCTGTTGTCGCTGACCCTTCCGATTGCACGATCTCTTGCCTCTCTTCTGCCTGCATGCTGCGCGGTATGGGCGCTACTGTAATCTTCTCTCGAGTTCGATTGACACATCCCGATACTGTTCCTCTACGGGTGACGTCATTCCTAGTCTATCAATGAGGCTTAATACTTCCAGTGACAGTCGAACCCAATGCGTCCGATTTGGCTGCTTCAGTCTTATTGAGTACGGCATATGGTAGGGTGTAAGCCAGCAGGGATATCACAAAGGCTTCAACGAGCCCAAGTGTGTCCGCCTCTTTCATGCCCGTAGACTTTGTCGTTATCTTTTTAAGAGCGTTTATTTTGCCACAGGGAATAGATAAGGGGTTATGAGTTGATGATGACGAAAGGTGATGAAATAAACATGAAAATGTTCGCTTCGTGTATGAAGTCGAGGAGGGAACGATCATGGCGCCCACATATTCTTCGGAGCATGTGTGACTTGTTCGGTAGTGCGCTTGATCCGGCTGATAAGAACTTTCTGCTGTCCGCCCGGAAAAAAACATTACTACGATCTTGATGCGAAAAGGCGTGATGGTACGACCGGCCACGATTTCGATGCTTGAGGCTGGCCTTCTTCCCTTGTGCACCATGAGGAACTCCGAATACGACAAGAGCTCTGGCCTCTCTTACAAGTGTGCGATTAATTACCATCGCTGGATTTTCTAGCGGCAGCCGTTCGTTATTTCACACTCGCCACATTTACTACCGAAATGAGGTTGTCCCTTCACTGCGGGTACATTACTGCTTTACAGGAGCTAAGCAAAACGTCCACAACTAGCATGACCGTCAACAAGATAATCAGCTTCCTCCAGGTTGCGAAAGAGCACGGACTGCGAGTCAGACTCGCCTGGACATCGGGGCACACGGCCGGCGCAGCTGGGAACCAGAAAGCACATGATGCAGCCAGGGAGTGCTTGTTAACACCACCGACATGGTACCTTTATAGGGACAAATTACAGCAAAACGTCGGAGAGCCTTCACGAGTCTACGCCGTCCGGCCGCGGGTTCCTGCCCGACATTCCCGCCTTGAGACATGAAGAGATCTTAATATAAGACTGTCGCAAACACTGCCTACACGACGGGCATACTTAAATGGCTCAATGGAGCCACGTCCTTTATATCGCCACCCACGTGCACCCACTGAGGGTCACCACTAGGTTCACGTGGGTGGCGACCCCTACCATTTCATACGGCGCTGCACAAGCTTCAGCAGAGGTAGGGATGCCCTACACGAAAAATGGCAAGCCCCTGCCGACCTAAATGCCCATCTTCGATTAGTCCGCAGCGAACCATCCTAGCTCGGGGAAATTGGCGGCTGCGCGCTGAAAAGCGGTCTCTTCAGAGCAGCCTGAGGCGAGCCTAACAAACCCCTCAAAATGGCACCCATGACTGAAGGCACGAAGGCGTGCCACCCAGCTACCCCCTTCCTATAATCCCTAACCCCCTTCCTCGACAAAAGACAATCTATTCAGAAATCGTGAAATATTGTCATTTCAGAAGGAAACGGCCTCGCAAATCCCCCACCCGAAAGTTTTTATACGGACCGAAAGAAGGCTATTACGAAACGACTTAGTCTGGAATGCGTACTGCCCATTACGAACTCATTTGCAGAAAGATAACATCTCTCGCGCGCGAATACTACACACACGGGACACACACACACAACGTCACCAGCTGAGAACACTTTAATGAGGCTCAACATGTCTGCAAGAAGCGGAAGCCGCTATGCGCTTCTTTTTTAACTGCTTCTACCTTCGCTGCGTGCTTGAAGCTTTGGTACTCTGCTACCGCGGCCGCACCCAAAGTGCGGGCCTGCAGTAGAGCCGACGAAGCGTGGAGAAAGGCACAGACTCCTTGCGACACGACGAGATGTCAAAGGCGCCTTCGGCAAAGAAAAAAAGAACACAACACAACAGGTAAGAAAGCTTCGGGAACGATGCGGCACCACGCTTGAGGCTTGCTGAGGGTTGGGGGGCGTCCCAGGACACCTGAAATGAACAGAGCGCGCGGGATTCAAAATCGCATCGAAGAAGACGCTGTCAATTGGAAGCAATTAGAAAC
This sequence comes from Haemaphysalis longicornis, assembly GCF_048455015.1. Classification (NCBI taxonomy): domain Eukaryota; kingdom Metazoa; phylum Arthropoda; class Arachnida; order Ixodida; family Ixodidae; genus Haemaphysalis; species Haemaphysalis longicornis. The sequence goes on from NW_027526335.1 coordinate 84,493,572, forward strand.
AAGCCTTTAGGGGTATTCTGAATAAATAAAACAGCTAGATTACTCTTTTTTGTGTTTCTCCAGTTCGTGCATTTCTGTGACTAGTTATTCATTTGTTATAATCACCATCGTCATCATTACCATCATGAGCCTGTTTGTGTCCACTGCAGGACGAAAGCTTCTCCCAAAGATTTCCAGCCACGCCTGTCGAATGCAAGCTGAGTCCATGTTTTTCCTCAAAATTTTCGTAGCTCATCGCCAGAGAGTTCTTGGCCGACCCCTAGTGCGTTTGCGGTCTATTGGCAGCCAGTCTGCCAAACGGATGGTTCACCCGTTGTCCCTCATTCGCATTACGTGACCAGCCCATGACCATTTCCATCGCTTAATTTGAACTAGAATGTTCAAATGAACTAAGATTCATTTGTTACATTTGTATATGTAATCTCCCCCGCCTCCCCCATGTCATACCCTTCTGCGAGAGGGCCTTTAGGGGTATTCTGAATAAAGGTGCAGAAAATGATGCGCCACAGAATGCGAAGCAAGATGGAGGTTACAAAACGATATGTACAATACAAAGGGCTTCCGTTAGCGCTGTGTTGGCTCTTTGTGTTGTACGTGCCGTTTTGCAACTTCCGCCTTGCTTCGTATTCGGTGGCGCTTCATTGAAATACTAACTAGCCTTACTGTGGCGTTCTTTAACAGAAACATTGCTTCGCAGAAATAGAGAGAAAGAGGAACCCCGAACTGAAGCAGAAGAGGTAAGCCCTGAATATTGGTGGGCCTGCAGGTGGTTGGTGAACGTGTAGCGAGGCTGAAATGTAAACACAAAAGAAAATTGAACGCACAAACACGAATTGAACGCACAAACACGCTCCCACAAACAAATGTACACAAAGACACAGTCAATTGATTGATTGTAGGGTTTAACGCGCCGACGCAACGCAGGCGATGAGGCGCGTCGTAGTGGAGGGCTCCGGATTAATTTTGACCACCTGGGGATCTTTATCGTGCGCCGAAATCTCGTACACAAAGACACAGTCAAACTGGCCTCCAACACAGCTGCCTTTAGGACGTCGCCAGGAGTTAACCCCGCACCGCCACGTCACTGCTGTTCTAGTGGACGGTTAAAGAAAAGATCGGCAATAAATTACAGCACGATAGCGGACCGGCAAGATCGAAAACGATACTTCTCGTAGCAGTAGCGGTCCCAGAGATTGGTATTGGAGGAGGGGGGGGGGGGGGGGGGATTTTTTTTTGAAGGGGGGGGGGGGGGGGGGTTGGAGAAGGGGCGGTTAAAGAACCGCTACCCCCCTTGCGCCAATTCTGCGGAGGAGGTGACAACCATGCAGGCGTGTGCTCGTAGCGGTGTAACCCGCTTGCGCACAAATCACTTAGCGACACAGTGGTTTTTGGCGCCCCTTAGGCGGTGCAACGGCTGGCTCGAGCCCGCATTTCTGACGGTCGCAACACGTTTGCAGCAACGTACAAGTGGGATTTAACCTCGCGCAAGTGGAATGCTTAAAAAAAACTAGAAGTAAGAAGCTGAGGACCTCATTGGGGGGGGGGGGGGGGAGGGAGATCGCCCCTTCGCCCCCCCCCCCCCCCCCCCCCGGGACCGCCACTGTCTCGTAGTCATTCGAGGTTAGCACGAAGAGAGGATTGAAGGTTAATTTGGCTTTCATAGGAGCTTAAAAAAATAGATCCCTTCCACTACTGTAAAGACGTTAGATCAGCGAAGCTGTATTGACGGATAACTATACCGGATTGACTAACCATATTGATCGAATAAAAACGCACAACTTTCTGGGAATTCGAAATTAATTCTTCCGTAATCTATTTCAAGATGGTTTCGATAAAACAAGAGTTACAGCCATTTTCTGTAAACATACTCCCTCCGCAGATGGCTATGTATCTACAGCAGCCGGGAACATTTTTAATGTGCACAACTTCCCTGAATCAATTATGACAAGTATTTGAAACTCCACGCAATGAGAGAGTCGCTTTAGCGGCCAATTTCAGCACGATTTCCCACAAAATAACATTATAATGGGAAGTACAGAGCATTCGCGTGAAACTGGAGAGAAAACATTTCTTCGTGTCAACGAAACGCGTAGACGGGCGGACGTGGCTATTCAAACAGCTGCGCTGTAACGAAAAATACTCCTTGCTTTCACTGCCTTTAGCACCAGAGGTATTTCGTACGGAGAACCGTACAATGAATTTAAGGCTTGATTGGCAGACGGTGCGAGCCGCAGCGTCGAGGGCTTCGGATTACTTCAAGAAAAAGAGCGCTACAAACCACAACAGCAAAAAACACCGAAGGACGAGACAGACGCGCTTCCGGCTTAATTTAGACAACACCTGGGGCTCCGCAACGACCAGTGAACAGCTTGTACGCAGGTGCTTAATTACGTATTTCACCCCTATCACAAGCACAGCCGCCACACATCGGCGGCTGGAAATCGAAACCGTGACCTACGCTACCAAGTCGGCGATCCTGGACTTCCCTTCAACAAGACTCCGCTCAACAGCACGCTCAGCAATTTAGCAGTGCTGTCTTGAAATACCAAAAACTAGCTGCTCGTCGAGAACCAATTTCTAACTCGCCTCCCTTTCCTTTCAAATGAACATCAAAGGCGGGCGCGAGAAAACAGGCGAAGGGTCTCCGCCCTCTTGCACACGTAGGGTTGGCTTTTCTGTACGCCACGAGGCGTTTACTGCAGAAAAAAAAAAAGGGGGGGGGGGGGTTCGATCGGTGAGGCCTAACGGGCCGGCATTCCAGCTCCGAAATTGAAGGGGGAGAACGAATAGAAAAAGAAAGCACCTGCCACAAGGCAAGGAACACCTGACTGCTCTTTCACCAACAAACAGCTCGTCCGCCATTTAGTCCGCAACTCCCGCGCAATCTTTCCCGCCCTCTTCTCGGTATGATCACGGCGAGTCACGACCCGCTGGCTGCGTCCGTCCGTCCGTCCACTTTGGGCGCGCGCGCTCGGCACGGGCCCGCTGCAACATCGCCGGGGGGCATCACGACCCCGAGAAGCACATCCGGAACTGGACGCGTGCCGGCCACGTGCGCCGACTGCAGCCCGCATTCCGGAAGTGACGCTCCCCCTCCTCCAACCCCCTTATTCCTGAAGCGGACAGGGAGTGAACCGCCCCCGCCCCGTAATGTCCCTTTCACATCGGACGTTCCCTCAAGCGCCAAAGGAAGGGCCGTAGCCCCGAACCGCGCGCGCAGCCCCACTCAACGCTCCCCGAGTGCAGCAGGTCAGCCTTACCATCAATAGCGCCAGTAAACGCATTGCACTGCTCATTAAACGATAAAGCAGGCGTTATTGGAGTCGGAAACAACGAAAAGGATGCTAAACCACCGTGGCTGAGAAGCGTTCTATAGAGCGTTGATTAGCATTAATAAAACAAAGGAGCTCGCTGCTATGCAACGATTGGGCAAGCGCAGAGCCATGTGGAAAGCGAAGGGTGCGGCGGTGGTCCGGCGGCAGCGACACGCTATTAAGCACGCTGTTCTTTAGCCTCATCCGACGGCGCAACAGTCCCCAGAGAGCCAGGCCACTCTGTTTGGCAGTACATTTATGAAAAATTTCGCACAAATGATTCCGGTTTATAGTAAACATGCTGACCTGGGAACTTTAAAGAATAACCAGCAACAATTCAACCGCGAAGCTAGAAAACATAGACCGATCGATGCAAGACTCGAAAACATTGCTCGCAGCGCAAAACTCGAAGGAGCCCTCAGCGGCGCTCGAACGGACATTATGCTTTACCATTCACAACTCATAATAACTGCTTAGGTGCCCTCGGATTTTTTTTTTTTTTTAGCCAGTTCAGCAGCCATTCCCTCCCTGAATAATGGACATTTGGGCGCGTTGGTACTGGTTGAACGTCTTGACGGGCAGCGCAAACGGTGGGTACACGTGAGGCTTCATCATCATCGTCATCATCATCACCACCACCAGCCTATCTACGCCCACTGCAGGGCAAAGGCCTCTCCCATTATTCTCCAATCACCCCGGTCATGCGCTAACTGCGACCAATTTATCCCCGCAAACTAACTTCTTGATCTCAGTTGCCCACATCCAACTTTCTGTAGCCCCCTGCAACGCTTGCCTTCTCTAGGGATCCACTCTGTTACCCTCAATGACCAACGGCTATCTTGCCTTCGCATTACATTGCCTGACCACGCCCATTTCTTCTTCCTAATTCCTACTAATATGTCCTTAACACGCGTTTGTTCCCTGTGGCTTACCTCATCATAAAAAAAAGTGTAAACGTGGCCTTGTTGATAGCTCAGAATAATAGCGAATTTATATTGCCCCTCCATAAATTAACTGAACTTCGCGACTTGTCGGCCTTGTTTGTTGCTCGTACATGCTTTGAACATGATGTCATCGGTGTATACGGGCATGTGAGTGATAGTATGCATGTGTCTGCGTTTCAATTTCGTTGCCAGTTCCGCGCTGTCCTGTCTATTTCCTGCCTAGTGAATTCTTCGTTTTTGTAGCGTGAGCTACACTGGCCGAGGTTGAGCAGTTTCGCGTGGCTCCTGGACAGCCGTGCTGCGCACGAGCGAGGAGCAGTGACGCCTCACGGCGCACAGCTGGCGCGCCGCATTGGATTGGATTGGAAATAGTTATAGCAGCAGTAAGCATGATAATCACCTAATCCTAGACAACCAGGAAAGCTAAGAATAACCAGCCGAACCTTAGCTCACGCTACGTATATCCTGGCATAGCCGAGCTAAGCCACTGCTAATTTTTTTTTGTTCCCCGGTCGAGACGTTCGTTTCCTCCATCCCGGAACATTACGGGAATTGCATGTACGAACCATGCAACACAAGCCGAACCTCACAACGAGGTTACTACAGTAACTCCTGCTGCGGCCGATTTACTTGCACAAAGTGTACCAAATATGACCAAAACACCAGGCCATCTCCACTAACGTGAAACCTGAGAAGGGGCGAAGCATACAGTGTATAACTGTATTCAAAGATTGTACGTCTCTCTTGCCACACGGCGCGCGCTAATATACGCGACGTCCCAATCACGAAGACGGAGAAGAAGTGAAATTCGAAACGGAGGACTGCAAATTTTGAAGTTAAAGCGAAAAGCGAAAACGAAGTGAACTAGAAGCAAGCAAGCAAGCGCGAACGAGAAACGAGTGTACCGGTGCGTTCTTTTAGTACGCCTTTTTGCCCATGGAGATGAAACGGTCCAGCGCGAGGCGTGTGAAAACGAGTGTCCCGGTGTTTTAGTACCGTGACTACATGATACCACGACGACATGAGACACCGACAGCACGAGCCCCTAAATCGTGCTGGCCTCTAAGCTTCCACAAGTATCGACATCGAAAACCGGGTGCTGCTTGCAATTTCGATAGTTCTCAATGCTGAGATCATCATGCTGTACGGAATGATTTGATCGGGCTCCTAATTTACCGCACTGTCACCACCGATAAGCTCCCCCCCCCCCGCACACACACACACATAACTAGTGAAAATGATTCGTGCTAAAAAGCAGTACGCACATAGTTTTTGTGCACTGGTACTGCCCACGCAACCGGCTACCAGAAGCGGCGAGGGTGGAGACTAGACCGAATATAATTAGTCTTTCTAAGTGAAAGCGGATATATATGCTACGCGCCCGAAAGCCTTTGCGAATACCTCCTTACATGCGACCGTCCGCGCTTACACGACTAGCAATTTTTAACGCCCAGACAAAAACCAAGAAACGCGTTTCTCCGCAACTTCTGCCTGCCAGCTGATGACCGAGACTAAAATACGAACGCGGAAGCAGCGCGCGCTAGACATGAGAGTGAGCAAAACGCCGAAGCCAGAAAATATGAGGGGAAAGCGGCCGTCGCGACAATAGCATATACAGGCGGGCAAGCAGGTGACAACAACAGAATCACGGCGACGACAAACAGGCAACACGATATCTGGCCCCCGCGTGCGACAGCAGACGCGCAGCCGCCCCCACTGCCTACAGTAGTATGCGGGAAGACGGCCTCGCCCAAGCCTGCAGCTCGTGGGCGCAGATGGGAGCCCGGTGTCCAGCGTCTGCTGCCGGTGACCCAGATTTGCGACCAAGCGTGCAATATGGCAGCAGAACGATGACGAGACACCGGCCGCAGTCGAGCTAGAAGCCAGACCACGTGCGACGGCGACGGCGAGGACGGCGAAGCACACTGCTCGAAGCCACACCGGGCAGCTAGAGAGCGAAACTAGTCATAAGGAGAGAAAAAAAAAATCGAGGAAAAAAGAGGGAGCGCTCGTAAGTTGCGACACAAACTGCCGGACCCGGCGAAAACCGACAGGCAAGAGACTTAGGAAAATGAAAGGAAATGCGTACGTTAGACGAGACGCGCGCAAGAGGGAAAAAAGGAAAATCGACAAAGTTGGCAGGGGTTGTGTAAGGGAAAGTGGGGGGGAGCCTCTCCTTTAGTTCCCCAGCCGCCTCGGCCCGTCTTTAGCGGCACCCATTGTCGACCCCTCCGTCGCCGCCGCCAAAGACGAGGCTTCAACGCTTGGCCGAGCCGGCGGCCGGACAACAATGAAAACCTGGGTTGGGCCGTTCGACGAATGAGTTCCGGGTTCTGGACGCCGAACGCGGGCCGCCAGCGGACAGAAGAGTGGGAAGAGAAAAGTGTCGCGGCGAAATTCCTGCGTCCCCCACCGCCAACCTTCCCTTTCTTCCCCCGTCTTAGCCCTACTTACGTCGGGGGCATCCCTTTACATCTATTCCGTTCGTATAGACCGAGCCGTGGACCGCTGGACATTCGCTGCCGAGAACAAGGAGCACACTGGACGCGACGCTGTATCTGCGCAAGGCGACGGCGGTTACGCTTTAGTGAAGTAAGAAAGGCATGCCGGGAGCGTTCGAACGTTCCCGCCGTGTAGCCCATTGTTTCCGGGAGATTTCGTGACGCGCGGAGGAATCCGGAGCGGGGGCATTCCAATGGGAGAGCCACTCCCATGCGCTGTGCGCGCCACCAACCGACGGCCGCGCGATCTTTTGGAAACAGGTGAAATGAATAGGCGCATTGAGGGGGCTAACAACGTCTGCAAATACCTCCAGTGTTTCTCGCAACCGCATTACTGAAGTCGCATCACCGAGGAGGCTGACTTACGTTCCCGCCCAGAACTAAGCCTAACGTGTAGGCTTAAGCGAAAGTCGTCCATTTAACGAATTTACCGGCCGTCCAAACAAAAACTGCGCGCTGCATAAAAAATACTTCAGGGTGCGGTTAGTTGACGGTTTAAAGGGGCGTCGCATGTCTTAGATGTATGCGCGGATGATCCCGATAAGACCACTCACTTTTTACTGTGCCAGTCAGTCGGCCTGCTACGGGAACTGACTAAAGGGTATACAAGTTCCACATGACCACAAGAATTCTCGACGACTTGGGAAGCAGTCCACAAATAGGACGCAGAATTTGCGCATTTGCAGAAGCACCGGCGGTGGCGCAATATCTGCAGACTGCCAGCATGGTGCGAAGTAAAAACCTGAAACTGCACAATGGAACATATAGGGAATGTATCCACGCACAGTCCAAGACCTGAAAAAAGACGAATGGACTATAAGTCGGACGAAACGCTCTTCACACGTTTCGGCCAATATCGCTTCGAATTCCTTGACCAAACTTTAAAGACAACTTTTCCTACTTTTTTTAGACTGGCCACTACTCATGGGCCATTACATATATTTTAAACGAAGCAAGGGCATAGCACATTCCGAATGGCACATCGGCAATTGCGACCGCAGCCGTTCTGCAGTTTCCCGTAACAAGCCCCTTCTTTTCACCCTTTATTCCCCCTTTTCGCGGCCCTCACGTACTCAGCGGGACTCAGTTTCCGCCGCCCACCAGGGCCACCACGCTGAAGTTGAAGTTCTCGGGATCACGAGCGATGTAGTCCCGGCACACCTTGCTGGCGTCCTGCGAATAGACAACGAGGGGGGGGGGGGGGGGGGGAAGGGTGAGAAAGTGAGCGGCCGGAATACGCGATACGCAATTACGACAATGCGAAGTTTCAACCGTTTTGCTAAAGAGGTAAACACGAAATCACACTGCGCCGCCAGGTCTGTTCGATTGACGTATAGACTGTGAGCATCAATTCAAGGCAGAAACGTGCACATATCGACGGTCTTTTGTAAACACCGCAAATACTACCTCAGCTATGCAAGGCAGCGAGCGACGAGTTCAGTTACCATCTACTGCACAATCCAAGAGCCCTTCTAAGTTTGCACTGTCGCTTGTCCGGCGACGCCGAGCAGCGCAGCGAACGGCGAGCGATTCAACCACACGATCCCGGGCAGCCATCCGTCAAACGAACCATCCGTTCGTCGACCGCACCGCACCAGCTAAATACGTACACCCATACATGCCGTTCGTCGACCGCACGTGGACGGCCGCACCAGATAAATACATACACCCACACATGCACCGAATCGCACGCTCGAGTTAGCGTTTTTAGGGGGCGAAGCATCTTAGGACCTCGCTCCGTCCGTGGCTTGTCCCTTGGCGTCCGTGTACACAGTGTTGCGCATGCGCGAAGAGCATTGGATTGAATTGGATTGGATTGGATTGGAATTGTATATACTGTACACACGCCTTGTCACTCATTTACATGCGCGAGTGGGCAATGTCACGGGTGATTTACGGTAAGAACGATCCCCAGTGCTTCGCCCACTCGTCATGATTCACTTCGTGGAGATGCGTGATTTGTTTTTTTTTTTCATATGCGCAAAGTACCAGCACGCAGGAAATAGAGTGCGATACAGCAATTCAAACATGCAGCAACGCGAGAACAGATCACAAGTAACCTAGGACCGCGTTTTCACATATTAAACAGCCAAACGGTTGGATCAAGCGGATAGCAAGGTGAGTGTCCCTAGAACCAACCGCTCCGAGCAGGCGCAGCTACATTTATTGATTGATTGGTTACGGAGGTTTAACGCGCCGAAGCCACACGTCGGCTAAGAGCGCAGTAATGGAGCGCGCCAGATTAATTTCGACCACTTGGGTGTATCTTTGACGTGTGCCGAATATCGACACATGGAGCGCGTTTTCTCTCCCCCCCCCCCCCCTTCATAAGCTTGCTTTTTTTTTTTTTAAGACAGCTGCGTCGTCTTTCGCTACGTGACAATATACTAGTACGATGCTCCAACTTCCTAGATTAAAGCTCACTTCTTTTTTGTTGTTGTTGTTGTATAGGTGGCTCGAAGTATGCGGAGAGCAAGAACGAATTACTGCCGCAGTTAATCATGGGATTGGTAATCAATAGGTTACCCAGGCTCTCCTGCATGGTCAGATTTACGGGACGCCGACTACAGTATCGCCCTCGGTTAAAGGGAACCTGCAACACTTTTTTCAACTTTTTTTTTTTTAATATTAAATGCTTGCAGAACATGGTCACCCAACACACCCAGTACTGAGATTAGGGGGTCGCAAAGTACCTCAGCCAAAAATTACTGCTCTATGCCCATCAGATAAGCAGGAAGCTCCCTCAAAAATGTTTTTCTTTCCCGGTCTTGACGTTCTTCGACCGGTCCAATGACGTCACTAAGGCCGTGTAGCGGCTGCTGACCGGCTTTACTTAGTTGCAGCAATGAACGCTTTTCGATAACTTAAAAAAAAAAAAGGAAAAAAAAAAGCAGAAACGCAAGGCGTATCTGGTGCGACGAGCAAATCACGCAATACCACTCCGTGCTGGTGATAACTATGCCTTTCGCAGTGGTTCCAGGCGCGAAGGGAAGAGTGAAAGTGCTTTCGAAATCGAAAGTGTTGCAGGGTCCCTTTAACGTTATCCCGGCTCACTAGCCCAACCATATACACGCGGTGATCGTTGACGTTTGCACGCTCTAAAACTTCCGGGTGCCAGACACTGCGGCGCATCGGTTCATCCAGAAGCGATATATATCCACCGCGTTGTAATCCTGAGTGTTATAGTTGCTGAGGCCCGAAATTAAAAATTCGGGTTACGTGAACACCCAAGGAAAGAACAGATATATATGCTCGATACCGCGCCCAAATTGCCACCTTTGCGCGGATTGAGAATGATGTCGCACCCGCATTCTCAAACTAGACCCAAATTGCTCTATTCCAAACTGCTTTAATGATCTCTCGCACATGGGACACTGAGAGAACGACGGGCAGGCAAAACATTTTTTTCCCGGCGACCCAAACACAAATTGAACCAAAACAACGAATTAACTAGCGAGCCGGTAAAATGTTAGTTTCCCATTCGGCGCTAGTAGGGCAACGCGCAAATTAGCTCACGAACTAACAAGCAGGAAGGAGCGCCGCAAATTTGCGGGGGAAAGCACAACGAATCTCATGAAAAATGAATACGCGGCCAGCTGCCTTCACAGAGGTCTCCGATGCACAAGCGAAAGCACGCACGAGATCGAGAACCGGCCGCAGTGACACGACACGTGGGAAGCGTATAAATAACATCGCGCTGCAGTCATCGTTCTGCCAGAACCCGCAGAACGACCCGCGCCACGGAACAAAAAACATAAAGGAAAAAGGTAGGGGGATGATGGTAAGAACCGGGTGAAAAGAAAATGAAGAGTAGCGACCAAGTCCCGTGCTCGCCATTAAAACAGGCCGATCAATTTCAAACTTTATGCGAGGTCGACAAGGAAAAAGAGAAAACAAGACTGACAGCATTTAATTACCGCGACTACCAAAAAGCGAGCGGTCGGGAAGGAGGAAAACAGGACCCAGCATCGCACAAGCGCGCGCGACCGAAGTCGAAGACAAGCTCGACGACGCGAGGGTCCGGCTGCCGCAGCCCCGTGCGGTGTCATCAGTCAGGAAAGAAGATCGGCGCGGCAATTACTCCGCCCGCCCGTACGAGTACAACGCCGCCGCGCCCGACAACAGAGGAAGGGAGAAGGGAAGAGCGAGAAAGAACAGTTTTTCCGGCCCGTGCTCGCAATTTCACTGCCCTCGCCGGCGGCGGCAAAAACATCGCCATCAGCAGCAGAAGCAGAAGTAGCAAATCGAACGCCGAAGCTTCTGTTGCGCTATGCCGAGAGAGCGGCAGCACACGCTACGTGCCGTGCAGCAGCTTACAGTACGAGGCCACAGAAGCTACGCGCAGCAGGTGCCTTTGCATCCGGGTGCGTGCCGCGCATGCGCAATTACGCACCACCGCCGAATAATAAAAACGAGCCGGCCCTTCGCTAATGTCGGGCCTCCTCCTGCTGTTTATCCGGCCAACGATGCGCGCCATCCAGACAGCGATGTTGTGGCGGAGGGGGCATATACGTGCGTTATACGTGAGCACCACAGATCGGCGTATTCCTCCGTGCCTGAGCTAACAGACATGCACACGTATATGCATGCGTATGGGCCTCCGTAACGCGGACGGGTATATTCAGCAGTGCGCGCAAGGCCTTCGGAGTCAAAGCAATTATTTAAATGTCGTCACAGATGATTGCGAGCGGGAGGCAAACATGCGCGTATACGACTAAGTTCCAGGTCTCCGGCGACTGGAATGCCTAGGCTGTTATGATACACTCGAGGGAAACAGCAAAGGCCGTACGCGCTGTTTCTTTTTTTCTTCTTTTCGCGATGAAGGTGACATTTCGCGCTCAAAAAGGCCCCAGCGTTGCCATCTGGGAAGATTCTAGACATTATGTCACGCTCTTTGCAAAACGCACTGTGGTTGATTTCTCTGTCATAGGAATCGGTAAAACACGAAAGTGAAATGTGAAGCCAAATCTGCGTGATTTGCGGTTCGGCGGCTATCCTGTGGGTGCGCTTGGCGAGCGACCTCCTGCTGGCGGGTCGCTTCGCAAGGGTGTGCTGCCGTCATTTCCGTGACGGATATGAATGAAGTCAGTGAAAACTTGGTGTACCCCGGCATAAGACACTTTCGTGTGAAAATATAAAACCCGAAAACGAACAACCCTTAGTATAACGTACTCTTTAGTATTAAAGGTTGCTTTTCCGCAAGAAGACCATGTGTGCAGGGGTGCACCCTTTACAGGTTACTTGCTTCATTGTACTGGCGTCATTTCCGTGACGGATATGACGCCATGGAAATCTGTGTATCCCGGAACAAAACACTTTAATGTTAAAAAAGAAAAAGGGTGAGATCCGCAAGCAGGGCCCGTAAAGGTATTCGCAAACACGCACTTGGTCGGAAAGAACGGGGCTGTGCGATCGGGCGACGCATAAGATATGGTGCGCATGAAACACGAAACGAACACACTTACGTTGCACAATGATGGTGCTCGATGAATACGCCGACCGTTAAAAATATTCATTAAAAACCGACAGCGGAAAATTTCCGCACCTTCGCGTACGCGAGTCCATGCAGCATATAGACTTGTGGCTAACGACTATGTAACGACTGTGACGTAACTATACCGGGACAAGGTTCCAGGGTGGAACTGGATGTCCTCGACCTCAGGTCTGAAACACACGAAGCGAGAACTCGAACCCGACGCAGCAGGACCCCAAGCTTCGCAACGCATGCAAGGGGCCTAATTACGTAGAATTGCGTCGACCAGTGGTGTACCGGCGGGTCCTGCTGGCAAGCGATGCTTTGGGTAAGGACACGCCAAAACCAACAGAAGCTGTACAACGAAGAGTGCGCTACGCTCTGCTGTCTAGTGAAGCAAAGCGATCGCACTCCACTCTGTCGCCGTTCCGCTGCTGAACAGCTCGCCAGAGCAGCGCATCGCACGCCTACACGGTGCACACGACACAACAAACACGAGGGTTGCACATGAACCAGATGAGAAAGAAAAACGAAGCAAAGGCCGCGCAAGAACGAAGCGGGAGGCCTAGAGATTCTAGTTGACCGAGCCGGGCAGCAACGGCAGTGGTGCCCTATGTGCCGACCCGCGCCGCAGAGTTCCTCCTCCTCTGCGGGGGTATACCCCGAGGCGATTCCTCGGCTATTTTGATACGCTCGGCGCAGAGTGCCGCAAGGGCCTTCTCTCGCCCTTCCTTCATTATAAATACGGCGGCACTCATTGGGCTGCAGCAGCCAGCCGGGAACCTCGCCCCCTCCCCCCCCCTCCCCCCCGTAAGACGCACTCCTGCCGCTGAAGCTGATACACTGGCTACTCTATGCACACCGCAAGCCTGCAGGCCCCGGAGGTGCTGCTGCCAGATCCGGTTCGGATCACTACTGCAGCAGCACCCCCCTCTCCGCCCCTCGTAGGCCTTCCCGTGCTTTATTGAGAAACTAAGCAGCAGACCCCTCGCGTGCCACAGATGCCTGCACTCGTCTTCGTTGCACACGATAGCGCGATCGATAGTTTAACAGCGCCATAAGAATTAAACCGAACCATGTGCCGTCAAAATAATTTCGAAGGGCGAAATGCATGCACACGTCCTTTTCAGCAGTCGCGTAATTGGCGCGCTCCGCCTTTCCGACGCGAAATCCCGCACGATGCCCAAGTGCGTTGAATCAGCGATAAAAGCGCGGAAAGCGTTGAGGAATGTGGAGCCGACATCTTGAGCGAAGGCGTGCAGGGAAAAGCTCTTTACTCACGAAAACGAATGCAGCCTTGTTCCCGTGCCCGTACATTGGCGAAAACTACCATCGCTTCACTCGCGCAGCATTTAGCCTTGCATGGACGACAGTTCTATAGCCCTCTTAGTGGACATCGTCACGGTGAACTTGTGCTCAAATGTTGGGGAACTTCGTGCCGATACATTGAGCCCCACAAAGCCTTCCTCCAAGCTTTCTTTTCCTCATTATGAATACCCCAGCAGTGAAACAACCTTTACAGGGAGTTTTCAAGCCTGATGGCGCAGAACCTTGGTAGCCGCCGTACTACAGCTGTAAAGACAAAAGTGGTTGTTGAAGACCACCGCCAACAACCCGCGCAAATGTCGTTTTCATGCATACATGAGCGCTGTAAAAAAACAGTATACGAAAAAAAAAAAGACTTCCCACGACAAACTATATGCGCCCGGGCTTATAAAGGACTTTAGAAGCTCGGTATATGCTTTGTAGTACACACGCCCAGATGTTAGCCCGCGTTTTATATGCCGACAGCTGTTTACAAACTAGTCCGTGTTAAAATAGCCGGATTGGGTACAGCAGACGTTCACAACAAAGGGCAATAGAGACGCGGAATAAAATCACGCAATCCACCTAGTTTCTACAGCGGTGCATGCAGTTTTATACCGGTGAAACTCCAGCAAAACAGCGTAGGGCTGCGTTTGCGCCCTTCACTGCAAACGGCACCGTATTACACGGAATTTCTGTAGGCCCACATAGCACTAACAAAGAATTATTTAGGTTACACTTCGACCCCACTGCAGCTCGTACGACATCACCTAAGGCCAAACTTTAAAATCATAAGGCAGCAGCACACAACTCCGGTCCGTCATGTAGTTTGACGATTGCGCCCAATTTTCACGGGCAGTTCATTCGTTGGGCCCATAGATGCGGGTGATTCAAGAACAGTGCCCGACAGGCCTTGTGTCTGCATTGCCCGCTGACACAATGGGGCGCCTGGTTCGGGCACGATCGCACATCTATTCAACACTGACGTCCGCCAACGCCCCAGCTAAACGCGTAGTCGCCCTCGTGGTTAAAGAGACCCTGCAATACTTCTTCCAAGCTGTTTCGAAATCTTAAATGCTTGCAGAACCGTAGACAACCAACACATCCACCACTTGGTTAGGGGTCGCAAAGTACCTCATCCAAAAATTACGACTATGATCATCAGATAACTTAGAAGCTTACTCAAAATATTTTTTTCTATCTTTCCCGGTCTTGGTGTTCTTCAAACGCTGGAATAACATTAAAGCGGTATTGCGGCTCTTTACCAGCTGTCCTTCAGTTGCAGCAATGCACGCATTCGATAGCCACTTTAAAACAAGAAACAAAAGCTTGGTCGCCATCCCGCCCTGCGAAAGTGGATGTCCAGCAAAGCTATTGTAAACCAGTACAAAATGGTGATGGAGGAGGGTATGAGATGTTTCTCGACGTCTCGGCGGGCGTGTCGCTTGCGCTCGTCTAGTGTCACTAGATAAGGGTACAGACTATCGGCACTCCTTTCTCCTTTTGTTCCGTGCCGCCATGCACCATCATCACTGGTCAGTTCGCATTACGCGACATTTGTTTACGCTGCGACGGTGCACGGGCGCCGCCATTTTTTTATTTATGCGTTTCAGTCGGTCAACTCTGGTAAGCTTGTCCTGCCTGCTCTGCGGCTGCGCGCGACTGACCTCGTTACGAATGCGAGTCAAAGATAACGCGTGTAACAGCATTTCACCAGCAGAAGTGTGTCCAAAGATGCCGTTTTGCTGCATCTTAGGTAGTGTTGTTAGCAAGCGACCCGATCGAAGTTACCAGCGAGGCCGCAGATCCGGCAATATCTCACCACTGATGAACGACAAAATCGCCGCTGCGTGCGTCAGTGGCGATACTCTAATACCTTATCTACGGACACCACGCTATGCTTCTCTGGCGGCAAATACTGGGTCCTACCTAGCCTGGCGAACGCGCTCGGCGTCTTGGGCAATAACTGTGGCACTAGTCCTGCCTACCCTTCAAAGATAACCTGCAAACAATCTTTACCAGGAACACATGGAGGGGGGGGGGGGGGGTTCCATTGTTCACAGGCGCTTTATCATCCATAATGCGGTTTCGATGCTGGTGTTTTTCGGTTTCTTTAAACGAATTCTGAGCTCTATGCTGAATGCCTGGTTAGCCTGACGCATGCGCACAGCGTCTTAGGCCTTGGCGTTTTGCCGCGTTTTTGCAAGCGACGATGAAACCGTTGGGGGGCAGAGGTATACGGCTTTGCTCTAAAAAACAAGGCAGAAACGGAAGGCGTATCTGCTGCGACGAGCAAATCAGGCAGTGTTGCTCGGCGCTGGCGATATCTATACCTTCCGCCGTGCTTCCAGACGCGAAGGAAAGAGTGAAAGCATTTATCGAAAGCGTTGCCGAGTCCCTTTAACCATGGCGGTTTGATCCAAGCGGCAGGAATGACAGGAATAGCCATGAATAGAAGACAGCATAATTAAAGCGACATGCGCAACACGTTTTTCGAAAGGCAGCTCGCTCGCGTATGCGAGATCGATCAAGTGCGCGAGCAAAGCACTCGCACAATACAGGCCGGAGGCGCCAAGTTGCCGACACACGCACTTAACCAGAACTCCTTCCTTGTAACACACAACCATCTTTCACAACCATCGAGAGCACTCCACAACTGCCACCGGGGGCTTTTGTTCGGCACGAGAGCAATCTTTTGTTCAATCTTGCCCTACAACCCGTCGTTCGCGAAGCCAGTGTAGGCGTATCCGTCTCGCTCATTATTCAACACGGCGATTTTGGGGCGCCCGTCGATTGACGACCCCTCTCTTCCACAATAACGATCCGTTCCTCATAAAAATGCGCGCCGCCGCCGCCGAGAAGAGAAGGAAGGCGCAACCGCTTATCTCGCACTCATCCCGCAAAGAATTCAGATGACCAAGCCAGTGTGCGCGTTAACAAAATGTGCCCCCGCCACCGAACGATAAAATAAATAAAAAAAGAACAGCAAAGGAGGAAGGGGGGAGCCTTTAGGTACCCCCTCCATTTCGCGAGCTGGAAGTATCGCGGAAGGCACGTTCTCGAAACGCCCGCATTTTGCAGCTTAACGTTTCTGGTATGAAAATGCGCCGCCGGAGAGGGCGGAATACAGAACACGGCGAGAAGACGCCGCGGGGTCGTCCGTATGCTACAACAACGGGGCAACGACGGGAGGACTTGTGCCTACACGCCAGGTCGCGCGGCTGCGGCGGACAAGGGCCCCGGGGGGAGGACAAGACGCGAGCGGCGTACAGGGCGGCGTACTGCCCCGCGCTGCTCGGGTGAAGCGGAGGCGTCCGCACATCGTCCGCAGCACCTTCGCAACGGTGGGCGTGGCCCGAGACTCGACCAGAGATGACCTTGCCTGCCAAATAACAACCCCCCAAAACGCGGCGGCACAGAGGGGGAGGGAATACACACCCCGGCAAAAACAAAAGGGACCCCGGGATAGACAGATAGATGGATAAGCGAGGCCTCGGACGACGCCGCTGCCGCCACGCAGCGGTCGGCTGCTGCTGTAACGCGTGAAAAGATGTAATGGAAGAAAAGAAGCCAGTGGAGAAGAGAAAGAGAGAAAGGGAGGGGGGGGAGGGGGGAGAAGAGAGCAATGCGCCGACGTCGGGCAGGCCGGTAGGAGGGCACCAAATTGGACGATGCGACCTCGGCGCATCCGGGTCGATACCGTTCCACGGCCGGCCGGGCTCTGATTAGGAACCGACGCGTCGTCCCCTTTCGGGGCGCTCGGAGAGAGATGAGCGCGCACAAGCGCCTCTCATAGACGCGGAGCGCGGCGAATACGATCGCCCAGGGGGGACGGGGCCACGGCGTCCGATTTCTGCGCTGCTTCTTTTTGCGCTGCTGCACGAGGTAGTATATGTTTCGTTCTTTCCCATCTCGCCGCCTCTGTCGGACAGGCCCCGTAGCCAGCGGCCGTCGCGCGCAGTTTCGCCCGTATGATCAGCGCGAGGCCGCCCACCACCGCCACTCGAGCGGCCCTGCGCACGCAATGACCGAAAAAATGCGGGGCAAGGGCGATAGTTCCTGCGTGCAGGTATTCTTTCGCGAGATACGGCTGACGCACGGACAGGCATCAGCCCGCGGCATCGACGCTACGCGGTGCCGAACAAAAACATCGCGGACTGATCGCAATCCCACTAGCTCTCCTCGTCCTCATGCAACCGGTCGCACAGCACATCGTGGGGACCACGTTACACAAAAATACCACCATTCAGATGCAAAAAAAAAAAAAAAAAATGTGCGAGTATTAATTGTAAGAGCCAAAAATTACCCTTTATTACTTCACCGGGTCTTGCGCTGTGCCCGAAATGGCGTAAGCGGTTCTTCAGGTACGTTGAAATAACCCAGTCCTTAAAGAACGGTTCCGCCGCACAAACTGATTGATTGTTGGGTTTAACACGTCGAAACTCCACCTGAGCAATCAGGTGCGTCGCAGCGAAGGCTCCGGATTAATTTTGACCATCTGGGGGTCTTTAAACGAGCGCCTAAATCTAGGCACACACGCGTTTTCCGCCAAAGGCAGGGCCAGAAGGGTTCCGCCGCTTTACACAGCCATTGCAAAGCGCAGCTGGAATAAAACAATCCACTGATTTGGCGTTCCAAATTATACGAGCCCCGCGGGTCTGCCAGCTGCACTGCCCAGCAGGCCAAAGTTACTTCGATCTCGTCAAACCAGGCGCCCGAACACAAGCTGTCCCAAAATAAAAGGCCGGGCAACCGCTTTCAAGAGCAGTAGCCGCCGCGCCGCGGCAGCTTCTGAATGGCTCTTATGTACGCGGAAGCGATGAATGAAATCGTTTCACGTAGATACGACGAAGTAGGGGGGAGCCGTGAACGCGCATTGACGCTGCAGCAGCCAGAGAGGCCTCCCCCCCTGCCCAAGATGTAGCTACAGGGCCCAATCAAGCGCGCACGCCGGGACCGAAAAATCGTGACCAGCGCGCGTGGCGAGCAGCAGCAGCAGCAGTGGATGAATGAAGTCGCGTGGCGGCAGGGGCGTCGGGAGCTGGGAGGGTCCCGTCACGACGCGCACCAGACACCCGTCGTCCCACGGCGCGCGCCAAGCCGTCTGCCTGCCCGAACGGGAGTGGAGGACCACCGGGCTCGCCCGCATCGGGCCGAAGGCGTGACGGCGTCGCGGGCGCCAAACTCGAGGGACAACGACGACGACTCGACCCCGCCTTGTCGTCCGCGGAGAGCTGATTGCGCCGAGCGGGCCCGTAATGAGGGGGCTGTGGACATTCAATCGCAACGACCGTGACCACCAGGTACGCGGGAGCGACGCGCCCCGTTGATCTCGGCTTGAATGAGCTCCTCCTCGCTGACGATCCTCTCCTGGTTCAGAGCAGTCCAAACCTAAGAATCCGAAGCATGCAGACTTGGAGGCTAGATCCGCAGACGTTTAAGGTTGGTTTCTTTTCCGCAACGAGGTGGCGACTGCAGGTTTAAATCCAATCAGATTTCATCGACTTTTTTTTTTGTGTGTGTGAGTAAGCGAGTCCACCGCGCTTGACCACCTCACTAATTAACCTGTAATAAAGTGCAACAAAAAATCAACAGTACGTTCATCTCGGCTGACGGCCATGATAACTGGCTCAGCAGCGTGTTGTAAGACGAGACTTAGTTACAAATAAGCGGATGCGAACAGAGCCACACACCGAGGCTCGTCAGCAGCAGCATGTATTCAGCAGTGACAGTTCGCTATGCTTGAGCGCGTCAGCTAAAAAACGGTTCATCATGTCCTATCCATCTCTCATTTGTTCTGCCACCACGTGTGCCAGCACTGACAGCGCTTGTGTCTGTTAGCGACGTCGTCCCGTTTCTCGAGCTGGTTTGTTTGTTGTTATTCCTAAGCGATATATCTGCAAGCGTTCGAGCTGACTCACGTTTCAAGAACACAACTACCTGATATCAACCCGTCGAACTCGTTGAAATACGAATATGGGAGGAGTGAGCTATCAGCGCTTAGGCCGAACTTCCGTAGGCAAGTGGCAGCCGGAACAACAGATTGCAACAACCGCCTTTGACACATACCCTTTGAAGCGCCATTCGGTAGGCCGTTAGAAGTTTGCCAAGACGCGTCAACAGGATCCCTCCAGTAGTCAGCTTAGGTAATTTATAGCTTCGGCTTGACAGCTTTAGCTGGTTGTGATTAATTGGTTATGGTGTTCGACGCGCCAACGCTACGCAAGCGTTGTGGCGCGCCGTAGTGGAGGGCTCCGAATTCATTTTGACCACCTGGAGATCTTTAACGTGCGCCGAAATCTCGAACACACGGGCGTTTTTGCTTTTCGCCTCCATCAGAAAAGCAGTTCGTAGCTATGGAGCAGGTAACGGCTGGTAGCAAGTGGTTCCGAAACCGCAGTTACTGTCATGAAGAAACGTTCACAGCAGGGGCCCAATTTTAGCGTCTGACCGCTCTTAGCTGTGGATCGCGTGACTCGTGCCACTAAAGCGCCCGAGGCGAACCGGCGGTCGTCGGAGGCGTTGGAGTGACCTGCGCCTCGGTATGGAAGATGCTTCGATGTCAGGTGCACCTCCAGTTTCTACGCCAACTAAACGTGGTCGATGCCTGCGCATTCAGGTCACGTAAGCAGACTTAAGTTACGCTTTTTACGGGCGACGAACTTATACACCAGACTATAGACTGAACGCCTCCAGTCTCAATCAGTGTCAGTGCTTTAGCGCTGGGCATACGTGTCTACCCCAACTTCTCTTCCTTCTTTCTTTTCTCTTTTTTGCCCATTTTCCCTTTCCCACATGCAGGATAGCAAACTAGGCTCTAGCCAGGTTAACTTTCCTGCCTTCCTTCTACACCCTTCCTTCCTTCCCGAGGAATATTTTGCAGCGGAACTATCACAGGGTAACTCCCCGGTTTTTTCTCTTCATGCGTTGATCGAGAAAAACCGCTACCCGTCTTTCTCACTTGAGCCCACTCTCTCCCTTCGGCCTTCTGTGGCCTCCGGAGCTTCATAATTTGGTATAAGATGCCATTTATTGTCCCTGAGAAGTCTTTTCCTCAATGCATTTGTGTGTACAGGCGAAGCCGACTTTAAGGAGGTCGCTGTTATCTTTTTTTGTAAGCTGGCTTTCCCACACCGAGAGTTGCACGGTGAAGCCTACGCACCCCCCCCCCCCCCCCCCCCCCTTCATGAACGCGGCCGAAGGGATCTACCGACGACGATCGGGAATTGTAGGAATTCCTTCTTTTATACAGCACATTAGCTCCGCTCGTTTTCGCCTAAACCGTACGCCAAACGAACAAAGCGGTAGGTAACACAAACTTACGTATCCCTAATATGTTCAAATGCGCTTGCAGCCAGTCCACCTGCTGGTACTAAAAAGAGAGAAGGTTGCGTTTTTCCGTTCCTGCGGGTTGAAAGCCGTAGTGTGTACACAACACGGTATCCTCAATGATAGACATATTTCTCATACGCGAGGGAGAGCGCACGTTAATACGCGACAGCCCACCGCTTTCGTGCCCACATAGCCTCTACCTGATTGGGTCTCTATGCCTGCGCTTGGAGAAAAAAACGAAGTATAGGTAGAGTAAGAAGAAGAAAAAAAAGCCAAAAACAAACCAGAACAGAATGCACCCTTCCTCTCGTGGCTTTTATTCTGCCCCGTGACCCACTTCGGAGGCCCAAGTGTGAAGTGCGTTCAAATCGGAGATCTTTAACGTGCCACACGCACTATGGGCGCGGGGACGGCCCACACCACTTTGTTATTCGAGAACACAGGAAGCCCGCGAGGCGATCGAGGACGCCAGCGTACGTATACGGACGCGAGCGCGAACGCTCTTAACGCGCGCACGAAGAAAATGACCGCAATTGCGATAGGAAGCGTGAAACGCAAACCCTACCAAGCGCGCGTTTCTCCCGGGAAACCCGAAAACAAGCACGTGCACCGTAACGATGGAGAATTAATCCGTACTTGCATCGCAACTGGGCAGACCAGCATCCCGCTATTACTGCTCACGACATAGAACTATATTCATTGAATCCAATGGCCACATTTCTCATCAACATTTATTCACGCGTGCAGGTAGGCACAATAAGTGCGGCTCGTTGATTACATGGCACCGTCAGGCGTCTATGCACTCGAACACTTCGCACCTCCCTTTACAAGGCCAGAAACACTGCGCGCCACGATCCCAGCTGTGTCGCTGAACATTATCTCGAGATACTCGTTACAGAGAGGTTTTCTTTTGATTCACTTTTCCGCCATCCCTTTGCATCGCTGGAAACTTTAATATGCGCATTCATGAGCTGCTGCGATCGTCGAGAGATGGCCCGGTGTAATTGGCACCGTTTGGGGTCCATCCAAAGTGAAAAATCGAGACCTTTTCGGCCACTTTCGAAACGTGCTGCCAGCGCAACGTTAAAGCCGTTCTAATATTATACACCAAAGCATTTTATAATCTAAACCGGGCCAAGTCTATTACAGATATTAAACTGTAGGAACGCTAAAGGGCACCACCGCACATGCGATAGCGCAGCAAGCGCGTTATATTTAGCTCGCCGAGGGATCCAGCGGTTGCTCGAAGAAATCTGAAGGGAAAAAAAAAAAAAAAAAAAAAAAACGTCGACTTTTAGAAGCCCGGCAATTACGCTTCCGGAAATAAATGTTATTTTTCTTCCTCACAACCCGGAAATGGGGTTGCTTCCTCAAAACATTCAACGATAAGTACATTTTGCCAGTTGGATGGATAACAGCTCTGGCTGAGGCTCCCTTTCACACATTGCACCACGGAACAATGGTTGAGCTTGCATGGATGCAAGCTCAACCAGCTAGAGTACGTGAGAGTCACGGAGCACCGTGGGATGCGTTTAATTATATAGCCGATTTAGCTACGAGCCACGCAGCAGACAAAAAAAAAAAAGCGTCAAATGCCTCAGCGGCGTCAAGAGAAAGAATAGCAAAAGCCTGCATCCATTCAGCTAGTAAACTGCGTATACTGTCGGCGAAATAGGCCGTTCGTTCTAACCATTCGAAGGACATCCCTACACCCTTGATATGCTCGCTGGCGCCGTATCAGCGCCAAATTCAAAACGGCTATATACTCGATGTCTGTGCTGGTTAAAAGATGTGGAAGAAGATGCATCGATTTCCAGCTTTCTGAATGACCGCTCTTAACGGCTTAGTCGGCGAGGCGAACTCCCGTGCCTCGCGACGTGCTCACCCCAGACTCCACGCCCCAATAAACCGAAAAATTAACGTCACTTGTGACGTCACCACACGCAGCTGCCTGGGTCGCCCCCCATTTCGCGTACCGGAGGTTATCTGATGCCCACCACACGCAGGCTACGCGCCAAATGTGTTAATTGACGCATTTACATGCGTAAATTTCAGTACGCCGAGCCCTGCTGGTAGTCGAACGTGCTACGCTTTAACTTGCGCGCACTGCTGACAATCTGCGGCACAGTATACACGCCAGGGGAGGCTCGCACTTTCTACATATTACGACGACTTGAACATTTCAGTAACGCCGCGATGGCCTGTAGCGTCTGAATCGGAAGCCTAAAATCCACACACTCGTTCATCCTACTGAGACTCCAGCCACGAGTATGCCCCCGCCATGCTCTTAAATCCCGAACACCAGCCGCGTGAAGCACCACCGCGACTCCCAGGTTCTTCAAAATAGCGTTCAAGGCCGCGAACCATCCTTGTCAAACGTACGGCGCAAAACAAGCAAAGGAGAAGGAAGCCCCCATGGGTGCGTCAAGACGTCAGTCCGGTCATCGGCGCTGTCGTAGCGCGTTGTCGTCGGCGCGGGTGCGTTGCTCCGGTGCCACGTGCATGTAGCGCATACACGCAGACACAACTCGCATGCCAGCACACTTTGCGTGGCGGCGGTACCGCGCGTGCAAAGGGGCCGTGTCTAACCCCCTTTCCCCCTTCGGTTTTATAAAGGCACGTCGTCCGAGACGCTCTCTGCGGCGATCGTTATTATTCCGCATTTTCCCTTGGCGTGTTACGCCACCCATTGGCAGCTCGGCAGTCACTTCTTCCTGCGGATGTTAGCGCACAGGCGAAAAACGGCGGAGGAGAGGGAGAGTGAGAGCGGACTAGTAAGCCCCGGTGGCGGGCGAAGCGACATGGGACGCTGCTGTGGTCAGCATCGAACGAGAGCGGCGGACTCACGCGGCGCGGCCAAATGGTTTCGCCGCGGGACGCCACCTCCAAGGGCGACCGCACAGCCGTCGCTGATGCCGCCATCGTCAGCAGCAGCAAGCCGCCACTTCGCGCGCGCGCACACGGGCCAGCCTCATCAAGTCGCCCGGACATGATAGGAGGGAGCCGCCGGGGGAGAGAGGGAGGGAAGAGCCCACTTTCACGCACATATACAGTATTATAAGACGCAGAGGCGCAGCGGCCGAAGATGTGCTGCGGGCGATCAAAACCCACCTACTCCACAATGCACCCGCGAGCAATTTCACTTTCGAGACGGGCGGAGGTGACGCGCGACGCTGTTGGGGGTCACGGCGACCAACCGTGCACCTCCTAGTCGGTTTGGAGCGCCAACCTCGCGACTCTGACAGTACTAAGCGACACACGTGGCCAGTCGTGGAGACCAAGGACAGCTCTGTAAAAACGGGTAACAGACACCTTTCTCGCAACTGCGCACCCAGAAGATTCCAAATGTGCTCGAACGTGTGTATACCCGCGCAAACCGATCGGTACGTACGCACGCGAAATAAGTTCTGAAGCTGAACTGCCCGCTAAAAAGTATCCAAGCAGCCAGCCACAACTCTTACAACCAAGGTCAGAAAACCTCCCACATTCTTTGCAATCACCCGTCACTGCTTTCTGCAATGTGCCTTTTCAGAGCGAAGAAAACTGACCTTCGCGTCTTTCCTTTTTAACACGAAAGTGTTTTATTCCCAGATACACGAAGATTTCGCTGACGTCATATCCGTTACGGAAGTGACGCAAGAAGAACGAAGCAAGCGGCCTGTAAAGGGTGCACCCCTGCACGAAGGGTCTTCTTGCGGGGAAGCAACCTCTAGTACTAAAGAGTACGTTATTCTTGGGGTTTATTTTAACACGAAACTTTCATGGCACGATACCCCAAGATTTCACTGACGTCATATCCGTCACGGAAATGACGCCAGTACACCTTTGCCAAAGCGACCTGCCAGCAGGACGTCGCTCGCCAATCACACCCACAAGACAGCCGCCGACCCGCAAATCATGCTTAGCTGCAGATTTCGCTGCACATTCCACTTTCGTGTTTTACTGATTCCTATGACAGAGGAATCAACCTCAGTTTTAGCCTTTTTGATTGCATTCCGAGTGATATTGCTGGCCTAGGACTACTTTAGGTACTGCAAGCAGCAGCCCCGTCTGGGAGCTTTCGACAAAGACTGAATGTATGTGCAGACAATACGGCCGTGCAGCAGAAGCAGCAGCGGGGGAAGTTCCCGGGTTCGCGTCCGGCAGCGAGTGGAAGAAGAGGTGCCGGCAATGACCGGAGGTCGCCGCCGCAGGTCGACCGGTCAGCGTCTCGCGGACCGCGCTGCCTAATTAACTGGAGCAAACGAGGCCTCGCTCGTGCTCGCGCATGCTGAGCAGAGCACGACCCCAAATCGAGTCCGGCCGGCCGCGAACGGAGCTAGGGAGAGGAAGAGGAGGTCGCCCATTCAATTACGTCGAGGAGAAGGTGCGCAGAGACAGTTGCGGTCGTCTCGGGGAACGAAATGCCCAGAGGAAGAAAAAAAAAAAAAGCGAAAGAAGAACGGGCCCGCAGGCCAACGCTAAAACATGACCCGTCGAAATCGCGCAACTAATTTTTTACCCTCGTTAAACGGCGCGCGAAGGTGAAAACTCGACCAGCGCACAAAATCGCACGAAACGGGCAGACACGTCATGCGGTATCTACCGTGCGCTCGCCCACACTTTGGTCAGAGCAGAATATTTCACGTTAGCCGGCCATATCTCGAAAAGAGTGAGGCGAACTGTTAAAAAGAATGAACAATACTCTTCAGCTGGTTTCAGAGTAATGCAGCAGTTGCATCGAAATTACCTACACTCGAAGGCTGGAGGAAGCGAGAAGAGCGAAACATCTGTGCTTAGTGACTAGAACCTCCCCTCAACGAGCCATGCTCCCAAATCACAGAAGTGCTTTTTCTCCCTCCCTTCCTTCCTATATTTTCATGTGCCCTAGCAAAACACTAAAAGAAAAAAAAAATACACTCTTCCTAAAGCTGTGTGATCCAAAAGTAGGGAGAAAAGAGTCCCATGTTCAAACGCGTACCTATATAAATATTTGCAATGGCTTAGAAATCGTTTGGAGCGAGGAAAATGCTCAAGCCTTAGAGCAAACATCTTTTCAATCGCGTTTCCTAGCTTTCACACGGTGGAACTGAATCTGCTGTACTGACTTTCAAGAGCCAATGCTTGCGCGCTCATTTGAAGACACAAATGAGTGAAATGTGCGTTAAAAAGAAAAACACCGAACGGCGAAAACCTCCACGCACGAGTCCAGCGATAAAAGTTTCACACCCCATCCCTCTATGAACTATACTGAGTTTCGAAAGCCTCGCCAACGGCTTCGGTTCGTTAGGATAGTCACACACTACCCCCACGCGACATTCACAGGACTGGGCGGTTAAAACAGGAAAATACGACCTGCCCGTGTTTCGACTGCATACAGATACCGACGCGACAACACCCACGAGTGAACAAGCTCCAGACAGACCTTAAGAGTAATATAGAAGAACAAAATAAGCGTATGGAAAAAGATCGAGGCCGACCGACAAGAGACGACGTTCGAGTGCCGCGCGCTTTAAACGCCTACGGCAGACATATCCCCCCATCCCCCTTGTTCAATCACTTCGCCTCCACGCACGCACGCTCGCAACGACCGTCAGTGTACAAAACACGGCCGACGCACACAGAAGCATTCGGTTGCAATATGCGGTGTGGGCGATGGAAATCAAACCCACGAATGCGTCGGAGCTGGCCTATACAGCTGTGGAAGCATTTGGCATTTAAAGGCGGAAACACCGCTGGCGAGCAGGCATACACAGACAGCGGTATGCGCGCTAGACGAGCACAGCTTACACTCGCTCTCGCCCCATTCGACGAGCAATCCTTCGAACGGCTGTTTATTCACGCGTGCCCAAAATCCCATTAGACGAACACTTTCCCTCCTTTCTCTGCGGAGGTGAATGCTGGCACTCAAGGCGACTTTCCGCTCTTCTGCAGAGTAGCCGAGAGAAATCAAATTTGCGTCTCTTTTTCGTTTACACTCTTAGACAAAGAAGACTGAAATAGGGACTATAAAATACAGCCGTTAGTCTTCAGGGGCAACCGTTTATCTTCAAGGGGAGTATCTGCGGCAGAGTATGTGCCGTGTGCACAAATGCGGACTAACTGTACGTCCCCGCCGATCGATAAGGAATAACGGCAAGACGAAACGCACGCAGTCTCTTTGCTGCGTCGTTAATCCCCTGTAATGGCGTCGTCGTTGCCGTTTCGCGTATATGTCTGAACAGTTTTAGATTTCCAAAACACGTCATTGCAGTCAGTGGGTCCTTTAGATGGTGCCACAGGAGAAAATATCGATGTTAATTATAAGAAAATCGCCTAGGTTTAATAGAGCGCCGGGTAATGGCAAGGAGCGGCGAAGCGCGATGGCCAGACGCGTCCCGGTGAGGTTATGTTTATACGCTGTGTTGCATACGATTCGTGCGAGGTAATAATGTCCAATGAAAGCTTTCAAGCGCGTCAACAGTAGCACAAAAATTAGTGACAATAGCAAGCGTGGATTCCTAAGCGTAATGAATATGTATATGTTTAACAGACAGAAAAAAACGCAGTAGTTGCTCATGACAACTGCAATAAAAATGCTCGCTACAGGTTAGCGCCTCGAAGTTATCTTTTGCACTCGGTACATAATTGCCTTGTGCACCAAAGACAATGCTGCAACTGCTGTAAAACCCGCTTGCATTTCCCAGTCACAATCGTCTAGCGAGGCGAACTTGAAGAATTCAGGCTAAGCAACAACGAATTTGGTTTCGCCGATGCAGGAAAATACGGTCTGTTTCCCTATTCTGACACTCACACAGACGACACCTTTCACATGCGTTACACAGAGCACTTAACATATGTATCGAACATAAAGAATACACCTAGTTTGCGCTAGTTTGTGCGGAAACAAATGAGTCATCCGATCGCCCAGCTACCTACCTCAACTAGGCGACGACGAGTTGATTGTTATTTACGAGAAAAACTATGGTTGTGAGGCTCTACTTCGAATCGAACTGAGCAATAGTCCCTAAAGTTAGCACAGCGCTAAGCGCAAATCGCGGTCACGTTCGCTCGCACGGATAAAAATTCGGACACGAGTTGCAATGGATCTGTCGCGTTTTGCACAGAACCACACGCTGTACGCTTGAATATTATCTACCGCTGCTTCCACCCGGCGGCGTGGTCCAGCGGTAGCGCGTCGGGTTCCTCGCGTGTACTTCCGGGCGTCGGTGGCTCGATCCCTGCTGGTGCCAACGGTTTTTCTTTTTTCTGCGGCTCTCAGCAGTTCGTCCTTGGGGAGTATCGGAACGGACCATCCGGGTGGGAGACTAACCGTTCGTCCCTTCGCAGTTAGTCCCCGAATGATTGTGGCAGAGGCCGTTAGTCCCCCCCAAAGGACGGAAAGTTAGTCCTTCTTGCCTAAGAGTGTAGTTTGTCCTCCGACGCGAATTACGCTAGCAAGTACATCCTGGCACACTCCACAGCTTCCTTAACATTAGGGTTAACTCTTCGCGGCTGGCGGGCACCTGTTCCACTCGCAACCACGTTCAGGTGTCAAGCGGCACGCACTATTCCACAACTTTTGCGTTTCCAATTCACAATTTGGTGAATTTTGTGAAGCTGGCACACACTATCCCCTCAAAGCTTCCGATTCCTGGCCATTGCCCCAACTTGGTATGTGCCACGAAGAGGAACAACCGCCTCAACGACAGCAACTTTTGTCCAACCACTGGAAACGTGTTGAGTATATTGTTAGTGGCAACGCACTAGGCTGCTGCTGCTGCGGAGAACCAAGTTCAAGTCCCATCGGATCAAGGGCGGTAATTCTCGTGTTTTGTCCGCTTTGTGTCCGTTTCAAAAGTGTCCGCTTTGAGTAAGCACTGACTGACTATAAGGCGAACACAAGGATGCGACGCCATGCAAGCACGCCGGAGCTACGAGGCGCGGCTTCAAGGAGCAGACGATTTTTTCGTCGCGTTGTTGTTGGTTCGCTGCCGGAACAATAAACGCATAAAATATAGTTTAAAATAGGTTTAGTCGTTTAAAATGTGTTTACAAGAACAGCTGCGCAAAAGTCAATCCATGGAGAGCCCGCCTACAACTGGAAGTACGTCACAATAAAACGGACAAACACGTAAAAGAGTCGAAAGTTGGGCGAGTTGGTATTGACGCATCTTAGAAATCAAACTGCGCGCAAATTAACGAGGACGTGAACACACACTGCGCTTGTGGTGTCTTCAGTGTGCTGCGCTTGTGGTGTCTTCAGTGTGTTCACGTCCTCGTTAATTTGCGCGCAGTTTGATTTTTAAGATGGGACAAACACGAGAATACCGCCCCAGGTATGTGTTTATTTACACCCGCCACGGTGGGTCAGGGGCTATGGCGTTGTGCTGCTGAGCACGAGGACGCGGGTTCGATTTCCGGCCGCAGCGGCCGCTTTTCTGATGGAGGCGAAAAGCAAAAACACCCGTGTGTACGAGATTTCGGCGCACTTCAAAGATCCCCAGGTGCACATGGTTAAAATTAATCCGCGGAGCCCTCCACTACGGTGAGCCTCATCGCTGCGTTGCGTCGGCGCGTTAAACCCTTCAATCAATCAATCAATCAATCAATCAATCAATCAATCAATCAATAAATGTGTTTATTTACAGTGGCCAACTACAACTACAACCGGACAACTACAACAACGGTTTTAGATGTGACGCTGAGAGCATCTCTTGTCGGCGGCCCTGTGCTTCCTGCGTGCGTCCGTTGTTGTCCGCGTGCGTCCATTGTTGTTGTCCGCAGCCACTCTCCCCCTCTCCTCTCCGATAGCGAACACTCTCTCGCGAGGGGCATTGGATTGGATTCGATTTGATTGGCTTGGCTTGAATTGGATTGGATTAAAGTGGATTGTGTTGCGTCATAGCCGCGGCACACACTCTCTCTCTCTCTCTCTCTCTCTCTCTCTCTCTCTCTCTCTCTCTCTCTCTCTCTCTCTCTCTCTCTCTCTCTCTCTCCCGCGGTCTCCTCTCCTTCGGGCGCGCTGCGCATATAACCGGTGTGCCGCTCTCCGGCGGCCTTTCGGTCGACGGTTGCTCTCCGCTTGCGCTTGGACCCCCCCTCAGCGTCGCATCACACCAGGGTTCCCGCGAGGGGAGGTGGGCGTAATTTTTTTTCGCAGAATCGGCATTTAACCTTTCCGTTAAAAAAAAAACCACAACAATGCCGCAGTTGGGGTCACGAACGATGAAATCATAGCCAGCAGCTGGGTGAAGCGTACATCGACATGGTCATCTTCTACACTACCAACAACTCCCGAACAAGCGCTGCGTTTGGAATGTTTCGTATAGAAAATGCTAGGAGCGTATGTAAGCGGTTGTAAGCAATTGTATGAAAACAGAATGAACCCCGAAACACACCTTTTCGGTACGATAAAACTGGCACGGTGACATCACAACGGCTAAGCTAGCTTAAATACTGGGACGCTATGATGGGGGGCTAGTTGGTCCTGATTAAAGGGGCCATGAAGCCAAATACACCATTAAAACGCGCCATTCATGTCTTCATGACGAGTCCTAAACGACGACTACGGTACAATGGTCTAGAGAGACAAAATACAAAGGCGGTTTGTTAAAAAATGCCGTTTTGTCCCGATAACAGCAAAAAAAAAAAAAAAATGAAGGAAGCTCACACTAACGCGTAAGACAGACGGTAGGGAAGCTGTACGCAACCTTCATGATCATCATGACGGTTTAAGTCCACGATTGCAGCCGATTTGCTTCTTCGCTGCCGCAAGGACCATTACTCCATCAACGTCAGCTTCCTTCATTTTTTCTGGAGGTGACCATCTCCGGACATCACCTTGGAGGGACGTGCGCTATGATGTGTCTCTCTCGTTGCCACGATTACGGCGAACGCTGGAGTCATCTTTCTCACCCCGAGCAAGTGTTCCCAGGATTGTCAATCTCCCCAAGTGGGTATTCTTGGCTCGACAAACGTGCGCCGGGGACGCTGGGCGGTCGCCGCGAGGCACGCACACGCGAGCGCTCGGCATTTTCTCGGTATTTTCAACCGCGGACACGCAAAATAGCGATTTCCTACCCAGCTTCGCTGTTAATGGCCATTTTATGCCCAACTTCAAACAAATACTCAAGATATTTAAAAAAACGGAACATTTTTACTCCCTCGCCACTTTCCGAAAACATTTTATGACGTCACAGGATCTTGTTCGTGGGGCCACCGAACTACGCCACCGCCAAAAAAAAACATGACGGGAAATTGTAGTGGGTCGACCTCTAGTTCCGTTTTATCGTGTCACTCGAACGTGCACCTAAAATGTTTTTGGTTCACGTCCACAACAGGTCACTCCTGCCCATATTACGTCCTATATGACACCAAATTTGAAAGTTGTTTAATATTTCAGGCACTTTTTCGTTTTAAAAAGTATTTCGCCGCTGATACGGAGATGAGATAAGCTATTGCAGTCCAGTTCTTTCAAATAGAACAAAGTTGTGTTCTGTCTTCATGGCCCGTTTAATGTCCGACTGCGGATGCTGGCCGTCACGCCCTGCTTTGATTTATGTACTAATTCGCATTACGAACTGATTCATGTTTTACTGGCTATGGCTTGCTCCCGCACGCGCACTGGGAAGTGTGGGAGATCGGCCGAAAATGGAAACTGAAACAGGTATTTCCTGAAGTGTACACGAGTGCGCTTATAAGTTTAAATGTTTTTATAACTCGTAAGTTTATTACAGCGTGAGATAACACTGACGACGAAATAGAAAGCAGAATCAATCGCACGTGTCAATGTATGCTACATTGTTGCTGCTCTTTCGCCCTGACCACTCTCCATATAACCTTTCGTAATTTTGTGAATAAAGCAGTTGACAGCAGCCGTCTCGTACATGTCCCCTCGTGTTTTCTTTGTCATTTTGAGACCACTCGGCCCAGCTTAACATAAATCAAATACTGGGCTCCTGTGGAGATGGGTTTACGAAATATTAGGGCTGGGTCCCAACACTGGTTTAAACTGTCTATAGCCGGGACCAATGATCTCGAAGGCAGCGTGATTTAGAAACACGTGCGAAACCATTGCGAGGAAATGTTTTTCGAGGAGCCATAGAAGTGAAGAAGATGAGGTGCGCGTGCCAGCGCGCGCGACAAAAGAAAATAAACACAAAAGAAAAAAGAACAGACGTGGAAGAGAGGAGGAGACGTGGCAAGGCGGAGGCGGGAGGCGTACGGTTCTACGGCGAGTTCTCAGTTGGGCGCGAACGCCAAGGAGACCTCATCGCAGAACCACAGCTTCCTCTTTGCTTTGCCTGGAGGCAAGGCGTCCTAAACTCGAGGAAGCAAAACCGCGAACGAAACGTGGCAAGTGGGGCGGCAGGAAGGCGCTCGGCGAGTTCTCGGCTCGACGCACACGCCCAGGAGACCTCAAGGCCGAGCCGCATCTCTTCCTGGCCACTGCACGACTGACAAGGCTTGGCGACGTCAGCAGCGCACTGTTGTCTACCGACCAGCATTAGCTTACGGACCAGAACTCCCCCACACCCGCAAACCACGACCACGCCAACGTCCAGCTCACTGATGACATCGACCCCCCCCCCCCCATGCAACCCGAACTTGTGCGGGTAGGTCTCTTATAGGAGACTGGACCGACTAGACAGTTCTGATGTTCAATTGTGTATTTTGCCATACAATTTTCCCGAAAATATATTACCAATATATTAACCTCCGTCGAGTCAGCCTAACCTGCTCCTAAAAACAACCTGCTTCAGCCGTCACACAGGCGGTTTTAATCCACATTCACGGTCCCTGTGAGGTTTCGAAAACAAGTCGGTGCCTGAACGGGAACTCCCTTCAAAAGTGCATTCTCAATATACGGGGCTATCACGACGATAACAAAATAGAAGGCGTACTTCAAAGAGACAGACAACCGATTTTTTTGTGGAGTGCCTATTAACGCCCGAATTTTATGTAGTGGGATAACCACAAGACATTTCTAAACAAATTGGTGGAAATAATTTAAATTGGGCATTAAAAAAATCTGAAGGGTGGCGCCATGAAACGTCTGAATGTGACACTACCGTATACGTACAACAGCTCCGCCGTTTTCTAGGCACGGTTCAAAAACCGCATTAAGGAATAGCAAAGACTGCATTCTATAATTGTTTTAGCTGGGGATCAGTTTCTAAATACCTCCTCTCGTCTCACGTACAGTTAAAAGTATGTTGCCACGCGGCCCACTGTCATACACTCTTAATAAAAATTACCCCACCTTCCCGCGAGGGGAACCCTGTGGAGATGCGACGCATCTTGGGGGTTCACTTGGTGTTTCCGTTGGGTTGATTCTCTAATTGCGTGAAACATGTGAGGAATGCGTATGATGTATTCTTTATTTCTTTGGCCGGTGCTGGAACGACCGCGGCTATGACGCAACACAATCCAACACAATCCACTTTAATCCAATCCAATCCAAATCCAAGCCAAGCCAATCCAATGCCCCTCGCGAGAGAGTGTTCGCTATCGGAGAGGAGAGGGGGTGAGCGGCGGAGAGCGCAGCTCGCGCGGCGAGGAGAATGGGGGAGGGGTGTGGACGGACAACAACAACGCCGTATGGAGGGACAAGGCGAGTGAATGAGATGCAGTCGCATCTAAAAAGGTCGTAAAAAGGTAGTAAAAGGTCGTAAAGGTAGTAACGGCCGTATTTACTAACTCCTTACGAACCTTACTACGCCGCGGTTTTGTACGTAGGCTTTGCAACTAACAACTGCATGGTTAAGGAAATTAACTGAATGTAGGAAGTAGTATGCACTGAATTAAGGTCGTGCTTGTGACTAGGTTATGCATGGCCAGTTAGTAAACGCATGTAGCGCAGAAAAGTGTTACCGCTAGGACTTTACTAGGGGAGGCAATAGAATAGCACTTGCTTCAGTTAGCAACTCTATTACTAAATTTACTACCTTCAGTTACTAAGTGCCTAGTGTATACTGGGACAAGTAACTTGTTAGTGTCCCATTAGTGAATGCCCCGACCTTTTTTTAAGAGTGTAGTTGCCAGCATATTTTTGGCAGCATATACTAAATCTAAATTCAGCTTTCCAACGTGCTAGGACCCTATCATGGAAACCACTTCGATTCAAGGCGCTTTTATATGGCGTATAAAGCGGGTACTCTCCAAAAATCGGCTGTCTGCCGCCTTAAAAAGACACGCATTTTTCCATTTAACAACCCATAAGACGATATTTCGCGACCTGTACCAATGGAAGTAGAGAACTCTACTACAATCGCTTCAGGTTTCATTCTAGAGTGATATCTTCGCAAGGAGCGCCATTTCACAGATACATAGCTCGGCAGCGACGATCTTTTACTTGAGTCCGTCCGTGCGTCCGTCCCCCCCCCCCCCCCCCTCTCTCTCTCTCTCTCTCTCTCTCTCTCTCTCTCTCTCTCTCTCTCTCTCTCTCTCTCTCTCTCTCTCTCTCTCTCTCTCTCTCTCTCTCTCTCTCTCTCACACACACACACACACACACACACACACACACACACACACATACACACACAGTTTTTTTTTTCTCTACAGAAAACAGTCACTTCATTTTTTTTTTCGGGCAAGCGGTTGCGAACTGATTTGCTGCGGTTTCTCAAGTCAGTGTGTGCATGTTGTGGCTCCTTTACCCCACAGTTTGTGCGTGTAATGCCAGGAACGAAGCGTTCACGCGTGATGCAGATCGAAACCAATGCTTATAGCAGCAAGTGGAAAACGGCAGCTCGCAAACAGAAGCCCCTGAAAGGGCCACCGCACAGCAACTAAAACAGTTAATTTAGCTATTTAAATACAGCTACTAGGCATGCAAACACTTCAAAAAAAAAAAAAAGCTTGCCAACCGGTTAAAATGATTTCACCGAGAGAAGTCAATTGTTCTGTGCCAACAATACGAAAAATATCTGGCTGGCTACGAAACTATCTCGCCTCCGAACCAGAGACTTGCCTGTAAAAGGTGCACCCCAGCACGAAGGGTACTCTTGCGGTGAAGCAAACATTAGTACTAATTCGGAGCATAACCCCACGCACACACTCGCAGTACTCGCACTACAAAATTAGTTTCCTCTAAGGGTCCAGAAATCCTGTGGATATGCATGCCTGCGAGGCACCAAGAAATAATACTCTCCCCGCTTCCCAGCCACAAAAAAAGATAAGTGAATCATTCACGTTTAAAAACAATCACTCACCAAATACCACTAGAATTTGCAAATAAAAAAAAACGTACCTTAGAATTTACAAATACGGAAACCGGGCTCTCCCGGTACCTCTAAAAACAACACAGTGGAGGGGACAAAGGACGGACAGCCTTTTAACGGACGGCGCAACCGTGGCAAAACTGTGCAAACGATCATAGCCCCTGAAGAGCCTCCAACAAGCCGGTTACAAAAACAAAGCATGGGCTTTTCAAGAGCCACAACGTGTTACAAAAAGGATAAGCGAGGCACCAGAAGCGCAAAGAGCTGTGGCCAGGCATCGGAATTCTCAATCAGGACCCAGGATGAGGAAAACCGAGATTTAAGATCACCGCAACGCGTCCGCATACACGCATGCATGGGTACACGCGTGCGAACACGCACACACACACAGGGATCAAGCTTGTGAGCGCGGTTACCCTAGCACACGCACAATGCAGCAGCAGCAGCAGCGGCCACTCGAGCGGGAGGAGCGCGAGAAATGGGTGGCT
Organism: Haemaphysalis longicornis; assembly: GCF_048455015.1. Lineage (NCBI taxonomy): Eukaryota > Metazoa > Arthropoda > Arachnida > Ixodida > Ixodidae > Haemaphysalis > Haemaphysalis longicornis. The sequence continues at coordinate 84,529,112 of NW_027526335.1, forward strand.
GCCGTAGTGGCCGCTGGCGTTGAACTCGGCGAGCGCGTGCGCGCGACGTTATCGGCGGCAGCAACGCGGTCGGCACAGCGGACCACCGGAAAGCCACGCGGCCTGCAATTAGCGCGCTTCTCCGCACTCCTTGCCCACCGACGCGGCGCTTCCACCGCCAACCTCTCTGCTGCTGCTGCTACCTGCGCGGACTCTCCGCTGGGCGAAAACGCCTAGTCCTCTCGGTTGCTCCCGCATCTCTTATCTCGACTCGGTCATCGCGAGAATTATGGCGCTCGGCTGCATGCATAGCGCGAGCTGCCGCCGCTGCAGGAAGCGCGCGTGCGCGCGGTGTACCGACCCAGTCGCTGGCCACGACTAATCATCGCCGGTCGCTTCGCCGCGGAGGAGGAGGAAGAGGAGCGGAAAAGCCATCTCCTTCCGCAATGCCCGAGGGCCAGTCGCGTTGATCGGCGATCGTATACAGCGGTCGCTCCGTACCCTTCGATATAACTCGCGCTGGAAGGAGTACACAAAGCGGGCGCTGCCCGGAGCTTCGATACACGAGCCTATTGACATTAGAGTAGCCCGAGCGAACCTGCTTACCGAATAGCTCCTTATCGATAACGCGAATCGTTGAAAGGAATATACGGCCAATTTCGCAGCGACCGATAGCGCACTGGCAAGGACCCAATGATGAATAGCTCTTTCAAAGAGGACCATCGTAATGAGCGGTTTCTTTATACGGCCGCCAAGAACGTGAAGGTAATACGCCCGCCGACGGTTGCTCCTGCAGACGAGGCAAACGCGCGTTTACTATAAACGCACTGCGACGCACACCGAAACGGACGAAAAATGAAGCGTAACCGCAGCTGGTAAACACGAGGAGCGCGGACATAAGCTAAAAATACACGCTGCCGGTTAAGTTCAGAGTTCTTCAAATACACCAGCTCAGCTGGTGTGTTTGGGGGCTATGGGAAGTTTCGCAACTGCCGATACGCGAACGATGGGGAGTTTCGCAACTAAGTTCCGAACCACCCCGTTGCTCGAGTGTGTCAAAAAGCGGTCTGTGATTGGTTCCCTGCCCTATAGGCGTGGGACGGGAGGAAGCGAATTAGCCTGCCATTTGAAGACTGAAAGTTGAAGTGGTGCTGAAGTGCTTGCGGATGCTGCCGTAAGTCAAGGAAAAAGTCGTGGAAACAATAGCACAGATTATCAATTTAAAGCTCCCTAATATGAAAAGCAAGCTTTGCTAGGTTATGTTATAAAGTAAACGCTTATCGAAGTTCAGTTTTTGCCCCTCAGATGTAGCGCCCACGCGTTTGCTACTACGAAGGAGGGTGCTCTCCTTATCCGGTTTCTCAAGCGAAGTTTCGCAACTGATACGCATTGAAAAACTCTCGCTAAAATAACAGTTGGCCTGTCCTATACCAAGAGAAATAAACTTCGATATATGACTGAAGAGGTCGGCTCTACTTACAGCAGATATTGCTGCTTTAGATGGGTGCGGCGAAGCGTGTAGAAGAAAAGATACCAGCTCACCCACGCGCACGGTGGGGTAATATCTTTTCTCTGCATCAAAACCGAAGAGATCAAGCGCCCGAATTTTTAACAGCAAAGCTGCTTAGACCGAGAAATCTGTCCATCGTAGACAGAAAACCCCGAAGCCTCAAGAAAAACAAAATGGGGCTAGGGAGGTCCCGGGAATCGAACCCGGGACCTTTACTCCGTGAAACCGGCAACCTAACCACTGGACCACCCAAAAAGCCCGAGGGGTGCGGGTTAGCAGTGGTGGCGAACAACAACATTTGCAACCAAAAGGAAAAAAAAAAAAAAAAAAAAACCCGCTTCCTGTAGTAGGAATTGAACCTGGGTTTCTCGCGTTATGAAAAAGGCGTCTTTCCGATAACATCGCATTCCGGCCGCACATCATTTCCGTTGGGTTGGTAGCACGGGCGTTGGCTTTGGACGCGGCCGCGGGTTCTAGGGTGAGCTCATCCTCTTTGGGAGAGATGCGAAAGGCTGCGGACGAAACGATCCGGGCCTGCCAGTCATGGAGAATTTTCAGCGGCAAGTTCGGAAATCCATGTGAGGTGATGACATATGGATCGGACACTTGGCGCCTTAACAATTGAAAGCAAACTTAGGGATCAGCTCAAACGGCCACGGAAAGAATAATGATCGGAGTAGCACTTACAGACAGGAAACGAGCTTCCTGGATCAGAGAACTATCTTGAGTAGAAGATAGCACAGTTAAAATAAAGAAAACAAAATTGACATGGGCTGGCCACGCAATTACGCGGGATGACAATCGGTGGACTACCTAGGTTATAGAGTGGACGCCGAGAGACAGTGCTATAGAAAAAGAGGAAGGACAAATACTCGATGGAGGGACGGAATAAGAAAATTCGGAGGCAAAGAATGGATTGATTGATTGATTGATTGATTGATTGATTGATTGATTGATTGATTGATTGATTGATTGACCGATCGATCGATCGATCGTAGGGTTTAACACGCCGACGCAACGCAGGCGATGAGGCACGCCGTAGTGGCAGGCTCCGGATTAATTTCGACAAGCTGGGGATCTTTAACGTGCGCAGAAATCTCGAACACACGGGCGTTTTTGCTTTTCGCCTCCATCAGAAAAGCGACCGCCGCGGCCGGGAATCGAACCCGCGACCTCGTGCTCAGCAACACAACGACTTAGCCACTGGGCCACCGCGGCGGGTACGCAAAGAATGGAATCGAGTGGCGCGGGACAGGAGCGGTTGGAGGTCGATGGGAGAGTAGAGGCCTTTGTTCCGCAATGGACCTAGTGGGCTGCTGCTGCTGCCGCTGAATATGCAATAGCCGCGTGTCCGACGAAGGGAGAAAAGCCACCAGCTCTGCTGTTTCGCCAGCCTTGCACCACTAGTACAAGTTGCACCGTTTTTAATCATCCAGTCATTACATGTACGTCGTTTCCCTGTAAAAACTGTTCAGGGAGTTGCCACAGAAAAGTTCGGCCCAGCAGGTACCTGAACTCAAGTGTTTCCTTTTAAAGTACGCTACACTGCACGGACGGCTATGTTAGCATAACGGAGCATACTAGCGACAAATTGGGCACGCCCATGGGCTGAAACCCGTTAGCCCCCAAGCGACCAGAAGAAAAATAACCAAACGAAGTTTATATGCTCAAACTCCCGCCCGTTTCTCATCACATCGCGAAAGAGCTTCCTATGCGAATTCTAGGGCTTCGCGTAGACGTGCGTACGTAGCCCTGAGAACATTTGCGCAAGCGTAGCAGGAATGAACGCGATTAGCGTCTGTAGGAACCGCCAGCTGGGCCTCCTGAAAACGGTTCTGAAAGTTGCGTAAAGAACAAGCAAGACCACTGACTCAAAAAGCACCCGTTAGGGGTCAAGGAGCGGACTTCAAGACTGCGCTCGTGCATGAATAGGCTTATCACTAGCTGCAGTACTTCTTACCAATCGATTTGTAAGAAAAATGATGAATTAATCTTTCCTGTACGCTCCTACGCATACACCGTAGTTATTTTCAAGTGTTCCACGCAGTGGTGAGCCAGGTATCTTCCACCGTAACGGAATTTCCTTGCCGGGCAGGAAAAACCTCCACACCCACCCACACTTGCCTTCCTCTGCAACGAATAAAGAATGCTTATCTGCACGATTCTTCTTTGCTCCGCCATGCGGGCGTGTGCACTGGCCCGCGGCGAACTTGGTGTGAACAGAGGATTTCCCGCCGAACTTCCCCAACGCCTTCCCTGTTGCGCGCTATCAGAGCGAGGCAGGAGTGCGGGAAGTTGGTTGCACGTACTGTTCGAAATGCGATATGCTAGCCTTCATCTGCGCGACTCGTAATGGAAGGTACATTGGTGAATCCTTCCTGGGAAATGCGATAGCGTCGCAGTCGTCTGTCTCGCGCACACGACGATCGGCCCGACGCGCACGCTTCGTTCCGGCTTAATAAGAAGCCCATGCCTCGGCGTTACGCCGTTACGCGTGCCGCATCCGCGCTCAGCGCCAACAGTGCAGTGCCTTTTTCCTTTGCCTTAGCTGCCATCTTTGCCCGATTAGCGGTGGCACTGGCTGCCTAGCTGTAGCTTCTTCCGTTGTTCAATGCGTCTCAGCGTTCCATTGTCTACCGTCGCTATAAATTGGAAACTTGCCGCCTATTCGGCCCTGCACTCCCTTCACACTCCATTTTTTACACTCCGCATCAACGCGTACAAGAAACGACGTAACGTACGAGCAACTAGTGCTGCAGCCTCGGGTCGGGAGCTGATCCACTGTCCCTTTACTACGTCACTCGTTTCTGCACCAATTGCGCTACGCGTCCCTCCTCCTTTCCCCACTCCTTCCACCCTCTGCCACTATAGCGTTCACGGAGCGACGCCGGTCACTTTTTGGCGACGCAACTTTCCTATTGCTAACGCAACAGCAACGAGGAGTACGGCAAAGAGGTCGACGAGACCCGCAATCGAAGTGAAGACAGTGACGAAGAGCCCGGCGAATATATATATAGGGACAACGAGTTGCAACCAGTGAGACAGATATTCCAACAAGCATAGCGAAAAGTATGGCGAGGTGTTCGGCGACGTGCTAATGAGGAAGGGCGTGAAGCGCGCAGGGGAGATAAGGAGTGCGGCGAGAAAAATGACAAGAGGGTCGACGTGGTGTGCGAGTATACGACGACGACAGTGATGATCAAGTACTGCAGAGGGCACAGTGCCAATGAGATGTTTGGTGATAAGCGTGGGGAGTGAAGACGAGTTTGACGAGAAGTTCACAATTTAGGCTGATGTCGGTCTATATATATATAACAAGCCGGGCCCTTGTCTTGTGGCAATACAACGGCATCATCCAGCCACCCACAATGGTGCCGGTCATAGCTACAGAGCCATAATAATAATAATAATACTGGGGTTGGCGGATGGTCCTTTAAATGATGACTGTTTCTACCGCGCTTGCAAAGTGCACGCGCTCTAGTTATTACGGCCAAGTTACTCCTGCAGGTGCTGAGTTCAAGTACAGAATGCCCAACGTGTTTTAGGCTGACGGGGAACTGCGGTAGTGGTACAGAGGGAGGAAAGCGCTGCTGTGACTCTTTTTTCAAGAATCCACATACGATTGGGCAAGAGCTAAACGAAGGACGACCTTTTGGTGCACTGCACCCGGGAGTGGCGCACATACGAGTGCGCATGAGACTGCGCATGCGCGAGGGGCCCCCGGCGAGCCGGGCCGCCCGTCAGCGGAACAAGCCACTCCATCGGAACGAATGCGAACATGCCCGGTCAGGTCCCGGCACGACGGAAGCGTACGGAAACGCGCTAAGCTAAAATCCTCTAGTACTTGGTTTCAACGCGTCGATGACGGTACTGCGCCTGCGCACAACGCTATAGTGTGTCCTACTGACCGAACAGCCGCCTGCTCTCCCACTTCAGACGGGACGCATACGGAATTGCTTTATGCTTGTAAAAATTGGTCGCCATCCCGCACTGCGAAAGTGGATGTCCAGCAAAGCTGTTGTAGACCACTACAAATGGTGAAGGAGGAAGGTATGAAATGTTTCTCGTCGTCTCGGCGGGCTTGGCGGTTGCGCTCGGCCAGTGCCACTCGATAAGGGCGCAGAGTATCGGTACTCTTTTCTCCCAAGGTTCTTTGCCGCCACCCCGATTGATCATTGGCCAGTTCACATTACATGGCATCTGTTAACACTGCGACAGTTCATGGGTATACCGCCATTTTATTTATGCGTTTTAGTAAGTCAACTCTGGTAGGCTTAGCTTGTCCTCCATGCTCGAATCAAAGATAACGCGTGTAACAGCATCTCACCAGCCGAAGTGTGTCCTGAGATGCGGCAAACGTTGGGTCCTGCCCAGCCTGACGCATGTGCTCGGCGTTTTGGGCAGGAACTGCTCTATTTGGTAACACTATAGTCCTGCCTAGCCTTCAAAGATAATCTGCAAACAGGAACACATGGCGGGGGGCGGGGTTCAATTGTTCACAGGCACCTTATCAACCATAATGCGGTTTCCATGCTTGTTTTGTGGTATCCTTGAACGAATTCTGAGCTCTATGCTGTACGCCTGATTAGCCTGGAACAGGCACTAGGCGTCTTAGGCCTTGGCGCTTTTGCCCACGGCGACGAAACCATGGGTGCAGAGGTATTACTGAAGTACGCCCTGCAAAAACACACACAAAAAAAGGAGCAAAATGAGAGCAGGTTCACTGAGCGGCTTCCGTCTGCAGGAACAGGTGAATAACTGTTCCTGCAGACGGATGCCGCTGACTAAAAGGAGCGCGCCCAGGACTTCGTCGCCCGAACAGGACCCAAACGAGGCTCTCACAGAAATCCGACAATGTTCAATTAGTTGAGCACAGCAACCATCCACCGGTGGCACAGTGATTTGGGCGCCTCGTCTATTTGCTGCCGTGCCCGAACGTGTTTTATTCGGGTCCAAGCTGCGTCCGTCGTTGTATACTCTCTCAGAATGTTAAAGAAAAGAAATGTGAAAACGGACGCGTTCACGCGATTCGCGCTCGATCGCTTTGACGCCGAGGAAAAAAAAATCCGTTTCACTGGTATACAACGCGCACCTTTACCCAGGTAATTAAATTCGTTCTTATTTTTCTGCTCGCTTTGGCACTTAGGAACATTCGCGCTGAATGTACATATATATATATATATAGTAGTGGTCATCCCACCTGGCGGGCATTTTTTCTCCCCTTTATTTCTTTCCAAATTCTTTATGTTTGTCCCCTTTGCTTTCCGAGGTTTTCTTGACTGCCCACCCTAATTTTTTTCTTTTATATATATATATATATATATATATATATATATATATATATAGAGAGAGAGAGAGAGAGAGAGAGAGAGAGAGAGAGAGAGAGAGATGAAATCTGCGAAGGCGCACTATATAGGCTGCTCTTCGTTCGCTACAGCGAAGTTAGCGGGAAAACGACCGCCAAATGTGCAAATGATTTCTTTTCTGTCGGTAAGCACGCGGACTGGACCAAACATCCGTATTCGGCGCGGCCAAAGGAATGCGGTCGCCTATGAGACGGGGCATGCAGAGTGAACATTCAAATTACGGCCGCTGGCGGCGCGCATCCACCATCATCTATTTGCGACACCACTCCGCCAAGACAGTGACACGTACACGATTCTTATCCCAGCATATATATATACACACACGGAGCACAGCACGAGGAAATCGTTTCAGTGAGCATGCTCAGGGGACGCCGAAATGAGGGTAATATGCAGCGCCGCAGAATGATAGATGACCACTGCGCGCAGCGCTACCGACCGGAGGTCCAGGGCTATTTTTAGCAGCGATAAACCAGCGGCCACAGAGAAGGAAACGACTGCATCGAGGCACGCTTTCTTCCAACCATGACATGTAGCTGCGCAAAACAGCTCAGGAGAAAATGTGCTGAAAAAATCCCTTAGCAACTTGGCCCACAACAGGACCCCAAGCAAATAACGCTTTATACCCCTCGAGAACTGCGATGTTAACACACAAAAGAATGATTTTTTTTTTTAATTCCAGCTACAGGAATTTCTTATTAGGATTTAGAGCGCAGCTCTTAAGCGCCCGCTTCTGTGGTATCGCGTCGCCGTCGGCCTCGTTGCAACCGAGCGAACGAACAGGACACCGAATATAGATGTGATAGAGCGAGCAAGAAAGCAAAGGAAGAAAGTATGGCGCAAGTGTCAGGGGGAGGGCGGTATGCCGAGGCAGCTCGAGACATGCTCGGCGGCGGCGACGCGCTGCGAGATAGCGTCAGATTACTTTCTGAGACGCAGCAGCTATGCGCCGTCACAGAGAAAACTGCAACTCACAAAGCGCTCTAATTTCGCTTTAAGGAGTTTCGTAATCGTAAGTCAATTTTTTTTAAAACCAAAATGTATCCTTGTAGCCCACACTGCACATCCCTGCAGTTAGGTCGTTGCAAGGAAAGGGTCCTTGCACGCCCACTTTTGTCAAACCATGGCATCCCGACTGCGACAAGACCAAAACTAAAAAGGTAAGGGGTCAGGTGCACACGACCAGTCCACGCCATGCAAGCCACGCAGAGCGTATACGACAATTTACACGGGGAAATTATAACGCCCTTAAGGTTGAAGTATTGAATCCATCTGGTTTAGCTGGTGCAAGCAGGGCAGCATTTGTATTTATAGGGTCTGTACACGGCTCAGCTGGAACCGGTGAACTTCGTACAGTTAAAAAAAAATCTCATTACAATAATCACGGCCGGGTTGCACGGAAACGACTCGCTGATCCGCTAGGTTCGGCGGAAAACAGCTCACGTGCATTACCGTTCTCCACATTACGTAATTTCCGCAACGAGCCCGATAAATAAAACGCGCACGCCGAGAGCGACGGCAAAAGTATGCGCGCGCATTAAAGCGGCCGCTTAGGGGTGCAATTTTGATCGCTCGAATTGCCCCGGACCGTTGTTGTGCCCGAAGCGCATGCTGGACAAAGGGAAGAATAAGAACCTAAATGACCCCCATATATATAGCGCGGCCCCATTCGTTCTTATCTCATTGGAAAGACTGCCCGAGCGTCGTCCCCGGCCAGTCGCTCCACTGTTACGGCACGTCGATTACAATGGTGGCATAATGAACCGCACGTACAAACAAGAGTTACGACGAGACAGTCGTGGCGGCAATCCGGTATTTCGGGGCCGTCGTCATTACAAGCAAAAGAGCGCTCGACGCCCTCTCGCCATATGGTACGGCAGAAAGAATAACCCAAGACGCGCAAGCTTCGGGCTGGACGATGGTCGCGAGGCAGCACGTAATGAACGACGCAGCATCCATAAGTCGGCGGCATGCAGACACGCACAAAGCGTCCAGCCGCCCTTTTCCTCCTCATCCTCTGGCAGAAAGAAGCGCTGGATGAGAAGAAGCGAACAGCATTCGTGACCCCGGTGGCCCCGAGCGCGCCACCGCCACGGCACATCGGACCGAAGAACGCGCAGCGGAGAAGACGCGTTCATTTCGACCCGCGGCCACGTAATTTTCCTTTTTCACGGCGCGCTGCTGCTACAATCTTCCCCTCCTCCCCCAACCACCGTACTCATCCCTCGGAGGCGATTACGCCGCCGATGCTGCCGTTTACGCCGCTGGCGTCAGCGGCCGAGAACCCCGTCGCGAGGAAGATGATGATGAAGAAGCGCACGCGGAGGAGGAGGAGGACGAGCTCGGCGTAGGAGGAAAAACGCGCACCACCCATCCGACACGCACGTCGGCCTGCACGTACTCCACCGCCGAGATCACCCCCACAGCAGCCGGCCAAGAAGCAGCCGCGATTGGCGGGAAGCGCTCACGCCCCTCGCAACCAGCACGGCCAATGGGCAGCGCGTGCAAAAAAACACGGCCGGCCTCGATCGATCGGGCCGCAGATTTGATCTCCGACTGGGACTCTCTCTTCGCGAGGATATACGACTATAAAACGAGCCGCCGCCGCCGAGCAAGATCATTTCCCCACTCTCTCCCGCCGGCTTCCATCCTGCTCCTCTTTCCAAACGAGAGAGACGGAGAAGAGACCGATCGGCATGGGAATCTCGTACAGCCTCCTCAGCTAGCACGCCGAAACGGCGGAGACCAATTTTTTTCCTCGCCGGCCCCTCTCCCCATCCTCCAAATCGGACGCGCAACCACCCCCTCCTCTCGCCATCTAAGAGTGACCGACACAGCACGCACAACGCGGGTCGTGCACCGCAGTGCAATGCTACACGGCGGCAAGCAACAAGAAACGCTTCCATCCAAAAATCCACAAGCGGCAAAAGCTGCGCGCGGTAGCAAGCACGGAGGGGGAGAGAGCGGAGCCGGCAGTGCTGGCAAAACCGCTCGTCTATGCGCCTAGATCTTATCGCGGGCAGTGGTTACTGTCTACCGCCGCGGCAGCGTTGAATGCGACGAATAAAATGCGAAGGAAGCAATATCGTGGAGTTTGCAGTCGTGGCCCAGCATCTTGAAAAGACGTACACGTACGCTGCTGCCACTAATAGCTTCGGAACACCGCAATAAATGTTCCCGTCCACGCAAGGGTTGAGGCTTGGGCGAGTTGGTGTATGATTACAGAGAGGGGAACAGCGCAACACAGACGAAACACAAGAAAAGACGAAAAATACAGCGCTCGTGGTTGTCACTTCCTTCTTGTTTTTCGTCTGCGTTGCGCTGTTCCCCTCTTTCTAAACTCGTCCACGCGATACGCAGCAAAGTTTCTCTCGACGTCCAGCATGCTGTTCTTACAGACTTCAAGCTAAAAAGAACGCCAGGAGAGTAAAAAAATTAGCAATAGCTTAGCTCGGCGATGCCAGGATATACGTAGCATGAGCTAAGGTTCAGCTGGTTATTCTTTGGTTTCCAGGTTGTGTAGGATTACCTGATTAGATGCTTACTGCTGCTAAAACGATTTCCAATCCAGTCCAGTCCAATTCAGTCCGGTCCGGTACACTCCAGTCCGGTACAGTCACTGCTCCTCGCGCATGCGCAGCACGGCTCTCCAGGAGCCACGCGCAACGGCTACCAAGCGGCTCCGGCGCACCGTCAGACTTGGCTACTGCGCAACGGAGGCGCACAGCTGGACACGCGCCGGCACCAGTGCGTCTGCCGCGGCTATGACCTCACTCCTCTGGAATGCGCAGACCGGCGAATGTGCAGACGCAATTCTCTACACACCCGTACTCCATTTGGATCCAATCCAATGCAATCCAATCCAATGCTCCTCGCGCTTGAGCAGCACGGCCCTTCAAGGTCCACGCGAATTTGCTCAACCCCGGCCAGTGTAGCTTACGCTAAAAAAAAAAAAAGAGCTTGATATACTGTACTAGGCGAACTTCCTGCAAGTTCGCTTGTCCATCACACCGGAGCGTTGTGTGGCAAAGCTACCTCGCGCACGAACGACCTGCTTGAGTGCACCTGAATGACCTGTCCAAGCCACACCTGTGCTCCGAGGCACGCTTCGCTGACCGATGATCGTCAGACAGGCCGCACTAGGCGTTCAGCCCGAAGAGCGCATACCCAGAATACCACGGACAGGGTTGTCATCCTACAACCGACACAAGTGCAAGGCTCCCGAACACTTGTCGAACTTCACCACAACACTCGAGTTCGGTCGCATTAACGCAAACGATTCATAGCGCCATTAAGCCTCGACTAGAGCGACCGCACATTCCCTCAACTCCGACACACAACGCACCAACCGGAAAGCATTCGCCAAGACAGGCCACTCAAATGTGGGGCTCAACCTATTAAATACGGATCAGGTACCCTTCAACGTGCACGAAATGTCGTGTATACATGAACGATTCCGTTTCCTCCGTAGAAGAGATTCCCAGGGCCGAATGAATACCAGCGAGACATCGCAGTCGGAAGCCAACAGCTAAAGAGGCAGGCCCACACAGGCAGGCAAGCAGGTGCTGAAGAAGCGTCATTTTTCTCAACAGGCCTCGCGCACGCGTACCAGTCGGGCACGAACACACGTCAACAGGCGAAGGACCCGCAAACAGCGTCATTCGCGGGGGCACACCGCAGGCGCTCGACGGGGTCGCACACACGCCATAACTCACGGCGGCGGCCCCATCACCGCCACGGTAGCGCACGGGAGCCGCGAGCGATCGACCATCGCTTAGATAACGGATCAGCAGCGGCCAAGGGGGGAGGTTGCCGCGTCGATGGACGTTTCCTGGCGGGAGACGTGACACACGCCGCCGTGGCAAATGCGGGGTCAGGCCCCGCCGACCCCGGGGTCAGCCAGAAGAAGACCCGACCCGCGCGAAAGACGGCAGCAGTCACGACTTCTTGCCCGGCCGCACGCCGGAATATCCGAGTCGTGCGCGAACGATCAACGCCTTGATCGCCTCATCGCTTACAGGCAATGCGATATTTAGCGCATCGAGACGGCAGGCTTTTTTTATACTCCACCGCGATTGCGAAAACAGAAAAATTGGAGGGGTTGGTTAAGGGCCTCTGGGGAAGAGTGAGTGAACCGTCGTTGTTTTAACAGGAGAGGCGCTGATCGAATTAGCCTTTTTCTTCACGCACTAAGCCTCTAATAAAGGTTGGAAGTGGATGGGATTAGGGTGTCGCAATGTGATTACACACCTAATATAAAGTGCCAATACCCGTTTTCGGCGTTTTACACCTACTGTGGGTAGCGAAAGGGGTGACGACAGACTAGCAGCTTGCTGCTTCGATGTTTTCTAGAACGTTTGAAGGGTGTGGCACGGTTGTCGGGTAATAGATTAAGGACACGGGTCACAACATGATTAATTGTTAAATTCTAACTCTGCTTTTCTATTTCAAAAAGAAAAAGAGAAAAAGGAAATGAAAGACTGAATACTGACTTGTATACACTGTTCATCGTAGTAGCAAAGTTGGAGCTATAATGATCTTTGCCGCTATCCCACTACCTCTAGCCAATTATTTTCTTCTGAATGGTATATATACTCGCTCGCCCTCTGTGCTACACTGATTTGTTCTCTTATCGGATATGTGTGGGTGGGTGTGTTTGGGGCGGGGGGGGGGGGGGGGAGGTGAATGTGCTGTGCGCGTTGAACATGTGCTGCATGCGCACCAGTGTCTGCGCAACACCCTAAAATTTTGGCTGGAAATCGTTAAACGGCGCTTGCAAACGGGCACGCAAAGTACGACCAAACAAGCTCGTACAAAGAGAGGCACGCTGTTTCAATCTTGGGTTACATACAATCTACCTTCCAGTTTACCACTCGAAGAGAACAGAACGAGTAAGACAGCACGCAATACAAACGCTTAATTAGCAAAGCAGCCGCATTGAACAACGAGTTGAACAAGTGACGCGGCGCCCGCAGGGGTGAGACAGCCCAAAGAGATATGGGAGCAGTTTTCGGAGCAGCAAAATTTCGATTTTGGAGCAGAAGAAGCTTGATTTGGAGCAGGTAGGGACATTTAATACATCGTCTTGTGAGCTTAAAAAATTACAATTTCAGCAATTTGAAGGGTCAAGTACACATTCAAATCAGTTTTGACACAGAACACTGAAACAGCCTTACGCGAAAGAATTTTTAAAGAGTATCACAAAGTTCTAACTGCACTACCTTTTTCCTAACTGGTGAGATTGTGTTGTGGCTGTACGCAACACTGACAACAAAACTGCAGTTAACATTATCAAATTTAAGGGCTCTGCAATTGTGGCGTGTTTTTTTACCGTTTCAATGCTAAAATTATTATTTTTGTAATCCCAGGGTGCGTTGTACGAACGAGTGTAGTCACGGCAACAGTTGAGCAACTTCGAGCTAACGGTCGCATAGCCCAACCAGCCTACCCGTTGCAGTCCGTGGGGCGCACGTCCACCCGGTGATCATTTGAGTAGCGTTACTGTTTAGCCACCTAGTTTTGGGCATTAAATTTCACTTCGCACACATCAAGTGTTATTAGTCGCGTGCTATGGCAACCATGTAGTCCTGCAGCTATTGGGCGCTGCCTGGACAGGTCGCGGCGCCGCAGCGCAGCCCGCAACTTTAGTGCCGACCGTTCCCTCCCGGGCCGAGGCTCGCGATCGTGCTTCGAAGCATAGCAACACCTCAGCATTTTATAACACCACAACGAGCCAAAAAGTTAAATTCACGAACCCGATTATAGATGCACGCACCGCGTTTCGCACTCAAGGACAAAGCACGCCGAAGTCGTAAACCCGACATTTCAAAACTTTTTTTACGAGCCGCGCAACTTCTCGTAATCTCGCACCAATCTCAACCATATCCCCGCGTTAACGTCACTGTTCAGAGCCACAATTGATAGAATGAATAGACTGGAACCCAGCTGATAGCTTAAAATAAACCAGGGAAAATATCGGCGATGCGCAGTGAGCGCGTGAAGTAGGCAGTAGCAGGCAGATCAGGCGGCGGCCATGTTTGTAGCCACAGCGGTGCTTAATCGGGAAGGCCATTTCAGCGAACCCGGACAGAAAGCCAATCGTGTTTTAGAAGCTATCGTTTGCTTCATTTCTTCAGTCTTTCTATTTTTGCCATTTCTGTGTTTGCAAATGACCGCCAATAAAAGCGGTCACTGGGATGCGGGAGGCTTTCGTCCCTACCGGAACTGACATGAGCATCACAATCCGTGCTTTCGGGCTCTTTTGTAGCAGTTTTGCGCAATTTTCGCAATTGTCATGCTTTTGGAGCAGCTTGTCGCAGGAAAATGGAATTGTATCAAAAAGGCGCAATATGCGCATCAGTCTCACCCCTGCGCCCGTAAAACAGCCAGACGGCCGTTGCGCAGGCAGGATCGAGAAGGAAATGATTTCCGCGAGCGCGCGGTTGCTTTCTCTTCACGCGGGAATTTACAATGGGCCTCCTCGATTAGTCCGGATCGTCCGCGGGCTGCCCGAGACGCGATCCGGCGCTCGACTCTCTCATGTATTTCTATGGGACTTCCGATACCAACGCAGTCCTCGGACTGCCCGCGGACTGTCCAGGACTGGTAAATTGAGGATGCCCAATGACAACCAGACAGACGCCCGCTAACGTTCCCATCACCACGTCGCCATCGTCCACGGAACTGCCGCAAATGAGTATAGATCAGAGCTCGACACTAAAGATCATCATTTTCACAATCTTAATCAGCCTGTTCATGTCCGCTCTACCCTTCAAACTGACAGAATTCAGGGCTAAAAACGGTCAAACAGCCGCGGCGTGGTGTAAAGCGTAAAACAGCACACGGAAAGTTGCTCATCATCATAATCGCCATCGTTATCACCCTATCTACATTCACTACAGGATGAATGCCTCTCGCCTCAGCCACTCATTTCCTACGCTGCCCGAGTACATTCTTTTGCCGCCGAATTTCCTTATTTCGCACCTCCACGGAGTTTTTATGGTCTTCCCATACTTCCGTTGCCCCGTATCTACTGCCCATATTTCTTCGCACTGCGTGTCCAGTCCAAAATAATTTATTTTTCTTAATTTGAACAATGATCATTGTTTAGGATGGGGGATATCGATATCCCCCATTCGCTGTTGCTTCAAGCAGCATTTTCCCACACGGTTTCCCGTCTCCGCGCTTCCCTCCTATAGCAGTTCAAGCCCCTTTGGCAAAGTTATCAATCCAGAAAAAACGCGATAAGGACTACCCACGTGCCCGCACGATCCACGCGCGCAGTGAGTGGCCAGGTGCGAGAAGCACCGACCATAAAGAGGCATTCTGCAAAACAATTCACCGGCACCGGAGAGATGAAGGGACGCACCTCGCCCGCTTTCGGCATCACTTACACAAGGACGTTCGTCCTGTGCCGCTCTCTTCCCGTTTCTTCCTACAAAGACGCCACACCGCGTCGTTCAAAACTCGCGCCGTTCTCCTCGCTCCGTTTTAAAGGCCGCATCCATCCAGACAGTCGCGGCCCAACTGTGACGATGACGCGGTGACCACCCACAGCCAACGGCCATATAACCTGGGTGGTGGTGGTAGCGGCGGCGCATTCCGCGCAGTGGTCGGTCGAGGCCCGCGGTGTGAATGACACAGCCGCTCTGTAATTAAAACGGCCGACCCTCCTCCTCCTCCCCCTCCCCCGCCCATCCTTTCGGTTTCGCCTAGCGACTCCGTCTTAATCGAAAAGCCCGAGACCTGGACGGATGCTACAGCGAAGACTGCAGTGGCGAACAATGTAGCTTTGCTGCACGCCACTTCACCTTTAGTTTTGCCTTTCCTTGTTTATTTATTATTATTTTTTTGTTTCAGCATGTGGAGTGTTTAGAAGGGGTCTCAGCGCGCGAAGACTTGCAGTTACGCGCGCGCGAATATGGGAGTCGCCAGTGCTGCCACTACCACTGAAAAAGTTCTGTGAGAAAGTTAATCAGTTTGCCAGGATCAAATACATTTTAGCTCACCCCTGATACATTCCGTTGTGATCCTTAAAAACGCGAAGCGTAGCCAATGAACTGCCACACCGCTGGCGCTGCTAAAATAGACAACAGTGGTTCCCTTGTCAGCTAAAGGGCACCATGAAGATTTTGAATAAAAAAAGGAGGTGATGTAAAAAAATTGGGATGAGAATAAAAAAAAATCACATTTGTGGTTTTTACGCGCCGAAGCTGCACCGAGGCTAGGAGGGGCGCCTCAGTGGAGGGCTACGGATTAATTTATACCACCTGGGGTTCTTTGACGTTCGAAATCTAGACACAGGGGATTTCCGTTTTTCGCTTTCATAAAAAAAAAAAAAAATGGCTGCCGTTGCCGGGCCGAACCCGAGTCCTCGATCGCAGCTCTGAGCCTTGGCCACTCGGACACCGCGGCCGCGGTGGTGCGAAGTAGAAGCGGCTGCGTACGCTACAGCATCCTACTCTTGGCACGCAGTTAGGGAGCGCATGTAGGCTCCCTACACGCAGTAAGTAGGTGGCGCCATCCATCGCCGAACGAGCAAACCTCTGCACGTCATGAAGGGTCGTAAAATTTGCCGACCTGAACGCTTCAGACTAGACCGAATGGGTAATCCTTTATGCTACTGAAAGGCACAAAGACGATATACACGGCATGGGTTGATTAGGACAAATGGAGACGGGCAGAACTGCACCTGCCCAGAAAAAAAAAAAAAAAGTTGCACGACGCACTGCACTGCGTTCCTAACCAGCCGACCAGTAAATGTTCAAAGCTGGGGTTCAACGAGGCGCAGAAGCATCTGGTTACCGAAGTGGCCAGTTTGGACAGTTTGCCCAAGCCGGCACATCAACGGGTACAGCTTAGCAGTGGTCTCTTTTGTAGAATTCGCCCATCTCATAAACGTAGGCACCGTTGCAAAGAGTAAATTTTGCGACGTCTTGGCACCGAACAGCAGGACAGTTTGCCGCCGTAGCTGGTGTACTTCGTGGTGAGGTCCTCGTATAAGGCACGGACCGACCACTGCGCCGAAAGCGAGGTGGCGCTGCGTCTCAAGTCGAGAGGGGGAAAAGAAGAAGGGGGGGGGGGGGAAGGAAACAGCCGAATTCTCCAGCTCATCGGAGCAGCCCGCGAGCCAATTTCGACGGGGGTTGCCCGGGGCAGCGAAGCTCATCCATCTTGGGAGCACCTGCGCCGCTCGACCAGCGCCGATTACGCCAGCAAGGCACGCGAGGCCACGTTCGGCCCTCGCCCTCTCCCGGCGCGACCGATTGGCCACCCCCGGCGGTGTTCTAATGACGCGTTTCGGTATCGCCCAATTAGGACGCGGCAGTGCACGGTCGTCGATCCTTTCCCAGCGACGTGGCTCGAAGGCCTCGCGCTCCTATACGTGTAGGAGAGCCGTCGAAGACCACGCGAGTCGCTTGCGCAAATCACCGTCCCCTCCTCGCCCCTCCATCGGCCGCGCTGGTTCTTTATTAATGGACGCCGACAATGACCCCGCGAGGGTCTCGCTCGAATCTCCCCTGCTATACTTCCCCTCTTTCGATTCTTCATTCTACGATATATGCACACGCGGGATCAAGCTTTATGGCCGATGGAGCATAAACCCGCGCGCGGCCGCTCGACGATAGGGCCGGCCGCGCGCAGCGGGGAAACCTTTACGCCATTGCCAGCTCACAAACGATGTTCAGTGAAACTGTCGCGGGCCTTGGATGCCACTTGAACGCAATCTCGAAGAATACATACCCCTAATTGTGCGGGGCAAAAAAAGTCACAATGGAATGGAAGGTCATTGCGGTGCTTTTGCGAGGCAACGCTTTGAAACCACGCGCGGCTAAGCGTGCAGTGTGCACGTATAATTCGGAAAGATCGAAGATACGAAGGCGCAACAGAAAGGTGTGGGCAGGCCCGCGATGACGAAGTGCTTGCAATGTCATGTGCTTCGCACGCATGGTCCCGCTTTCCGCCACGCTGGAGAGATGCGGGGCGCAAACCAAGCGCCGCCATTCTGACCCAAGACGCCGTGTAATGTTCCAAGCACTGCGAAGCCATGCTCCACCACCAAAAAGACACAAAGGCCCGCAAACGTTGTCGTACTTCATTGAGCTAGCCCCCGCAAAGGATCTGCGGGTCCCAGCAGCCCACACGGTATCGTTACACACACGGAAAGTGCCCGCATGTCTCGAGAGAAGGTGTGCCATGGAATATGCCGCAAAAGAAGAAAAAAAAAAGCGAAGACATCGCGCGGCGTGATGCCAAACCACGGCGTGGCACGGTGAACGCGCGAACACACGATGTGTTAACTGCTTCGTAGCACCGCTAGTGCGCACACGCACACGGCGCCGTTTCTGAGCAAGACAAGTTCCAAGAACGCGCACAGTTAATCGGTTAGCGCGGATCTGTAGATGCTTTTAACGTCCGCGAATACGTCGGAGACCCCGGTACGCCTTTTCTTACTCGGGCGTACTCTTCGGTCACTCCATTTTGTTAGGACAACGAGAAACTCCATTTTGTTAGGACAACGAGAACCACGCGGCGCACTTTACAAGAGGGGTCACGTGATCGAACACCTGCCACAGCAACAGCAAGCGCAACTCCATGGGCGAGGGCTCAAAAATTATTATTATTATAATTCTTTATTCGGAAGGGGAGACTCCAGGTCTAGTCAGGGATGGGGAAGGCGGTAAAGAAGGTGAGAGCGTCTACATTCTCTTGTGTATCCCCGTGGTACAAGCGAAAGTCCACCGGGACATAACAGTCTCTCTTGGGTGAGCCCGGCCCAGAGGAGGCGATGCCCACTCCTAGGAGGTCTTGATGTACGGCGGAAGATGGGCTCTCTCTCCGCCGCGAGCCCCGAGCACTCCCACAGCATGTGCTGCATTGTGGGCCTTGTTGGCGCGTGACACGAGGAGCAGGTCACGATGGTAGTCTCCCTGTAGTTCTCGAGGGGTTCTCTCAGGTGTCGTGAGCGTCGGGGAACGTATGCCCGCCACTTTGCGAGCACGTCCTCCGTAAGAGCAGCCCCTGCTCTTATTTTGTGTAGCAGGATTTGGGCCCCTCTGGGAAGTCCTCCTGGCAGTGCATGGTCGTGGGTCATGGGGTGTAGCGGCACGGAGCTTTGTCCTGCTCTCTTGCTTGGCAGCGGCTCTGTCGTCCGCAGGGTCTGGGCCGTGCCGTGCGGGGGAACAGGGTGTAATGGGTCGGAGCGGATACTTGCTTCGTCGCTCGCCCACACGTGGCCGGCCTCGTTCCCGACGCCACGCGCGTGTCCCGGCACCCAGTCCACCGACACGGTAGTGGATTTCGTTGTGCGAAGTCTCTTCGCAATCGTCTTGATGAGGTGGCTTGTGGATCCGATGACTGGGGTGTCACCGAGTCTTGCCACCGCCTCTCTGCTGTCAGTATATATGGTAAATTGCCGGCCCCGGAGCTCCTCCGCCTGGTAGCGCTCTTCGTTGTGGTTCGCCGCCAGTAGTACCGCCTCCAGCTCGCATCGCATTGTGCTGGGCGTGGTGTCAAAGCAACGGTAACGCGGTTGATGTTCGCATCGACGGCGCCCTCCTCTCTGTGGTGGTCCTTCCTGCAGACCCTCGACATGGGTTTGGGGGTGCAGATAAGCTCGTCCTCCCAAGGGGGGATTGGATTCGGCGGTGGCACGATCGGCGACTCGTCGCTCGCCGTGTCGTTGATGAGACACTGGGTGTATGCCCCGGCATTGGTGGTAGCTCGTCTCGTTGTGTGCCATTTGTACCGCTCCTCTATGATGTGGCGTAGCGGAGGAAGCCTCGCAAACCGGTAGAGCTCCTCGGTTCTGGTGTGCCTGGGCAGACCCGTGATAGCTCGCAGGCACTCGCGGTACAGCGTTTCTATAGTTGCGCGTGTTGCGCTTGGGTGAGCTCGAAGCAAACCGCCCCGTAGCATGCCTTCGATGTAAGCACCGCCTGGGTCAGCGCACGTATAGCCTGCGTCGCCGCACCGCCGAAGCGGTTGCCCATCCGTCGGATGATATGGAGCTGTTGCCGCCACCCTTCAGCTGTCGGACGCACTCGTCGGCTCCACCCTGTTCGTGCAGTGGGACCCCTAGGATCCGGATCCACCGGAAAGCAGCCCGCTCGATGCGGCGACCGCCTAGCCTGATCTCGATGGCCTCCCTAGTCTGCTCCGCACCACCTACAACGATGTACTGGGTCTTCTCTTAAGAGGCGCGCATGCCTGTAGCCGTGAGCCCCGTTCAATGGCGTCCAGTCCACGCTGCACCGCCGCAGCGGCCGTCTTGACGTCGGTCAGTCCATATCGTAATATATTCCGCGTATACTGTGTGCTTCAAGTGGTCGATTGTCTCGAGCTCACCAGCGATGTCGTGCATCACAAGATTAAATAGCATAGGAGACAGGATCGCCCCCTGTGGCACCCCGACTACATTGTTGAAGGTCTGTGGTTGGTGGCTGTCGATGTTAATCTCGAATGTCCGGTCTTTTAGGAATCCTTTCACAAAATTGGTGATGCGTGGGCCAGCTCTACACTCGCGAAGTACTTCCACGATCTGGGTATGGTTGACCGTGTCAAAGGCCTTCAGGTCTACGGCTACAACGATGGCTGGAGTCTTGGTGGGTCTACGACGGCGCCCC
Source organism: Haemaphysalis longicornis (assembly GCF_048455015.1). Taxonomy (NCBI): domain Eukaryota; kingdom Metazoa; phylum Arthropoda; class Arachnida; order Ixodida; family Ixodidae; genus Haemaphysalis; species Haemaphysalis longicornis. Next base: position 84,549,589 of record NW_027526335.1, read on the forward strand.
ACCGTGCGGCGGAGCATTTGGAGGCTATCGTGCGTACAGAGCCCTGGTCGAAACCCGGTCTGCGTGGGCCGCAAGTATCCTGTGTGGTGCTCTACTATGTAGGTCAACCGCGCCAGCACCATGCGCTCTAACAGCTTACATAGTGTGGACGTAAGCGAAATGGTAGGTTCTGCACCCTGTCAGGTCTCTTAACGGGTTTAGGAATTGGGCATACGATGGAATGGCGCCACTCTACGGGCAGTTCTCCGGACAGCCACACAGTGTTCAACTCGTACAGGAGCTGTGTACGGCCCTCTTCGTGTGAGGCCTGTGTACGGCCCGCCGGGAGTCACGTGACCAAAAACTTGCCCCGTACATCTAAGGGCTTTATGCTGCCGTAGTAGCGCGCGCCCCGTCGGGTGGCACTCTAGGAGATCGAAGTTTTCTCACGCTCTGTTCGCAGGCGCAACAGCGAGAATCGGAGTGGCGAGTTTTAAGTGCAGATCACTTTATGGGCTCGCTTGTCGTCGTAGCTCGCTAACGGTCGATGCGACTGCCGAAATCAGGCGGCGTAGCAAGATAACGGACCCCAAATAAAGCCTCCTCTACCGTCGTCAGGGGGGTCACGCTGAGGCTTCGAAAACCACGCGGTTTAGAGATAACCGTTCGAACCTCGTGAACAGCTGGCGCTATACATCTCCCCGTCGTTTAGCGCAAACAAAAACTGCAGGCACATTTCAGGCAAAATCTGTGTATATAACCGGCCGCCTCCGCGTTCATTTAGTTAGGAACGCTCGTAGGTTTGGTTTTTACGATAGTAAGAGAAAAAAGCGGCCGTGCAAGAAAAAAAAAAAATGGCGCGTTCGAAATGCCACAGAAAGGCACCAGACACGCAAGAAAAAAATGGCGCGTTCGAAATGACGCAGAAAGGGTACAGCATACGAAACTAAAGCATGCGCAGTTTCAGGCAGGGGGTGCGCGAGCACTGCGAAGATCGGGAAACTATAGGCCATATTGTCAGGAGCTGCACAGAGATACGGACACCGCGAGGTGAGGGGGAAACGACGCTGGCGGAGGCTTTGGGATTTGGGGCGAGGGGGAACGTCAATTTCAAGGCCACAGAGTTGACGAAGAAGCGACTGGAGTGGTGGGAAGGAGGGAAGGGATGGGTACGCAGGCGGAGTAACCATACGGATGAGAATTTAGAACAGCGAGGGGAGAAAAAATGGGGGTGGGGGCGATGAGTTTAAAACAGAAAAGAGGGAGAGATGGGAGGGAGGAAGCTGGGAGTAGGGCAAGGAGGGGGAGGAATAAACTTTTATTGAGGCCCAATCCGACTCCATGTGTGGAGGCAGACCAGTGGGGAGACTCCTTAGTCCAGGAGTCCCTGGCTCTCGCTGGCAGTCCGGGCCCGTCTCACCAGGTTAAGCTGGGAGCCGGGTTCAGAGCTGGACAGCTGCGCCACCCACTTTGAAGGGGAGGGGTAGGGATTGGGAGGGAGGTCGGGTGTGTGGGAGCATTCCCATACGAAGTGATAAAGTGCACCCCTTTCGGGGCAAAACTTGGTGAGTGAGAGGTGGGGAAAATCAAATGCCAAAGTGTATTGTGAGGGAAGGTCCGGGTTTGAAGTTGACGTATAGTGATTTCATCGGCTTTTGTTAGAGACGGGTGAGGTGTAGGGAAGGTGCGACGAGAGAGCTTGTGTGTGAGTATGTCATTGTAGGTGAGTAGGGGGTGGGCATCCAGGGTGGTAGGAGGGGGGTCGGGGGCAATGTACCACCTCTCGGGCCGTAAACGTAATAAAACAGGCAAGTCGGTTGGTGACAACCGACACCCCGATTCAAAGGGAAAGCCACTAATCATCATCATCATCGACGGGAAATTTTAAATGCACTGGGTGGCAGCAGTGAGCGGATAACGGCGCTGCAGCCCATCATGGCGAATCACTGCTCTGCACTTCCGACAGCTTTCACCTTGACTGGAACGGGTTTAATTTTTTTGGTCCCACCATCACGATGGCGGCGAAAGACTGCACTGCGCTGTAAAAACAAAAGGATAGCCATACACCAACACGAGAGCGCGTAAGCGCAGGATAGGGCTGGCAAACTATAAAGCATGAATGCGAGCGTTCTGCTCTTCTGTACAAAGGGATATTCGGATACGAATTACTTGAGCACGTAACTTCACAGCTGCGCGAATTTACTGACGATGCTCAAAGTGTGCCCCAGAACACTTTTTAAAGAATCTAGAGCGACGGACGACATGTGCTGCGGTAACGCAAAACAAGGCGACGTGCCGCCTCTGCAGAACGACGTTGTTCGCAGACTGCTCCGTCTTTGCCTCACGAAGAAAACAAAATGAAAGCCAGGACTGCAGGGTTGCACTTGCGGTCGCACGAACTTCGTTATTTAACGGAACAAAGCTTACATAATCGACAGGTTATCTCCGGAGACTGACCACGCCCTTCGAAACTACAGAAAAAAGAAGCCTGTATTCGGAAGTTAACAGACGTTCCGCAGTAAATAAAAACGAACAAAGAACACAAATTTCGCATCGAGAAGCTTTCGACACACCCAAGAAGTTCGAGCACGCATTTGGCGATGACCACGTGCATGCGCGCCAAAGCGGCCGAGGTCGATCACGTGGAGCTCTCTCTCTGAGCGCGAAAGTAAGCGTCAAAGGAGGAGGAGGGGCAGGGTGCCCTACCACCACCACGGGGGTCCTCCCAAAAACACATCGAGAGTCGCAACCCAAAAAGAACGACGATTCGTCGGCTGTGCCGACCAGCAGGGCGCTAAGACAAATGGGGCCCAACGCGGCAGGCGACTACCGGTCTGGTAGCGCCGCCGACTCCGGGAGCGCGCACCCACGGGAGACGTACGGGCGCGCCTTCGGATGGCGCTCTCAGACTCCGCCGGAGAAAGCGACGACGACCGCGTGGGAGAATCGACGCCGCCGACGACGTGACGAATGCCGACCCGTCTGCGCGCACACTCGTCACTCAGCGGCCAGCGCGGCCGGGTCCCACGGAACCGTAGAGGTGCAGACAGACCACGGCACGAGGGGTCCCCGCGATGCATCTACGCTGGGGCGAGCTCTTAGCGAGGAGAAATGGAGGAGATTTAGACTAGACTCTGACTGCTTAACATTACGGATTAAATTATTTGCGCCCAGTAAAACACAAGTTTTTCAGCCTGTTTAAAGAATTCAACTCCGTGGCCATACCGTTCGAGCAATTTCTACTTTAAGAGTCTAATGTGCACACCATTTCGGCAGTGACTTCGAATTACGAGTTCGAAACTTTATAGTGCCATTCGCGAGGGCCCCCGGGAAATTTTTTGGTTCGGGGGTACAGTTGACAACCCTGGCACACGCTCCAGCGATTATTCAACAAAGAATACTGACAACAGTACTGCCACATGTGATGCACCTATTACACTATAGTGCAAATTCTACAGAAGAAAAACAAAAACCTATGTCACAACCGCAAAGCTAACCTCAGTATGCACAATGCATTCCAAACTTTATTTTGAATTAATTTCCTGTTTTCACACTGCGTTTTACTTATTCTGCCTTTCCTCCCCTCTCTCCTTTTTCTCTCTCTCTCATCTCCTTTTATTTCTGAAACGGCAACCAGCGCACTACAAAACAAAATCCTGCGTACTTCCCTGATACGCAAAACAAAAACAATACCATGCAGAGCAATCCATTTAGGATGGCCATGTCTCAAGTCAAGAATTTCAATTTTTTTTTAATTTAAATAATTCAAATTTGCACACAATAAACTTTACAAATTCGTTGTGTTGCTGACATGTTAGATCTAGCACTATCTTCGCATTGTCGTCGGTGAAGAGATTGCACAAACAATTATTAAGCTTTATAATGTAAATAGGCAAGTTTCTGCTTTTTATTTACTGCCCGACGCTGCAAGGCTGACGCTACATGGGCGATGAGGCACGCCGTGGTGGAGGGCCCCGGATTAAGTTTGACCACCTGAAATCTCATACACACGGGCGTTTTCACTTTTCGCCTCTATCAGAAAAGCGGCCGCCGCGGCCGGAAATCAAGCCCACATCCTTGCGCTCAGCAGCACACAAGTTTCTGCTTTTCCTACTTAACATGCGATGCCATAAGGCACAGGCTTCATGCCAAATAGTTTTCGTTCTCATCTCGTCCCTACTTCTCAATCACATCACACAGAGCCGCAATACCGGTCATACCAGGCTCGCAATGCCATCCCAGGTAAGAGGCAATAAACATCAAACACTAAGCTCGCTGACTTACCCCGCTCTGCTAAACGTGCAGCGCATGTCGAAAACAACTCAACTTTGATGACAGATGTAACTGAGCAAGCGACTAACGTTGATAGAAAAACTGTACTTTCGGCCAGTTCACCCACAAAGTCTTGATGCACGATGTGCTTGATGCGGAGTGTGAATCTGATGCACGACTACAGCAATGCAAGGGACGCGATAGTGCATTACTTGTTCGACTTCTTTCAGTGAAACAGGTGGCACACACATGGGCACAAAGCAAGCCATTGACAGCTTGACATAATTCACATTTTGCGGTGTATAAGTATCGCTCATTTTTCAGCGACTGACATACCAGGGGCCACAAGCAGACACACACTGACCACACAGGTGCACTGTTTTGACCAACCAAGGGGCGGAAGCAGGATTGAGCCCTTTGTAGTGAATCAGGAAGCAGGAATAATGCTGTTTTGGAACAGCCTCTGAGCAACAAAACGGCAATTTTGGAGGAGTGCAAGTCTATCTGGGGACATAATTTTAGGTTTGAGCATATTTCATTCGCAATTTTTTTATTGTGGTCAACAGAAAAAATTCAAACCACCTTTTTACCCAACATTTAATACTAAACCAGCCACACTTTCTGCACATTAAAGCATCACAGCTGAACGAGCAACTCAGGGAAAACTAAAAATAAGTAAGGTCCTGAATAGCTGCATTTCCCTAGACTTGGGCTCATGAAGAATACATGTGCTATCACAATGCCCCTGCTGAAGTGAGAAACAATACAGAGAATGCTAGAGATAAGCAAAGTTGTCCCCTTTGCATATAATTTACTAATCTAATCTACTAATTCTACTACTACCTGCTAATTCTAATCTTTGCATCTAATTAACCTTCTGACTATGTGCACTTAATAGGCTCCTGACAAAAAAAAAATTAAGAACCCATCAATACAGCCTCACTGACAAAGGAAACTAAGAGGGAACTAGAGATAAGTGATGCGTTGCTAAATGAACCTGACTACACACCAGAGAAATTAAATATGACTGTTCATGTTAGCACACAGCATCAGAAAAAAAGTATCGAATAATATTACTGGCGCGCCATTGACCACATAAAGCAGGCTTCTCTGTAGGTAAAAAGAAAGAAGTTCAAGAGCGTCGTTTTTATCCAGACAACGAATCGGTCAGTGTTTATCAAACTGTTTTTAATTGCGCATATATAAACAGTGCTTGCTTACCAGGGGAGGGGGATATGAAGCCAAGAAAAAAAAAAGCGAAAAGCGTTGCTGTACGGCAAGCCACATCTACTGAAGTGATTACTTGCAGATAGCTGGTAGACTGCAATAAGCTCTCCTTTCAAATGTACCCGCTGCGGTGGCTCACTGGCTAAGGCGTTATGCTGCTGAGCCCAAGGATGCAGGTTCGATTCCTGGCTTTCCCGGCCCCTTTTCTGATGGAGGCGAAAACCCGACACGCTCTTGTGTTCGAGATTTTGGTGAATGTTAAAGATCCCCAGGTGGTCAAAATTAATCTGGAGCCCTTTACTACAGTGCGCCTCATCGCCTGTGCAGCGTCGGCACATTAAATCTTACAATCAGTCAATCAATCAATCCTCTCACGTGTGCCAGGGCTGTGCGTGTTATCTTAGGTTTGGCTGATTGATTGCTAATGGTACCCCCCTTTTGATGGGGCAATTATGCGTCATTTTACCAGAGAAACTAATATATCTGTTTTATACTCTGTTTAATTCAAGCGCTGCTCTTAGGGCAGGCTTAAAATACTTTTTTCTACAGGTGGTAGCTGTCCTAGGCAATATTTCCCTCTCTGCTTTTCGTCCACCGGCATTCTAATTTTTTAGTCGCCTCGAGAGCCTTAAGGTTAACTCCTTGTGAGCTACCCTTAAATCCTGTGGTTTCAGGAAGCCGAATATTTCCCTCGTATAGATTTGGATGGATACACTCGCATTCCAACACTATGTGCTGCATAGTTTTTTGTTTCTTTTCCGCAGACCACATATACCCCATCATTTCGTGCATACTTCCGTACGAAGCTCTTAGTCCTCCAGCAATGTGCTCCAGCCTCAAAAAGCAAAGCACTGCCCTTGGAATTATTGTAGAAATTTTCCTTTCTGATGTCCCATTTCTCTGCCCTGTACATCTCTAACGATGTTTTAGCTTCCATTTCCAGGGTGCCATTTCCATCTCCAAGGTGCGTCGATGCCACCGCCGTCGCACGGCAAAGACGCACGAGTTCTTGTTTACCGCACCACATCATCTAATCTTTGGAACAGCAAGCACACTCATGATAAGATAAAATGGAGCAGGTTCGACTGAACAGTACAACTATTTATAAGTGGAATGATTGCAATGACGGACGCAAACGCACCTATTTTGGTGAAGAATTCGAGTAAAGACTCGTCAAACCTCGCCGGTACGAACAGCACAGGAAGGGACAGTGCGGGAGCTCTCAGGGAGTCCGCCTGAGTGCACCACGTCGCAAATGACAGCGAATGCGTCTCTTCTGCTCCCTGAGCAAAGCGACTGGCATTGAACATCACATTGTTGCCTCAGATTTTGTGGCACATTGAGGAACCGCTTGAGAGCAGTTTCAGCACAAGAATGCTGTTTGGAGCAGGGTGGCGCTGGAACAGCTACTTGGTGCAGCTTGGTTCAGCTTGGCGCAAATGGCGCAAAACTTTCATCCCTACCCACCATTTTCAGCAGTAGGAGCAGAAGCATCAGCCGTGCTATGGCAGGCTACAGTAGATTTCATGCGGTAAACTGTGCTGCAACACTTGCGCTCATTTTGGGAAAAGAGATCCGTGTGCACGAGCTGTAAAGCAACCATAAACAATGAGGTCATAATATAAAGGAGTCGAACTGAACGCAAACAGCTTTCCTGGTCAAAGTCTCGAATTTACCAACCCTGCACTTCCAGCACAGAGGCTTTTGAAGCATTTGCTGACCCCTGAAAAATAGATGAGACAGGCAAAAAAGCTCCACACATGGTCTCTTCAATTTACCAGTCTGAAATTCTCAACCAGTCCTTGGGCTGCCCTCACAAGAGGAATAATCTATGAGCGAAAAAGTTTGTCGGAGCTTCCAAGTGGACACTGTCACAGTGTGTAAGCATTCTTTTAAGAGGCTCATCTCTGCCCAAACATATTTATGCATGTTTTTTATGGAGGCCCCAGGCCTCTTATTGGGTTTACCATAAAGATTCACCAGATTCACCATATGCATTGCATCAAGTTGCATGTTACGGACGGACTTGTGTTGGGAGTTAGCAAAGAATGCTTACGCATTAATACGCAATTCTCAAATGGGGGTCCGAGGACCCCCATTTCAGGGAGCATTTCAGGGGTCTGCCAAGCCTCCCTCAAAACTTCTCCCCCGCCATTTTTTTTTTTCTCTTGATATTGCCAGCACTTTCTGATGATTGCTATTGGTTTCCCCTTTGTAGCGGGGTGATGACACATCATCTTACTAAAAAGGACTAATATACCTATGTTTTATACTCTTGGTTTAATACTATCGCTGCTTAGGGCAGGCACAAAAAGCTTATTAGGCACAAAATACTTTTTTTCCTGTTACAGGTGGCAGCTGTCCTAGGCAATATTCCCCTCTCTGCTTTTCGTCCACCAGCATTCTAATCTTCTTTTCGTCCCCTCGACAGCCTTGAAGTTAACTTCCTCTGTGATACCCTTACATCCTAGGGCTTCTGGAAGCTGAATATTTCCCTCATGTAAATTTGGATGGATACCTTCACATTCTAACACTATGTGCCGCATAGTTTGTTTCTTTTCCGCAGACCACGCATACCCCATCACTTTGTGAATACTTCCCCACAAAGCTCTTAGTTTGCAAGCAACCTGCTCTAGCATCAAAAAGCAAAGCACTGCCCTGGGAATTATCGTAGAAATTTTCCTTTCTGATGTTCAATTTCTCAGCCCTGTACATCTCTAACGAAGTTTTAGCCATTTATGTGTTTCAATCTGCCTTGCCTCTTTCTTGGTTACCTTGGCTGTTTTGGATCTCCACTGTTCTTTCCGTATTTCATTGCTAGCCTTCTAGCAGCGTTCGCACAGGCTTCAAAAGCAAAAATTCAAGGGTTTTCAAGGACTTTCAAGGACCAGAAAACACATTTTAACGGTCCCCATCTAATGTTTTATCTGAGATTATCTATAGCTTTTTCAACACAATGCAACAGTTTTTTATTGCACAATACCTAAGCACAATATTGCACATTTAGATAGCCACTAACAGGTGTGTGAATGTTTCCCCAGCTTTATTTTTATTTCATGGTTGGTATTTAGAGGTTTTTTTTTCATGTTGTTTTGCTCAAGCTGTTTCATTTCAAAACTTCGTTAATGTTGCCTGCATGTCCTGCTTTGTCAGCAAGCGTATCAGTTGAAACTGAATCAGCAAGTGTTGCTCTAAGGCAGGACGAACTATGTACACGTCCACCATTTGCACGTAAAAGCAAACACAGATGGAGCGTATGAGGCACAGCAAACATGCAATGAGCAAACGTCCACAGACTTGGAAGATGCAAGATAGAGAACAGAAGCTGGCTTTCGCTGGATTGTATTGTGACATGGATTGGATTGAGAAAAACCCTGCTCCCAATGTTGCCTCGTAATAATGAAAATACACAAAACTTTCTGAAATTTTAAGCAATACACTGAAGCTTGATTGCTACAATGTTTCGTTAGATTTATTAGCACCTAAAATCCACGACAAACGCTTTAAATTCTTGTGAAAAGACAGGGCCATTGATTCTCTCCATAAAAATCAAGGATATTCAAGGACCATTTAACAATTCCAGGACTTTCCAGGCCTTGAAATTGACACTTCTGAATTCAAGGGTTTTCAAGGTTTTCAAGGACCTGTGCGAACCCTGTCTAGTCTTTTTTAGGTATAGGTATAGGCATAGGTTTTACCACGCTTTTTAGGTATAGGCATAGGTTTTACCACAATGCAAAAAGGTGGCTTCGCCACATTACATGTACGTTTAGTTTCTCCCCGTAGCACATATTTTAACACCTGATTTCTGCACAGCACGCCAGCTATGAAAAGACAAAAAAAAAAAAAAACCACAAAAGGCAGCACACAGGTGTTTAGAAGACAGATTCAAGTACAGTAGAATCTCGATAAACGGAAATCGCTTAAACGGAATTGCTGCTTAAACGGAACAGTTGCCTGGAATTTGGTTGGTTTTGTATTCAGATAACGTAAAAAAACTCTTGGTAATCGGAACTAAAATTTCCGCATCACCGTGTAAACGAAACCAGAAATGGAACTTCTTGTGAAATCCACTGGCATGAGAATCAGCTTTTTACGGTTCCGGCTGTTTCGTTCGTTTTTTTTTTTTTTTTTTCCTCCTTGCTTTTTTAGCCTTCTTGGCCTCGTAAGCCTCGTCTCGTAAGTGGTTAGCCGTGTTAGCGCAACGAATGCAATATCGAAGTTCTTGTTCCAGTCGTTCGGCCTCAATTCTAGGCGCCGAGGCTACAGGGCTCACCTCCTGTCGCCTCGTTCGTGCCATCGTTGTGCTATTCGTCCTTCATTACCACGTTGCCGTCTTCTAAATTCGGTGGCTCATAAGCACTCGCGAAGTTGAGGCCTCTAGCCTCCTAAAGATGCAGTTGCAAGGACTCAAACAAAAATAATTGACACATTTTGTAGTGCACAGCGACTCATTGTTACCAAATCAACTTTGTGAATGCTGTGCCTACACTTCTTGTAGTTTTCTTGCTTTCTGAAAACTATCAGCTACAGTCACTTTCTAGTGGTTAGAGTTCCATGAAATGCCCTTAGAAGTGTGTACGCACATAAATTTGCACCTTAGAACATCTCTCAGTAAACGGAACTCCTGTTAAACGGAACAAATTTTTCCGGTCCCTTGAAGTTCCGTTTATTGAGAGTCTACTGTACAAATTGCTTAGCATTACGACACCGATCAACATATGCTCCATCGTGGGGTCCCCCATCACTTTCACAGGCCCAAAAGGGGTCCCCGGGGCAGTCATGGCTGAGAACCACTGCATGAATACCTACATAGCTGCTTTTGTGCGGTACAAAATAACAACCTGAGGAGGCCTACGTACCTTGAGCAGTAGGGTACTCAGATGATGCAAAAACTGAGCATGTAAAACGAAGTCATTGGTAAACACTCACCTCCAGGAAGGTTTCCTTGGTTGTAGCGCCACAGTTGATAGGGAAGGGCTTACGTCCATCTAGTATTGAAAAAAGAACCCCAGAGAGTAATGCAAGCAGCCAGAGCATTAACTTAAGTTGGTAATTGTTTGTGCAAGGTCACTAACATACCTAAAACTTAAGATTGTTTCCAATATTTATAGTGACTATTTACTAAATACATATAGCTGTGAACGGCCCTTTTAGAATGTTTAGGTCTACAATTTCGTGGTCCCTTTAAAGAGGGGGAAAAAAAAAAGTAAATGTCCAAATAACCTCTTGCAGCAAGTTTTAAGTGTTCTGAATTTGCACGTGTAAGGCTTAACTTTCACACAAGAGCTACCTTTTCGAAGTAGTGCCCACATCTAAGGTGAAAGCCTTAAGTGCCCCACTGTGCGAAACACCGTTGTTGTACAGTAAAAAGCATAAATAAAAGCCCACGTGCTATCCAATCGGATTTGAGCCCAGATCTCCACAGTAGAAGCCCAATGTGCTATCTCCGCACCTTGCCAGGGCCGCAACAACAGGTGCTGTTGTCGTCGTCTTCATTCCTTTCTTTGTGGCACATACCCCACACAGGGAATTGGCCAAGAATTGGAAGCTTTGAGGCGTTAACAAAGTTGGAAACATACAAGTTGAATAGTGCGTGCATGCCATGTGACCCTGAAAGTTGATGGCACGTGAGTAGTACAAGTGCGACTTAGCCGCGTGGAACCCCCGATTCTAGGGAAGTCGCGGGGTGTGGCAATCTACTTAATGAAGCAGCTTGCGGCTTAATACGAAGAAACCAATACAAAGAAAGAGATGCAAACATGGTGTAGCAGAAAAGAAGCCTGGTCGAAGTAATTTGAAGTGAACAAAGAGCAGCAATGAAGTTGTAAATCATCACCAAGCTTTCGCCTTTGCCGCACGTAAGCACACTAAAGTGCCCCAAGGAGTTTTTTTAGACATGACAATATGGTCAAAGCAGTTGGTTCCTTCGTTTTTGTCGTTTTTTGCCTTTGATGTTTACTCTTGTGGCAAAGACTCGTTAAAGAAGTACTGACACCAATTTTTGGGTTAATATTATTCCACAATTTACTTCCTTTACTCAGCAGAACACCTCGGCCAATGTATGCATGGCCTGTGATGCATTTGTTGAACATATTTTGATTTGGTCTCATTTATCGCGCTAACGAAACTGCACAAGGAGTGGCGTGCAGTAAATAGACACCTGCACGACGTAATCCCCTGGCAAAAGGAAGGTGAAGTAGCACAGTGATCCCAATACATGTCAGAAACTCGGGACGTCACTTCACGAGCTTGGGAAGGCGGCTAGGTGAGCAGGAAACGAGGGGCTGGCACCATACACAAACTGATGCACATAGCCAGAGCTACAGCTGTAATCTCTCGCCATAATGGCACTTTTGTTGCAAAAAATAAAGTTTGACATGCGAGAAAAGAACAGATAATATAGCCTATAATCACAACAGAAGTCCCGCCCCATCTGTGCTTTTGCCGAAAGCGGTCATCAAATAACTGTTGCGATAGTAGTTCAGAACGCTTTCAGGCCGCTCAGCTGCCAAGGTTCGGCGGCGGGTACTGAAAATAACTCCTGCAGTCTCCACAGTGTTTTGACATCCACATAAAGCAGTGTGGTCATGGCAAGGCTGTGTGGTACATGCCCTCCGGGCCCCCAGCAATGGAAACCAAAACAGGCAATTCTCAAATTAAAAGTGCTGTTTCAGGATTCCTAGGCACTTAAGCATCGATAAACCAATTAAAAAAGGGAACACAAAAATTTAGTGTAAGTACTCCTTTAAAAACTAAACTTCATTAACTTGGTGCTACCGCAGGACACTAAGAAAAAAAAGCAGGCAAGTGGTTACCCAGATCCCAACAGGTTTCCCACAACCTTAAAACGGTTGCCTGTAGCACTGTGCTCAATGAGCATGGTTTACAAAATTTCCTTTAGACGCGACATCTGCACTGAGCAAACAGGCCAATGTATTGCTTATTGCCTATAAAAACATGCCTTGACAATAAGAAAGGGAACTGCACACATTTGTCTTAAGTGAAAAAAGACGATGTTTTCCAGAGCACAGAGGATAAAAAAATAAGCAGGCATCCCGTATATTTTTTGCACTAGATCTAAGAATTCAGCCCGAATAAATATGTGAGCCCTTGTATCTATCTATGCAAAAAGAGCGTACTTTTGCTTGAGGAATGCTTTAAATGAGATTCTTGTGTTCTTGTAAATGCACCTCGTATGTTTGCCTGCGTTTCCAAAATCATAGTCATGAGCACCCATCCAATTTTATCCCCATCCTTTTCTCCAATGCACCTAACTCTTGTCACCATGCCTGTTTAAAATTGTTCAGTTTGAATAAGCCGCCTTTCACTGCAGGTAGATCTGCTGCCTTCCGACCCAAGTCCACCATCCACCACGACCTTGCCTAATGGTCTGCTCTTGTGTATTGGCCCCCACACTACGCACTCATGTTCGTGTTGGCTTTGTGATGTATGCAACCACGGACTCGCCAAGTGCACAGCACCTCAAACAATGGGCGAAAAGAAGAAAAGGTTGCAGGCTTCCAGGTCCTGCTTTTACTGCAACAAGCCAAACCATTTCGCCCGTGTGTGCCAAAAAGCGAGGAGGCTTGTTTGTGGTTAATGCTCTCGACGACACATTACGCCCCTCTGTGGCGTTGGGCGTGTCCATGAAGCACCAGTAGGCGAAGGAAGTCTTAAAAGTCGAGCCTCGAAAGCGGTGCTGGTGATCCCTTCTGTATCCGCCAGCCCCACTCTACTTGCCCCCTAGCCCGTGCAGACTGCACACACCCGGGCAAGGAGACACCTACAGGCCAGATGCTGCTACGTGTCCTTCTTGACCCTGGCGGCCAGAGCCCGTTTATTCGCAGCAATGTTTTCCATGCCCTGGCCTATCCCATCAAAGGAGCACTGATCATGTTTGGACGGACCCATCCATGTATGTGTATGTATGTTTGTGGTTTATTGGCGCAAGGGTTTCTAAGACCAAAGAGCGCCAGAACTATGTTATGTGGTCTTTACATAGTCATGTTTGTGCTTAAAATATGTATGAAATGAGTATGATACATCTTAAAATACTGTATATATGGGTGTAGAGGGCCCATCCACTAAAGCATGAAGATGTTCATAATGGTGGCTGAAATGGATTATGGGTGCAACGTGATGCACCTCGAGCCAAAGAGCATGCGACGAGAGTGGGCCTCCTGTGCGGACAAAGGGAGCATGAGGGCCTCACTCACTGCTCGTAGGCTCTGAGGTCACGCACTGTACGAGATGAGTTTTAAAAACTTGATGTCTGCAAGATAACTTAAAAGACTTTTGTTTGTAAACATAGGTTCATCTCCTAAAAACAGTGAAGGATGTAGTGGAATGTTGTAGGTATATATTTTCGGGAAATGCCGTTTTCTGGCTTCATTGCAGAATGTGCACTCAATTAATACATGGAGGACGGTGAGCCGTTCCCCACACTTGTTACAAACAGGTGGGGGTGTTCCATTCAAAAGATATGCGTGTGTAGCGTAAGTGTGGCCTATTCGCAGTCTGCAAATGGATACCTCAATGAATCTGTTTTGTTTTTCTGTTGTGTATCTTCCTAGGTTTGGTTTTACTGAGTGGAGCTTGTTGTCTGTGTGCGTGTCCCACATGTGCTGCCAGCATTTACGGATTCCCCTCCGGATTACTGGTTTCAGATCGAGGTGAGGGACCTGCGCTACATCAACACCACTACGTAGGGCCGCCAAAGTGGCGTTCCGGTCAGCAATTTCATTGCCCAGAATGCCACTGTGTCCAGGGATCCAGCAAACAAGTATTTTTAGGTTTGACTTATAGGCAGTTATAAGAGCTTAAAAAGGCGGTTTAGAATAACGTTTTTTGTGGGCTTAAAGGAATCCAATGCAGTTACTACGCTTAGGGAGTCTGTGTAGATGACTGATTGTTGTATTTTGTTCTGTGTAATGTGTTCCACTGTGATTAGAATACCATAGGCTTCTGCTGTAAAGATGCTACAATTTCTGTTCAATGTCCTTGTGCTGGCAAAGTCCGGGCCATGTGCAGCACAGGACACAGAAGAAGAAGACTTGGAAGCATCTGTGTAAAAAGAGGCGCATGGATATCTGTGTTGTAAACTTCAGAAATGCTGTAAAATCAATTCGCGGGGTGCACGACGCTTGTCAATTTGTTTAAAGGATGTGTCACAATGAATAGTTGACATGTCCCAAGGTGGGACTATATCGGCGATACAGGTTTTTATGCCATCATCTAAAGACACCCCTATCTCCTCTGCAAGGCCTTTGACACGCAAGGCTACAGGGGCAGGGATCGACGGGCGCGCTAAATACAAATGGGCGGATGAGATGTCATTCACAATAGAATTGCATGGGTGATTCGTCATAGACATTGTCCTAATAGCATAGAGGAGTGCTGTATAAGCACGCTGGTGCTCTAGGCACCAGTGGTCGCATTCTACATAAAGACTCTGGATTGGACTTGTCCTGAAGGCTCCAGAGGCAAGGCAAAGGCCCAAATGTAGTACTGGGTCTAACATTTTTAAGGCAGTTTTAGACGCGGACCCGTATGTTACACTTCCATAGTCTATACGTGACCTAACTAAACTCACAAAGAGACGTAGAAGGCAGTCTTTATCAGCACCATAAGACTGATGTGACAACACTTTTAAAATGTTAATGGTTTTTAGACATTTTTGTTTGAGTTTCTTTAAGTGCTGTACGTACGTTAGTTTTCCATCAAGTACAACACCTAAAAACTTGTGTTCTTTCTTGACAGCAATCCGTTCTCCGTTCAGTGTGACATCGGGTTCTCGACGAATTCCACGCTGCCTTGTGAATAACACACATGTACTTTTGTGAGGATTCAATTTAAAACCATTTTCTTCCGTCCATTTTGCAAGCCTGTTCACACCTAACTGTATCTGCCTTTCACATATGGACTGATTGCATGACCTAAAGCTTATTTGGACGTCGTCAACATACATTGAGTAGGAGATTGAGGGTGGCAACGATTTCCCAAGTGAATTCATTTTAATTATAAACAGAGTACAGCTTAATACTCCACCCTGGGGAACCCCATTTTCTTGTATGTATGTTCTTGATACCACTGTCCCTACTCTTACCCTAAATGTCCGCTCCGACAAATAACTTTCAATAGTGTTTAGCATATGTCCAGACACACCGAATGCCTTGAGATCAAGCAGTATGCCGTAACGCCAAGTTGTATCGTATGCTTTTTCTAAGTCAAAGAAAACAGAAAGACAGTGCTGTTTGTGGATAAAAGCATCTTTGACATACGACTCAAAGGCAACTAGCTGGTCAGTTGTGCTTCGACCTGATCGGAAACCAGCCTGACAACTGTCCAGGATGCCGTTATATTCAAGAAAATGGATTAGCCTCTTATTTACCATTTTTTCAAAAACCTTTCCTAAGCAACTTGTCAGAGCTATTGGTCGGTAACTGGCAGGTAGTGAGGCATCTTTCCCCTGTTTTAATACGGCAACTACAACTGCTTCTCTCCAAGCTCTCGGAAAGTATCCCGCCGCCCATATTTTGTTGAACAAGTGCAAGAGTGTTCGGAGAGTTTCTGGGTGCAGATGTTGTATCATTGTGTATGATATACTATCTGCCCCAGGCGCTGAAGCCTTACATATTCCCAAGGCGACCAAAAAATCTGTTATGGAAAATTCCGTGTTGTATGGTTCGTCAGATCTTTTGTTATCACGAATCGGTTTCTTCTCCATAGATGTTTTGTGTCGTAAGAAAGCATTCGTGTAATGAGCAGAACTCGATACATATGAAAAGTATTTCGCAAGTGTGTTTGCCTGGTCCTCTAGGGTATCACCTGTACTGTTGACCAAAGGTAGGGTGTGTGTTTTCCGTCCATTAAACTTTTTAATTCTGTTCCATACTTTGCCTGCATCTGTGTACGAGTTGATAGAAGTCACGAAAGAGCGCCAGCTATCTCTTTTTGCTTGCTGGCGAATGCGTCTTCCTTGTGCTTTTGCACGTTTGAAGGAAATCAAGTTTTGCGTAGTGGGGTACCTGCGAAGGACACCCCACGCTTTATTTTGAGCCTGCCGTGCAAGCCTACACTCTTCATTCCACCACGGCCTCCTAGTGTTAGGTGTGGCACCAGATGTTTGCGGAATTGAGCCCTCGGCAGCATGAAGAATGTGTGCAGTCACCAGTTCACAGGCTTCGTCAATGCCCAAATAGCTTAAGGACGTGTATGAAAGCTGAGATAATTGTTTAAATTTTAACCAATCAGCACCAGATTCCTTAAACTTTTTATGGCAGATGGAACTGTTACGGGCTTTATCAATGCCTTTCAAGATGACAGGGAAGTGGTCGCTCCCATAGGGGTTGTCGTCCACTTCCCATTCAACAGCCGGAAAGAGGACAGAAGAGCCGATCGCCAAGTCTATGTGTGAGTATGTATTGTGTGTAGTGTTGTAGTATGTCGGCTCTTTTTTGTTAAAGAGACAAGCTCCGGATGAGAAGAGGAATTTTTCTATCAAGCGGCCCCGGGAATCTGTGCGTTCAGATCCCCATAGTGGGCTGTGTGCATTCAGGTCACCTACGAGTAGGAACGGTTCCGGCAGCTCATCTATGAGAGACTCAAATTCAGAGCTAGATAAACGATATTCAGGGGGAATGTATAGTGAGCAAATTGTTGTTAATCTGTTGAAAATAATTGCCCGGATTGCAACCGCTTCTAGGGCGGTACGCAATTGAAGAGATTGGCAAGGGATAGATTTTTGCGTAACTATAGCTACGCCACCAGAGCAGTGCGTGCAGCTATCTCTGTCTCTCCTAAATACTGAGTATTGGTTCAGGAAATTGGTGTGCTTAGGTTTGAAGTGTGTCTCCTGTAAACATAGGATGGCTGATTGCGTTTTGTGTAGGATTTCATATATATCATCTAGGTTTTTAATAAGGCCCCGGCAGTTCCCCTGTGTAATTATTTGTGCTACCATAAATGTTTAGGGAGGAGATTTTACCTGGTGTAGATGAGGACTCGGGCTGGATGTATACTATCTATCAGTTCTGACTTGGGCCTGTGACACGGGTGGCTGGTGGCTTTTTGCCTCGCCCCGCCATGGTGCGCTGTTCTCTTTCCGCCTTTGGCACTGGCAGAGACGGTGTTACCTCCATGTCATCATCTGAGTGGTGTGACAGTGACGAGATGGAGTCCTTGCGGGCTCCGCCTCGGGATATGTTCGAAGTGGAGGCAGGAGCCCCTGCCGTCCCCGACTGTTTGTTGTACACAGAAGTGGTCGTGGGACCGACCACATTTACGTCCATGGCCGCCTGCAGTCTGGCAGCCGGAAGAGGAGGATTGACGGCAGAGCCGTCACTCATCACACTTGCAGCTAACACAACACTTGCGGGCGCCACAGGTGTCGTGTCAGATGGTTGGGCTGCCTTGGGCAGCACCTGGGGGGGCTGGGACGGCACCAAGTCTGCTTCGCAGTACTGGGTGGCCGCCGTGACTAGACGCCGCTCCGCCCCCCGGCGAGCTGCATCGGCATACCTTTGCGAAAACATTGAGTGTTTCTGTCGTGCTTCTTGATAGGTAATGTTCTGGGTGACCATGTTTATGATTTCTTTCTCGGCTTTGAATTTAGCACATGACCGAGAGTATGCAGCGTGGGGTTGTTCACAGTTGGCACATTTCAATACGTTAGAAGCACAGTTCTCTGAAGGGTCATGATGTCCTGCGCACTTGGCACATGTCAGTTTTCCGCGGCAGGTGGTAGTACTGTGCCCATACCGCTGGCACTTGAAGCAGCGGCGTGGGTTGGGTATGTAAGGTCGTACGTTGCAATGAAGGAAGCCTGCAGTGATAGACTCCGGTAGGACACTTCGGTCAAAAGTTAGGATCACATGTTTCGTTTTTACTTCTTTGCCATCGCGTCTGATCATTATTCTTCTTACCGCAGTAACGCCCTGGTCACGCATGCCCTCGAGGAGGTCAGACTCACTTTCATTGAGCAGGTCCATCTCAGATATGACGCCCTGCGAGCTGTTAAGGCTCCGGTGTGGCGTTACAGCTACTTCAAGGCCAAGTAGGTCGGTCTGGTTCAAGAGACTATCAGATTGTTTTTTAGTAGATAGTTCTACAAGCACGTCCCCCGATGTCAGCTTCTTTGCCTTGTAGTTCGCGCCAACTACACTCTCAATGAACTTGGCAATTAAGAAGACCGACTTGCAGGTAACTGGAGATTCCTTGTTCTTAGATTGTATCACTAAGAAGCGAGGAAAGTTGTCCGGGGTGTTAAATTTCATGTTGGGCAGAGGTTTGAAAATTACATCGGTGCGGGCCCTTTTTGGGGCCCGATCATTTGGAAGAGAGGATTTCGAAAGTACCATGCGGCATAGTATAAAGCAGGGAACTGGGGTACTTTCTTCTTTGACGTTACCCTGATGGTCAAAGAGGTCCCGGAGCTCCCAGCCTGATAGACAGACAGGGAGCCCATCGGCCGGAGATTGACCAGGGCTCCGACGGCCACCGTTCACGGCTTCTAACCCTTCACCTTTCAACTTCTCGCTACGGTAGGTAACAGCTTAAGTATGGGGGGCTCGGGGTACGCGGTGTCGCCACTCACCGTCACCAAGATTACTCAAGGTGCCCCGTGCGGGGGGACGGACCCATCCAAAGGAAATAATACAGTGCAACCTCGTCTCGGGGACTCTGAAGTAAGCATGACAACTAAGTCATGACAATCGACACTCTAGAAGTGCCAGAAATCTGCATCGTCACCAGTCCGCCCGTCAGTGACAAGGTTCTTCACTCACTAGAGACCCACAATCTCACAGCAACTGACCGCCATCTGTCAAATGCATTGTCGGAGGACCCAGTAAGCACTTTGATCAGCTTTGACCTCTACTGGAAGGTCATCTGGAAGGATTTAGCGCTTGACTTCCCACCTCGCTACCTGAGACCTTGTTCGGATGGATGGTGCAAAGAGCATGCGCCATCAGCAACCGAAATGCAATTGAGGCTGTTTCTAGTTTTAGGCAAAGCAGTATGGCCTCGAGGCTTCATCACAGATACCCTCTCACAAGTTCCGGCCAGTCAGCCAGACAACTGCTGCGTCCGCCCCACTGAGATCAAAACAACAATGCAAACCAAACCATTGCTCAGCTGGAAGAGATATTTTGGAGAGTTGCGAGCAGAAGAGCTTGACACGACCTCAAGGTACGATAGGTCTAACTCCACCGAAGTTTCAAACGTCGTCGAATCCTAAGTCATAGTTGCTAGAGTCAAAAAGCACCGTGTGTATGTCGCCAGCTCCCGACAGTTCAAGGCATGATCCACGATTGCCCAAGCGTTCTAAACCAGAACCACTTGTGCTGAAGAGTTCTGGGCATAAGCCGCCAGAACGCGAAAATCCATTGCAGGAATTGCAGCTAAACAAGCATGCGTCAGGAACAGCCCATGCGAACCCACACAGGACGTCTTGAATGCCAGCATACAGAATTAAGGGCACAAGAAGCATCACGCCTTCAAAGGAACCAACGATTCGCCTTCGGACACCAGCGTCGTCCTGCCAGTCCTCTTCCCAGTCACTGCCCCTGGGAAGTTTGCTCTTCATTGCTCTGGCCTTCAGTCCGACATCGTATGGCACAGCCCGACGCCCAAGCAACTCATCGAGACGCCGCAAGCCGTGTTTGTATGAGCAATTGAGTCAACTACCACCATGTGTTCAGAAGTCAGCCATGGAAAATCCCAGTCCTTCCAGCAAAGCACCACAAGCAACACAACAGCACAGTTCTCTGCGATGAACTGTGTCTCGTGCTACGGTGTGTGGCACTATTTTTTATATTCAATGGTTGCAAAGGAGCGTTGTTGTTTGCGCAGTAGCCCATAGCTTGGTGACCGCCCATAGCTTTCAACACTGCCCTTTTTGTTGACATAGACGATCCTTTGCGAAATGCCATCCTTTTCAAGATCTCGTGGCACTCATCGCTCCAGATAATCCTGCATGGCGTTGCGAAGACTGTGTTGCTTTACACCCAGACATCCTCAACTTGGTAGGCAGACTTGTTGCTTGCAATGAGGTGTTCACGCTGGTGCCAGCTTTGCAAGTACTTTTTCGTGCCTTTGGCTGCTGCACTTCTACCACTGTGCTCTGCCCAAGCCTTGTAGCAGAGATGCTGCCTCTGACTGCCTGTTTGCCTATGCTACGTTGGTGCATTTAGTGATTGATTGATTCTGGGGTTTAACGCGCCGACGCAACGCAGGCGATGAGGCGCGCCGTAGTGGAGGGCTCCGGATTAATTTTGACCACCTGGGGATCTTTATCGTGCGCCGAAATATCGTACACACGGGCATTTTTGCTTTTCGCCTCCATCAGAAAAGCGGCCGCCGCGGCCGGGAATCGAACCCGCGACCTCGTGCAGGGGTGCATTTAGTGCATCAGCTGCAGCATATCATTTGTTTCCTTGTGCTGGACCTGCGCACTTCGGCAGCGGGGGGAGTGTGTGCTGAAGATAATGATGATAAAAGTGGCTTGCCCAGGCATGAGGGCACGGGCATAGCTCCCGCCTCGCGGCCCTGGCAATTGCTCGTAAGCAGCACAGCGATCGGGTGACGGGCTGTGTGGCTCCCTTTATATGTTACTTTCCACAACAATAACTTCAGTGCCCCTTTTCATCACGTTCAAGGCGTTTCTAAAACAAGTAAAGCTATTTGGTGGTTAGTCCAGAAAAATCCCTTCCACAATCTGTTCCGTTTTCATTTATGCGACAAGAACAAAATTTTTGAGCGCAAGCTCTTAAAGGAGTACTGACACGAAATTTTCGTGCTAAGTTTTCTTTGTTGCTATGGGTGCCTACCAGCCCACTAATCACAGAATGGCACATTAGACGGTCGATAGCAGTGTAAATATGTATTTACAGCCTCGTTCATTCGTGTCAGTTTCGGTTTCGACTAAACGAACACCGAGGCGTTCGCCATGACAGGAGGGCGCTCATAACGTCACCATTCTCGTCACACCACTGTCAGTGTGAAGGTGCGCGCACGCCCAGACTGGGCATGGTTTTCACCGTTTCCATGCGCTGGGCAGCATGACGTCAGTCCCAAAACCATGACGTGATACACACGGTGGAACAGCGCATGCCAAGCTTAACCAGCACATTGGCCATGCCATGGGAGCCTTGACGATAGCAGTTTGTGGCCAGGAGGAGCAGACAGCGTCCTGCTGTTGCCGACTGCAAAAGGGTGTCCGTTCTGAGCTTTCTCATGCGTGCAAAGATTAAAATGGATTTAAAATATGTTATATACTGAACGGCTACTGTTGAAACTTGCTGGAAGATGTCTCCATATACAACGGAATCCTTTTACATAATTATCCCCGCTTTAAAATTTCGTGTCAATACCCTTTCAGGCACCTGCTCCTGTGGTCTCACAGTGCCGGCGTCCCTCGATGTAACCGAGTGAACAAAGAGGACGCCGAAGGTAGACGAGATGAGCGAGCAAGGAGTGGAGAAGGAAAGTATGGTGAAAGGTGAGGGGGAGGGCGGTATGCTGTGGCCGCGCAAGACGCGTGGGAAAACCGCGCCTTGGCATCTAGTGGTGCACAAAAAAGGAGACAAAACCAAGAGTAAGTGTCTAGTCCTTTCAAGCTCATAAAAAGCACAGAAACCAAGCATGCGCTGCGTGCTGCACGTACACCAGTCCTTCATCGTCCACTTCATTGCGCAGCTAATCCGAACTACATGACACTTGCGCAGGCGGTTCAAACGCTATTTAAAACAACATGTTGGCAGTGGCAACACGTCGCAAGACAACGCCAGAGTAGCATGTGCCCGCATGCGTTCGCTGATCGTGCGTCACTTCCGGGGATGCAGCAGCTCTGCGACATGGCCGAGAAGTACGCAGTTTGTGCTGCACTCAAATTTTGCACTGGGGAGTATCGTAATCATCAGACAACTTTTTCACAGAAATTTGTATCGTGAAAAAAGGCAAAGACGCCGACCACAAAGCTAGTAAGCTTAAAAGAATAATGTTTTGGCTCCCACACTCATGATAAAGGAGAGAGTGCAAATATGTTCCTTATATACGGCTCACGACGTTGCCCAGGCATCCTGTGTAGACTGGTGGAGTGGCAATAAACGTGTGCTCTGTCGTTTGTATGTGCCGTGACTCCAGGTAGAGGTGTGAAGTGGCATTCTTTTCTTTTGCAAGTACATGTGTGTGAGACCAGTTGATTGCGTGTGATGTGGAATCACAGTGCTCAGCGAGGGCGTGTGACGACAAGTCTCTTGTTCACATTATTTCAATTCTGCTGAAGGTGTTCCGGGAGGTTTCCGGTCCCCATGTTCACGTACGGGCAATTGGCACATGGAATGACGTAGATGTAACATGGTAACCTTTCTTTTTGCGGTTTGTCCTTCCCTTTCTTGAGCTCATGCCGGAGTGTTCGGGATGGCACGTGTGCGGTTCACACATTATATGAGCAGAGTATGCGTGACGGCGCCTTGGAGAGATCAAGCACGTACGGCATTGCCGCACATCCTTGACCTCCGATGTCCACTAAAAACACAGGGCAAGCAGACTGTTACTGAACGGAGTCAATAAAGGCCCAAGGGTAACCACATAATGAAAGCTCCTGCCTCACTCGTGTGTTGTCTGCCACCCAGTCCTCTAGCTTAGTGCAGATGGAAGACACTGTGGTCTTCGATGTATAGGCCAAAATTTTTATTTTACCACTTTTTTTTTCACAGGCTTCACTTATGTACACATTTTTAAGACTCGTCTTGTTGGAAAGGTCAGTCAGTCACCTACATTTCAGTTTGCTGCGTTATATTGTTACGTGGCGGCAGGACACCAATGAGACGAACGATGGGACGGGGTGAAGCAATCTATTTACAAAATGTACACGGTGGCCATAAGATAGCGCGTGCAAGGACACAGCCAGTTCGTCATCTTCGTCGTTTCGTGCCTGAGCTCACACAGTATGGGACATAGCCCGCCTATGTGTGCCCCGTGACAATATGCTAAACCAAAAGTTCTAGCAAAAAAAGGAAATGTTTTCTCAAACCCATAAAAATAGGCCAATTTTCTGGTGGTAACAAATGAGTTAAGCCTTCTAGTGCTAAAAGAATCGCACAACTTCCCTGCACTGTTGTGGCAAATGTGATGGTAGCACGGAATGTGTTGTGCACAGTCCACATGGTAGGACAGGTGTGGTTGAACTTGTTTGGAAGCCTTCTTTTGTGTAGAAAAAGCTCATCATGCATCTGCTTTAGATAGCCTGGCCTGCAACATAGCTAACATGCCGGTAGGCACAGTATTACGGGATTAGTACTTTCGAATCAAATACATTCCTACAATTTGATGGAAAAATAAAATATGGTGGCATGCTTCTCCAAACAGAGTGGAGAAACTGGATTGGGTAGTTGTAGAGCACCACTTTACTGGAGATTTGAATGTACAAGCTCACGTCAGGACCCGTGCTCTCACCCGCTGCAGAAACCTCACCCACAGTGTGATGCGTGCAGCCCCTCTCTTTTTGGAGAGAATACACTGTCACTCGGCAGATCCTTTCCTCTTGTCGGACAACCTTCATACATTGTGCTCGACAACTGGAAACCTTGTTGCCAGCGAGTCTTTGCCTCCCAAACTCACCAGTCTAATGACATTGGCACTCAGCTTCCCACTTCCTCGAGACAAAAAAATAAATAAAATAAAGATTTCCGGGGTTTCATGCTTCAAAGCTACACCTGGGCAATGGATCATGCTGTAGTGGAGGGCTCCGGATTAATTTTGACCCCTGGAGATCTTTAACATTTGCCGAAACTTCGACACACGGACATTTTTGCGTTCACTTCCATTTGAAAAGCAGCCACATCGGGAGGGAATTGAACCTTGTTTTTTGGGCCCAGCAGCACACTGGCTTAGCCACTGAGCCATCGCGGCAGGTTACTCGAGACGAGGGAGGTATCAAAAAGTTTTCCCCATAACTGGCCTGAAGCTTGCAGTAAACAGTCTTTGCTCAGACTGGAATTTCGCTACTGATGCAGGCACTCCTAATCTTCCAGTCCCAAGGAAGGGACTGCTTATATTTCGGCATTTCAGGTCCCTGTAGCAGCCCATTAAAGGGGCCATGCAGATAAAATACAAGTTTGTTTTATTCGAAAGATTTCATGTTTTATAGGGCCTTCAGCGCTTGTCCGGCAGCACACGATGCTTTATTTACTTAGCCTAAAAGGCCCTTAAAAGGCCCTTAAAAGGCCTGCTTAAAAGGCCTTCAAAAAACAGAAGCAAGACCTAGTGGGAACTCGTAAGGGGGGAAGAGATGATACTTCATCAGCCGCTGGCATGATTCCTGAAGGCATTTCGGTTTCGCGGGTATGTAATGTCATCAATCCACTGTATAACTAGGCACAGTGCAATCTAGCAAATGTTCTTGTTCTCTTAACAATAGTCATTAGTCTTGCTATTCAACAACCAGTGAGCAAAAAAATTACGTAGTTGGCTTGCTGCCATGAATGACGGACTTAGTTTCAGTTTTGAGTTCAGTCAATGTGCCACATTGGTGTAGCAGTGGAGTGAAAAAACTCATATAGGGAAACTGAAGCCCTTTTGCCATAGTAACTGCCAGTGCATATGCATATGACTGCCAGGGGCAAAAGTGAGAGATTATTAGCACAAGGGGTTACACTGTTAGCCAGCTATCAACAGATCTCCACTCTGTTTTTTTCATGCCACCTCCTCGGAAACAGAACCACAATAAGGCATCGCCCGAGGCGTGGCCAGCAAGGCTCACTTTTAAGTGCAGAGCACTTTAAGGGCTCGCCTTGTCGTCGTAGCTCGCTCGCTGGACCCAACGAGAGCCACCAGGCGTTCTGTCCCACAGCGTCCCAGCGTCCCACAGAGGCTTCAAAAGCCAAGCGGTTTATATAGTCATAAGCGTTCGAAACTCATGAATTGCTGGCGCTTTTCATACATCTCCTCGTTGTTTAGCGCAATGAAAACTAAAGGTATACATTTGAGGCAAAATATACGTAATTAACAAGCAGCGCCTGCGTTCATTTAGTTAGGAAAGCTCGTTGGGTTGGTTTTTCCGATAGTAAGCGAAGATAAGTGGCAGTGCAACGCCGGCACGCGCGGGAGGAAAAGCGAGCACAAAAACAACAAAACTTCTGCTGGCGCAGTTTCAGGCAGGGGGCACGCGAGCACTGCGAAGGCAGGAAATTTGAAATGCGTTGGGTGGTAACAGTGAGCGGATAACGGCGCTACACCCCATTATGGCAAATCACTGCTCCGCACTTCCGACAGCTTTCACATTGAGTGAAACGGCTTTAATTTTTTTGCACTTTGTGACGGGCTCTGATGCCACACACAATAAAATTTCTCAGGGTACAAGTCTGCTTATGTGCTTTCAAGGCAAAAGCATTGTGGCTTCCATCTCCCCCTGACAATACTTGTGTCGCTTACTGCTGCACAGTGTTTGCATCTTCCTTCACATGCGTTTTTTTTTTTTCATCTTTCGGGAGCGAATCATTTTGACAGGCAGACTGGCGACACTTTACACCCCAGCTTTCACGAAACCCAGAGTTCCCGGTGGCTGCCATGAACCTGTTCTTCTAACGTGCAATCATGTTCACCTATCCCACGATATGACATCAGTGCAATGCACTGGGCCCCTACTCACTCTGGAGGCCCAGGTTCAATTTATTGTATAGATGGTATTCACTGAGAAGTTTAGCTGTCAATGTCTTCTCTTAGGAACAGTGGAAACGGCCACGGACATTACCGAAGCGCCCCGGACATGGCGCGGCTTGTGCCACTGCGCCCGCACGCCACAGAAAAAAAAAACACCGGCGTGCATCATCTGCTCCGTATCAACCCGATCCTCAACAGTGGTGTCAACAGAGATGTTATTAATTGCACTCACATTGGAGTCAAGGCATTACTTAGTGTTCGGTGGGGTAGAGTTTGGAACGTCCAACACACGTCGAGTGCTTAGCACGGACAAGTACCGCCATCCTGCGGAGCCTGACGTAACCAGTGACGGCGCACTCACATAGTTGCCTGCATGCGTGCCTCGCCAGTGAGTACAGCCTATACAATTGCAATCCACGTTTTTAGTTCTCTCTTTATTGCAGCGGCCATTTTCCGCACTAGACAACCACGTTTCTGATTTTTGTCATGGGACACTTAAGGCTTTCACTTTACAGGGGCGGGAGACAAGAGGGGGAAATTCTACTTTTAATTATGAATCTCAACACGAGCAGACCATCATTTCGCATCGAAAAAAAAAAAAAGCAAAAAGAGATAACAAAGGAGCAATCTCCCCGTCATTCAACCTTAAGTGTGCATTTTGAAGCCCTTTTGCCCTCGCATCCCCGTTGCCATCCAATTTCACGATTTTTTTTTTACTCTCACATGGACTAAGTTGACAGGTGAATCTGGTGCTTAGACTGGGTGGTGGCCACAAAGCACCCCAGCCAAATTCAAACATCAAATAACCAGGAAGCTCGCAGAAAAGATCATTTCTCCCTTTCTCTGTCTGCGCATTGTTTGCACACTTGAATGGTGTCTTTCAAGTGGTACCACGGCTATTGTACAGCTTCCTTTCAGCCATAGCAATGAACACATGCGACAGCCACTTTACAGAAGACTGCAATAAGAGCAAATCAATTTAGAAGAAGAGGTATCCGCTGCGACGAGCCAATCAACCAGCACCACTCCGTGCTGGTGAAAACTACAGTTTTCAAAGTGCTTCCTGACACAAAGGAAGGAGGGAACACATTGATACCAGCCCCACTGCAAGTATCTTTAATTGTGTTTGCAACCAGCCTAGGTAGGCTTAATTGCTCTTAATGTGAAAAACTGTTTACCCTTTAGCAGTGCTGAAAATTCTCAGTTTCATGCTAGGAAACAGAATATTTCTTCATTTTTTTTATCCCAACGCAATACTGAAATGCAAATGGGTTGACTCCATGCCCTTGAACACGCAAACGTGAAGCTTTTAAAAAAAGAATGAACAAGCCGGGCAAATCTACACTGCGAGTTACAGCTATTTCCTGTTCAAATGAAAAATATGCCCATTGTGAGACTGTGATGCTGCGAAGTCTGAATTTCTAATTTCCCGTACTGGCAGGTCTCAATACTACACGCAAAAAGCAACGACTGCTTGAGCATTATTTGCACGATTATCACTCTAGTGAAATTTATTGTAACAAAACTGTTTCATTTTGAGGTACTACAAAGGCATGCAGATCATGAAAGCATGTTTGCGCTGTGAACAGTGGAAGTGTCGCAGCTTACCCAAGTCATAGACGTGGTTGTCAATCTTTGCCAGGCATATGAAATGCAGGTCCACATTTTCATCTGCACTTGGAGCCTGTACAGGACAGAAAAGAAAAAACTAAGGTAAACGAAAATGCTTTGCGTGCTCCGAAGTAAAAGTGCAGCACTTGCATTTACACGGCTACATAACTACATGCACAAAACAAACATAACCCCTTCTTCCATTTTCTGCTCTAAAAACTGCTGGTTTGAATTATCCCGCAATCTGAAATGAGCAAGTTTCAACTACCAAGGTTTCAAGGTAGCATTGCTTGCATTCGGTTAATTAGCATGCATTTGGCATAACTGGTTTCACTTTGTACCAGTGTATATTTTTGTAAGCGAAGAGACAACAAAGAGCCAAACTACAATCTAAAAAAATCCAAAACGTTAGAAGAGGCCGGCTAAAATGTATTACAGTTCGAAATTCTTGTACATAATGGATGCTGGTGAACTAAGTAATATATATATATATAAAAGGTAAGAACAACTTTGCGGTTAACTTGTTTATTATAAATTAGTCCGACAGTTTCGGAAGTGGAACTTCCTTCCTCAGGGACAATCCCACAATGAACACCGAATCCTTATGCACACTGCATGCGAGGGAGAGTCTCTCCTCCTCTCCCTGATGAGGAGGGGAATACGCCAGAGAACGTAAAAAATCGGGTAACAACAGGGCACTTGCTGAGTGGAGAGGATTTAAATTAAAAAAAGAAAGAAAAAGAGGAAAGGCGGTGGTTTTAGTGAGAAAACGGCTCTGGTGGGGGAAGGGAGCGGGACCAAAGGTTTCTGTCGGCCCGCTGCGGCTGGGATGAAAGAGAACTGACAAACAAAATACAGACAACGCATGAGCACAGATGGGAAGAGCGGGGCGGTGGTGTAGTAACTAAGGACGCGGTCTTGGCCCGGCATTTGTTTCGTGGGTTCACCCAGAACAGACCGTTAAACGGAGAATCATTGCTTTTACCAAGAAACCGGTGATAAGTCTACTTTGTTTGCCCTTTGAAGGGCCGCGACATGGCGACAGAGAAAGGCACTAGCGGCAGCCAGCGGCGAGCCGCATAGCGGTCGGACCGCGCGGAAGACAGGGATCAAGTTTATCTCATCCGGATTTATCTATCCCGGATTTATCTCATACGGCGGCATGAAGTTTGAGGACGTCACCGCCGCCCTGGAATATCTACCCCCAACCGTGGAGACACTGGTGCTTCACGTCGGAACTGCTGATATAGCAGAAAGCGGATCGTCCTCATCCCTGGAGAAGTTGAGACGAATGCTTGCGAGGGTTCGCCTCCACCGTCCGGCCTTGAAAAGGATATGTTTGAGCCTGCCCCTTCCCCGCACCCTGAACCGGCGCCGACGAGGGGGAGACTGGCGGTTTGTCAGATCATTCAACTGCGAAGCCTCCCATTTTGTGCGCGAGGTCCGCCGCCTGTGCCAGCGGAAGGAGTTAGGAGCAGACGTGCGCTACATCGATCACGCCTTCCACGAACTACCGGCACGGAGGGTCTTTGCTGCTGACGGGCTCCACGCGAGTTTTGAGGGCGTTGCGCTGCTGGCGGAGCACTTCCGCAACGCTCTCTCGTTCAGGGCGCTCGGCTGGCAGCGGAGACCCTTTAAACCCCGGGCACCGAACAACCCAATACCAGGTGCAACGCCGGCACAGCGGGAACGTCAGCGGGCTCCCCCTTCTCCGGAGGTCTCTCCCACCACAGCTGTGACCCCGAAGACTTCGCCACGCCGGCCCAACGGGACACGCCAGACCCCCCCTGAGACGACTGACGCGGGGGTTCGCAACAACTGACTCCGCCCAAGTAAAGGTACGGCCCGAGCGACACGACCCTGGTCGCGCGCCTTCCTCTCTCTTCGCAAAAGCATAGATAAGCGAGTGCGCTACAACTTGCACAGTGCTACTTTAAAATCATATGCAACAGCACGTAAAATACCTAAAGGACTGCGGCTAAGGCTGACACCGGCAATGACCGATCTTAATGCAGATGAAATGGCGCGGTGGAACAATATTCTTGAGGACGCATCCTTGCAGCTAATGCAGGTAATAATAGGACACGGAGAAAGAAAGACATTAGAATTAGAGAAGTTGGAAACTTCCCTTCGGAGCAGCCCGGAGATATCCGAAATGGAAAGAATGGAACTCAAGAGATACGAATCTCAAAAAGAAGGAGGTGTGATGAACCAAAAATTTAAAAAGATGCGGAGAGACAATATCCCCATTCCAGATCACTCCTTTAGGGAGCAGGGAGTTGGATGCTCAGGAAGCCAAACCAGAACTGAGAATTCTTCCATTCCGGATAATCCAGCTGCTGTACCCTTGGGTGAGGAGAAAAGCGTATGTCCTGTGAGTCAAACCCCATCTGAAAGTTCGGCGCATCCAGAATCCAACGTTGTCAACCTATCGGACGTACCGCTCATAGAATCTGAACTTAAACTGCTGTCAAAAGGTCTCACATTCTGTCCCTCTACGGGTAAATTTAATGAATTTCAGCTGTACCAGGACTTAGACAATTTTGCGAGGAACTTACGCCTTCGTGAATACTTCTACGACCGGGAAACGAACCCAGACAAAAAAATTCCGGGAGCATCAGACAAATGTTGGACACCGAGCGATGGTCGGGACAAACACCTCGATATGTACATTTCGGCCGTTCAAAAAGACGTGTTGAATGCATTAAAGAAAACAAACCCTGTCCGCAACAACCTATCAACTGATGAGCGCAAGGCCCTTTTCTCCCTCCGCCAACGGGATGACATTGTTATAAAGCCGGCGGACAAGGGCGGAGCAATAGTCGTAATTAACAAAACCGACTACATTAGGGAAGGACTCCGACAACTGAGTGATGAGAATTTTTA
This sequence comes from Haemaphysalis longicornis, assembly GCF_048455015.1. NCBI lineage: Eukaryota > Metazoa > Arthropoda > Arachnida > Ixodida > Ixodidae > Haemaphysalis > Haemaphysalis longicornis. The sequence continues at coordinate 84,580,228 of NW_027526335.1, forward strand.
TGAGGAACTTCCTGCGGACCCAACACAGCAGTTCGTATCAAAAATCACCCTTGAACTCACAAGGCTTCTTGAAAATGGCGATATAACTAAAGACATGTTTAAAGCAATGACGCCCACCCAATCAGCACCGGGACGCTTTTACCTACTCCCTAAAATTCACAAACCTGGCAATCCAGGCCGCCCTATTGTATCTTGCAATGGCACTCCAACAGAATCAATTTCCAGCTTTCTTGATTTTATTTTGAAAAACGCAGTTCCCAAAATTCCGGCCTATATCAAGGACACAAACCATTTTTTGAGAGAGATGTCTGGACTGGTAATCCCCCCTGGCAGCTTCCTGGTTACAATGGATGTCTCATCGCTTTACACCAATATCCCCCATTCAGACGGCATCAGGTATACCGTGGAGGCATGTCAAAACGCTGATATGGCACTAGAGATTAATGAGCACGCCCTTACTACCCTACTTGACGTGGTGCTTCGTTACAATTATTTCCAATTCGAAAACAAACATTACCTTCAAATTAGCGGCACCGCTATGGGCACAAAAATGGCACCTAATTACGCGAACTTGTTCATGGCGGCACTCGAGGGACCCTTCTTGGAAGCTCAACCCGTTCGCCCGCTCATATACAAGCGATTCCTGGATGACATCTTTTTTGTCTGGCCGCATGACGAGGCAAGCTTGCATAAGTTCATTTCGGATTTCAACTTGGTCCACCCTTCTATATCTTTTACGCATAATATCTCAAGGACATCGGTGAACTTTCTCGACGTCACCATTCAGGTAGAGGGCACGACCACGATCACAGCCCTATATAGAAAACCCACAGATCGCCAGCAGTATCTGCACTTTGAAAGTGACCATCCACGGCATTGCAAGATGAGCATTCCCTATTCCCAGGCCCACAGATACCGCAGAATTTGCTCTGACAACGCCGACTTTGACCACAACTCCCAACAACTAAAAAATGCCCTCATTCATCAAAAGTACCCAGCAGCAGTGGTCGATGACTCCATCAACAGAGCTCGTAACCTAAACCGCGAGGAAATTCTACATGGAGGGAATCCCAGGAATGAAGGAAGCCAGACAAATCTTGTCCTCACCCACTCATCTGCGTTGCCCAAACTTAATAACATTCTTTCGAGACATTTTAATATACTGCAACAAAGTAGCCGGCTATCTTCAATTTTCCAAAAGCCCCCCCGAGTTGTTTATCGCTGCGGAAAAAACCTGAAAGATATGTTAGTCAGAGCCAAGACGACTGCCATTGAGGGCACTCAACGGGGATGCCAGCCATGCAAGAAAACACGTAAGGTTTGTTCACACATGACTACCACCACTGCTGCTAAAGCCAGCTCCTCAGATTACGTATTCAAAATAAATGCGCATCTAAACTGTGACAGCCAAAATGTCGTCTACATGCTTCACTGTGACATCTGTGGCATGCAGTACATCGGACAAACAGAAACCGCCTTCCGTAAACGCTTTAACAACCACCGTTCTCACGCTAAAACACAACCGAACTTGCCCATTTCAAGACATGTCAGCCTCCCAGGACATTCATTCGACCAAATTAAAGTCACTCTGCTAGAGACCGGTTTTCACACTAAACGGGAGCGCGAACAGAAGGAATCGTACCTTATTTATAAGTTAAAAATGCTGACTCATGGTATCAACGAGAGCGCTGGCAGCATGTCGTGCCTCCGGAGGACCACGGACGTTGATTGACAACAGGAAGTGGATGCACATTGTTCCACCCCCTTTCTCCTAGCATAAAAGTTTTTTTTTTTTTTTAATTCATTCAGGACCACCCGCCATTAGCTCAGCAGACAACGGGCGCATACCGAGAGGGAGCGCCGCCCAAAAAAGCCGCCTAAGCCCCGCACTGCACGTGCTGCGCGATAAATGCTGTCCACATTGGGACAACTAAGAAGGGTAAGAAGAGAGAGGGAGGTGACGTTGAACGGCAGTGCCAATCTGGCCGTACCTTGAGATTGCCGTGTTCTGTTGAGACATAGCGGTGTCGTAATTCAGTGGTTTTCTGTGTCGGCCCTCCATTGAACTTCACGCTTGTCGCGTCGTATGTGTGCCTTTACATTACTCTACGCTGCGGCCAAGGACGGACGGGGTACTCGTCGCCTTCTCTGAACTCGCCGCGCCCCTGTGTAACTTGATCCCTGTCTTCCGCGCGGTCCGACCGCTATGCGGCTCGCCGCTGGCTGCCGCTAGTGCCTTTCTCTGTCGCCATGTCGCGGCCCTTCAAAGGGCAAACAAAGTAGACTTATCACCGGTTTCTTGGTAAAAGCAATGATTCTCCGTTTAACGGTCTGTTCTAGGTGAACCCACGAAACAAATGCCGGGCCAAGACCGCGTCCTTAGTTACTACACCACCGCCCCGCTCTTCCCATCTGTGCTCATGCGTTGTCTGTATTTTGTTTGTCAGTTCTCTTTCATCCCAGCCGCAGCGGGCCGACAGAAACCTTTGGTCCCGCTCCCTTCCCCCACCAGAGCCGTTTTCTCACTAAAACCACCGCCTTTCCTCTTTTTCTTTCTTTTTTTAATTTAAATCCTCTCCACTCAGCAAGTGCCCTGTTGTTACCCGATTTTTTACGTTCTCTGGCGTATTCCCCTCCTCATGAGGGAGAGGAGGAGAGACTCTCCCTCGCATGCAGTGTGCATAAGGATTCGGTGTTCATTGTGGGATTGTCCCTGAGGAAGGAAGTTCCACTTCCGAAACTGTCGGACTAATTTATAATAAACAAGTTAACCGCAAAGTTGTTCTTACCTTTTACCTGACCGTTTCTTCTGGCCCGTTGCAAAACTCATCGAAATCTATATATATATATATATATATATATATATATATATACCGTGTTCTGGAGGTCGTAGGTTTGGATCCCACCCGGCGGGCATTTTTTCTCCACTTTCTTTCTGTCTTTCCGAATTCTTTATCTGTTTTAATGACCTACCACATTCTCCCCTTTGCTTTCCGAGGTTTTCTTGACTGCCAACCCTTATTTCTGCCTATATATATATATATATATATATATTCTTTACACACTCACACACTGTCTTTTAACGGTACACAAAAGAGAAAGGAAAGTTACAAAAGGATGCCTTGTTCCATCTGTGATGTGCCTTTTGGTAGGGCAGAGTTATACAGACTTTCAAGTATGGTGGCTAGTGGTGCTGTTCTTTTAAATGATGCCACAGTCGGTCATTAACACCTGCACCAACTCTAAACAACACACTGCATGCAAATTTAGCAGAGGCAGGTGCCTGCGTTAAAATGTTGTACAGTTTAACCCTGCAGTAACGAAACCGCTGGAGATAGCCTGGAAATTTCCTTTTGCGGGAATTTCGTTGCCTTGAGCATGAAATGTCAACAGGAAAATCACCCGCAAACCGAAAATTTATTTCCCAAAGCCAGTTATATCACTTTGCGAGCCTTACCTTGCAGCAACTTCAGAGCTCAGCTCTTACACTACAAGAAATGGTTCATTGCTAGTCGTCAAGACATGCGAGGACGACCTAATGGTGTCAAACGCATCCTAAACATCCTGCGGGTTCACTTCTCTGCATGTTTTTCTCCTTGATCCTTAGCACTGAGCATGCCTGAGCATGCAGAGCAAAGTCCAACTTCCAGTGGCGTCGGAACTATTTTTTCCCTGGGAGAGCCAAAATTATGCTACCTTAATCATCATCATCATCATCATCATCATCATCAACTATATTAACATTATGGTTGTTTTTTAAATACCTTCTAATGTATTTTCTTTGAGTATTTCTGCAGGGTCTGTACAGTGCTGCACGCACAAATAATCACACTTGACCCATAAACGTGAAACCAAATCAAACCCAGTCAAACATTCACTGAGTCACGATGACTGTGCCCTCTACCTGAGGCAACAGTAGCACCCACGATTCCGTACCTTTCTATTTATATATGTAAAGGAGCTGTGTTCATCTAAATAAATAAAAATTAAAATTTGCAAAAGAAACACATACTTACAGCACATTAATATACATGCATCCTAACCACGAACATACTACGAGACCTGCACATTTATGCTACCAAATGAAGGCTTACACGAAGAATACTATTGACAAAGCAAGTGAGTTAAATATACAGTTCAGTTGAAGAAAGAAGTTATGCTATGCGTTAACATGTACATGTACATTGAACCATGTGCATTTTATTATGAGTACGTGCATGCACAACGAATAATTTGTTTTAATTTTGTTCCAAGTATTTATGATTGTCTGGTGCACCATTATATAAGGAAAATTTCAGTAGTATGATACGGATGCATTCATATATCGTAATATACAGTCGCACTGCTGATATCTCTGCTGAGAACTTGTTAAACTGAGTTTTTATGCTTTGGGGCAAGCCGCTTAGGGAACCATGGTTTTCTAACAAATCTGAATTGGTTAGCGTAAAAAATTATTGTTCATACTGTCCAGTGGGACTGGCTAGTATCATGATTGTACGAGCCGAATACAAAAGGCTAAGCCAATGTACCATCGATCCTTTGATTGATACCGCAGGCATCGAATACTTGGGTGGGGAGAGTAGCTTTTCAAATGCTTCATACGAAGGCCTTCCGAAAACTGGTAACGCCGAACTCACTATATTTTCAAATTTGAGGCGACTCATAAGGGCGAAAAATATGGTCCGATCCTTAGCCATTTTGCCTACAACAAATAAACCTAACTTTGCTGGAGCCGTCTGAAGCACAGCAGAACTATTCAGGTGCCCCTTGACTGGGGGAGCCGTGCTCCCCCATTTGTACATTAGGGGTAGCCACCCCCTGTTCCGACACCCCTGCCAACTTCATCTGTTGACGAAGTTTACCAGAAAGTGGCATCTTGTTGTTCCAATGCTGTTTACAAAACTAGGTAAGCAATGCTTTGTTGATGTCCGAAAAGGTGCAGCCGTCATGGTATTGTTTTGCACACGTGCGCCATTAAAGACCTGTGTCCTTGATTTTCAAAATGGTAGGGCGAACTGCCGGCGGTTCCAACCTGACTGGCGCTATCCTCCCTTCCTCCACTTGGGCCACTGACTTGGGCAATGATGGCTGCCTTATCCTGTAGCGAAAAATACTTCCGCTTTTGGGCTGGTACAGGCGGGCATATTATGAGAGTAAAAGCGCCAATCGCCACACCCGCAATAACGCAGGCACGGCGGTAGCCAGCTAGCGTAGCTCAAACCAAAGCCATGCTGCGAGTCACCATGTGTCGCCCCCTGGTGATGTCGCTGCTTTGCTGTCTCCACAGCCACCTCGCTACATGGTCTTTTTTGTAAACAAATATGGTGGTGGCTATGCAAGTGTGCTGTGGCAGAGTACGCACTTTGAGTCCTCCGTATTAACAACTCATAAGAAGTGCTTAGACACCTCAGAGTGTTCTTTCGCTAGTTTTTCGAACATGCTTTCATTTACACACACAGATGAAGCAAGGATTGCTCATGATGAACTATGTCACTACTGATTGTTATTTTTTCATTTCCAGAAAATTACAGAAAGCGAGGTTGGGTGCAAATTAGTTAGAACTTTGCTGGATTTCCTTTTCGCACTCTGTGGCAGAGCTGGCGCAGCAATCGCACCACTGTTAGGATGCAATACGTCTTGACATACATAAGTATGACTTAGCGGTTGGCATGCATAATAGTATTCACACCAGAATTCAATGCAAGTAGCTAAGACATTGCACAACACCACGTCAAAAAGTGCAACACGACAGCTGCAGGGTCTACTTACCGCAGTTTGTCCAGCCCTAGCACATTCTTCGTTCAGGTCAGCAATCTCCTGCAGAGAAAGTGCACAACCAAATACTTCACGTCTGTTTCAGTAACCTACCAACACACACCTCAGCACCACATAGGCCAAATGGAGGCGACCTCATTCAGTGGCTCAGAACACAGCCCCTTTGTTACAGACTGTCGTTACGGCAGCAGAAGCAGCGCACTCTTACACACATACAACCCAAATCAAGATGCTGGATCACTGATGCCTAATCCCCGGTGTTTAATGACCAACACCGAATCTCCAATTCTAAACTTGCGAAACAGTACTCAAACAATGTTTCTATTTCTAGCAGGGCTGCTTATGGCTTTTCTTATAAAAAGGAGATTACAGGTCCGAATTCGGGCAAGTTCATTCTCCTTGCATTTAGTTTTAACAAGTTAATGAAGCTCTTCCGAGCATGGTATCTGCCAAGCGGCTCGTTTGACAATGCTGGGTTTAGCGATTTATCGTGAGCGTAATCACAGTTCTCTCGACAGTGAATTCCATACTTGTTTAAGGGGGGACACTGGTCTTAAAATAACTTCCTTTATATTTCAAGTGAACTTTGTGGAACTTGCCAGACTTGCTGCTTTTTTCCCACTGATTTAAAACATGCCATTATTTTTTTAGTTGGTCAATTAGTTTCCAAGATAATTGAAGATAATTAGCCAGTTAAGAGTGTTGGTCATAAAACTGTAATCTATATATTTTCCAATACTATGAACCTTGGTGAATGCAATATTCAAAGCAGTTTTTTGATGCATTGCTTGGAACTAACTTTACAGCTCTTTAAACTTTGATGTTTGAAATGGGCACTCAAAATGGTTCCTTGCCACTGGTGCCACCAAAGTTTAATGAGCTGTAAAATTAGTTCCAAGCGATGCATCAAAAAACTGCTTCGATTGTTGCATTCAGCAGGGTTCATAGTATTGGAAAATATAGATATTACAGTTTTATAACCAACACTCATTTGTCTATTGTTTGACTAAAAATGCCTAATTATCTCCAATTTTCTTGGAAACTAATGGACCAACTGAAAAAATAATGGCATATTTGAAATCAGTGGAAAAAAAGCAGCAAAACTGAAAAGTTTCACAAAGTTCACTTGAAAATTAAGAAGTTGTTTTAAGACCAGTGTCCCCCCAGAACTCACTTTGCTTTATCTTGAAAAGCACGTGGCAATACCAGAACCAGGGTTTGAGATTAAAGAACAAGCTAAGGAACATGTTAGCTGTTAGCGTGTTAGCAGTAAGAAAAACTGTTTCATGCCGGTTTCGTAGGCGTCAGTCAATTGTGCGTCCTATGTCCTCTACCAATGCGTGGAACGCAAAATGGCTAATCATGAAGCCCAACAAGTGGTATGCTTGTGTCCTCAAGTAAGCTTGAGCAAAAATTAACAAGCGGCTAATTTACCAGGACCTTCTCTACCTCATCAAGAACCCTGAAACAAGCAGTGAAGAGAATGTATAGCAGCATTTGCCATGCTGTACAGGGCATAAAACAAATACAAGTGCTCAAACACAAAATTAAACATTTGCTAAGCTAACAAAGCAATGTAACGGAAGATGATAGGTGTAACATTAAGGGACAAGAAGACAGCGGAGTGGGTCATGGAACAAACGCGTGTTGAGGACATATTAGTAGAAATTAAGACGACGAAATGGGCGTGGGCAGGGCATGTAATGCGAAGGCAAGATAACCGGTGGTCATTAAGGGTAACAGAGTGGATCCCTAGAGAAGGCAAGCGTGGCTGGGGGCGACAGAAAGTTAGGTGGGCAGATGAGATCAAGAAGTTTGTGGGGATAAATTGGTCGCAGTTAGCCCAGGACCGGGATAATTGGAGATCGATGGGAGAGGCCTTTGCCCTGCAGTGGGCATAGATAGGCTGATGATGATGATGAAGCAAACTCAATTAGCCAATAGGTTTTAAAAATATTCAAGTTTCAGATTTAATATACTGAATGAAATGCCGAATGCATGACAGTGGTTCCAAAAGGACATCCCATGGGCCTCAAGACTATGAGGCCATTTTAGAGATGCCCACACCAAAAATGCGAAAGCAAGGCTTTGTCACAAAGCACAAAGCTTTATTTTTACTTCTCTGCACTGCATGTGTTTTGTTACCAGCTTTGTACAAAATTAACACAGTGGTCACCATGTTCCCAGCAAATCAAGCCTGCAACCTTTCTCATTTTTCCAGGAGGAAGCCTTAGCTAGTAAGAAACACTAACATGGTGCACAGTCTCGAGTCAGGAGCCAACCTGATCTGTTCGCTTGTCAGTATGCCAATCATTTTAACTCAATCCCCTTTCCAAACAACCACCTTACACGAAGTGTAAAATTGTAATTAGCCAGTGCAAGCTTGCAACAAATAATGTGGGGCTCAACATAGTACAGTGACTTTGTGCACTTGCAATACTAGGCTAGCTGCCTTTTTAAAGGAGCCACGAAGACAAAATGCAAGTTTGGTTCATTAAAAGATTGCCTTGTTAGAATCATGCTGACACCACTTTTAATGTAAACTTCTCTCAAATAAGCTGTATAATTAGGAAAGAAGGGAATGGCCATGCGACCCACCAGCTCATTTCCCGCAACAGAACCTATGATATCATACCAGCCAGTTCTGCAATTGGCGGAGGCCGGAAAAAGTAAACGCAAATTAGGCAGAACTTATAAGCTCGCCGAACGAGCTATTTATGCTTAAATTTATGGCACAGTCTTTTTATATCAGTAAGAATGGTGGGACAAAACGAAAGCACGTGTAAACATACAAGTACCGATGCGTACTGCTGTTGTACTGCGCGCACTATGCTTCGTTTAGATGCACAGCACAGTGGGGCTTTGGGTTGTATCAGACGACACTGGCCAATTTACAAAAGCGACGGTGTCTTACATGACCATATTTGTCGAGCAAGCACCATGTTCCAGGAAACGATTATTTTCTCCATGAACAAAAACAAGCCAGGTTTAATTAAATACAGTCACAAACAAACCAAAGGCAGAAAACAACTTGCTACGGTGAGGTGGCGCCATCTAGGTTGACTAACAGTAAGCAAGTCTCCACTCCACACCAAGTTTAGCTGAAAGACCTGTTCCCATGTTTTCATTGCAAACCTCGTTCAAACACGTTTTGGCGCGAAAATCAAAATTTTAGCTTAAATTGATTAATTTCGCAGTGAATAAAGCATCATTTGCTCCCGGACAAGCACAGGGGCACTATGGAACACGAAATTTTTCGAATAAAAAAAAACGGTATTTTGTCTTCATAGCCCTTAAGCTTGAGTAGAACTATGGCAAAACAGACTTACTAGCAAGATTTGTCTATTTAAATGTACCTTTTAAACTTTTTGCGGTGTTCCAGCAAACGTTCAGAACTACAGTCGCTGTTTTTATGGCTTTTATTTACTTTCACCTACACTCGGACACCATACTGCTGACTTCGTTCTTTGAGTGGTCTATACCCACAATTTAGTTCAATAACTAGCACGAGGGGTTGTACAGACCTTCTTAAATGTGCCTCAGGTGGCTCATTTTGAAAGACACATCTCACAAATGCTTCTCAGTAAGCTCAGTGATGGGGGGAAGCTCAGCTTCCCCCCATCACGCACCACATGACCTGGAACTCAACCCGAAGCAATTACTCGCCTTGCACCCCTCCAGGTGGGTTCCCCTTTCTTCAGGTTTCATGGCCGAGGTGTCATCCAAGAACTTCTTCAAGATGCTGCCAGCTGTCAACAATGAGGAGGAGAGAGAGAGAGATGCCATCGTAAACTGATCACCCACCATCAGTAAGAAAATGCCCACTCTTGATTACTACACACCTAACCAACTCAACAATTCCCAACACAAATATGGACAAAAGCCGCTTGGTGTAGTGGAATGTGATAGCTAAGAAGTAAAAAACACCAAAACAAAAGCCTACATATTTTTAAGATCTTTACTACCTATTCACAATTGAAAGCCGCTTTAAACAGCATGTAGTCGTCATTTTCAGCAGCACTTGCCAAATGAAAGCAGCAATTGAAGGCTCATCAGTGAGAGGTGGCTGAATTTCTATAGGGAAAAGTTACTGAGGCTACCTATGTAAAGCCTCTAAGAAGAAGGCCTCGTCAGTCACTACCATTTACTGGAGCATATCTTTGGAAAAGTTGTAAGTATTAAGCCCAGTCCTTTCCCGACAACAGCGCAAAATAGTAATTCATTCCCCGCTAAATTATTTTTGTGTCGTGATTCTGGAAGTAAATTAGAAATATATTTCTTGGGTTAACGATACTGGAAGAAAATCTTAACTTGTAACTGTACTTTCCTGAACTGTGTTCTTTCGGCAGTTCTAATATCCACACTAATGCCTGGACCAAAGCATTGGCTTGCAGTACTCTCAAGCAAATTTGGCTAGCACTGTAGCAAAGAGACCCTCAATAATTTTAGTAGGCTTGTGCGAATAGTGGTATTTTAGTTCGGAGCGAATTCGAAGCCACAACATCTCATCCTTGGTGCCGTCAAGCGCGTTCGCGATGCCACACTTCTGAACGAACGTTCAACCATGGTAGATGAGATTGTGGCCCACGCCTCGCACGCCCATCCTGCGAGCTTCTCCAGTGGCAGACGGTATAGCCGACCGCTCGTTTTGAACGCGTGAGAGCCGCTGCTGCCATTGCTGTTATCAAGCGCGCAAGTGGAACGATTTGACGATTTGTGTGAACGCCGATAGAAGAGCCTAGGCGCCTATGCTTCCTGCGTCCGAAAAATAGTTGCTAAAAGCTTTGGCGCCATCTTGAAATGGCGATGGCGATGGGTGGGACGAAATTTTCACTGTTTCGGCAGCTTCGGTTTCGTATCCGATTCTAACGCGCATGCGATTTTTCCACCTATTTTTCCTGAAAAAAAGTGGGCATTAGAATCGGGTAAGTACGGTACTCCGTTGTTCGTATTTCAATGTATTGTGATTGTATAGTCACTGTGAAAACCAGAGATGTGTGAACTGTGCAGATACTTGCCAGCCCCTTCTTACCGCTCAAGTACAGACTGCACACAATCGCACAAATGCATGCCACTCCCTTGTCCTGGGCACATGGAAATGCTAAATCTCATTTGGTCATGAGGCTTTTCCTTGCACTCCATGACATTTTGAGGAAAGTACACACTGGACACACACAGCTTGATGCCCCTATTGCACTGCTATAGTGTATATGAAAGAGATGTGGGGTAAAATGCAAAATGAAGTTGCAGCTACTAAAACTATTAATAAAAGAAGCCTGCCCAACCTACCAATTACAAAGAATATGGACATTTATATAGTGCGAGGACAACACAAACGCATCATCAGCAGTGTTGTCAAAGCGACAACCTAGGTGGGGGTGAGAAATCTAACAGTGAAGCATCAATGTGAACTGCTCACACAGACCTCTTCGCTTATATTCAAAACACTATGTGCATTGCTACACAGAGGGCAACACTGCTACTCCTATGGTGAAAATGATACCAGCTCACTCGATGGCCACCACCAACGCACTCAACTGTGTAACCAACCCTGCGAAAGCACTTTCCATACACACAAAGATAACTGGGGCAAAAACAGTGCGACACTCACGTCCAAACTGGATTTGATCCAGGCTGTTGGACAGGGCATGCAGCAGGGCCATGGCACCACAGGCGTTCTTGATGGTCTGCTTCATGAAGAAGACCTTGTCGCTCACCACCTGGCCCGCACTCTCGATGTCAGCACACTTCTGCTTGACAAAGGCGTCGTACTACGCAAACAAACGCAAAGAGCATTGGTGTGAGAAGTCAATTCTCTAAGAGATCTGCGCTCGGCTAAGCTATACCACGCTTGCTTCAGAGCTTGAGCTTTCAGCACAGCCCTGTTTAGTACCTGGAGCTGAGCAACAAAAAGCCTAGTTTTAATGCTTACGGTCAACATATTGCAACAACCCTCGCATCCCGGTTTGAATGTGCTGCCTTGGCTTGACGGTTTCATGCCAGGCATCAAAAAAAAACTGGTAGGCAGGGAAGGAGGACGCCAGACACGCTACAGGTGAAGACAAAAGACGACGACTGTGCAGCTCTGAGACTGCAAGTAGCACATCATCTCTGAGGTACAAGTGTGTTTTGTAAATAAATCATAAGCAGTCCTCAGCAGTAACCATCATTACAATATTACTTGTGCCCTCTATTACAGTAAAAGCTCGCTACAAGAGACACTGTTATAAGCGACACTTGGTTATAAGAGACATTTGAATTAAAGCGGTTTGGTTGGTTTTCCTATGTTCGCCATGTTAGCAACATTGCATACAAGAGACCTTGATTACAAGACACGTTTTTTGGTTCCCTTGAGTGTCTCTTGTAACGAGGCTTTACTGTATTTATGCATGAGAGAAGAATGGAGAAAACGAAGAGTAAACTTCTTCACTAAACAAAAATCTTATGCTTGGTTTTCGGGGTGGTTTTCCAAGTCCAGAAAACCAATGGCAATGGCAAAATGAAATACATAACCCAGGACAATGTTCCAAAATATAGTAGAACTTCAATTAGTATCAGACTTTCTCGGGACCATGAAAAAGCATTGCAAAAAGGCGGGCGCCATAAAATCAAAACAACAATTACCCCTACAAATACAGTGTTGCACAACGTATCTGCAAGAAAGTGCAATCAAAACTAAAACTACTGCTTTGCGGGGCTTGGAAACCCAAATCTCAAAAAAAAAAAAAAAGTAAATGCGAAAAGAATAATGCAGTGCAGGTGCCAATCACGCTGTATTAAAACAAACATTGTACCGCAGTCCAGTGCAAAGCATGGCACACACGATCACAACAAACACACGTGGCAGCCTAATCCTGTCAGCGCAACCTCATCGGCGATCCCCTGCAGAGTGGGGGAAATGAACACCTGTACACTGCCCCCGCGACCACTGCACAGCACAAGGAGATGCCAGCAAAGGGAGGGGTAAAGGGATTGTGCAAGGAGCGGGAGGCTGCTGGAGGGGGGGGAAACGAAAGATCAGATGGAGAAGAGAGGTATGCTGGAGATAACTGACTGAGCTGGCTAGCTCAAGGTCCACGGAATGGGCCAGCAGCACTTTCACTTTGCCTGCCAATCAGTTGCGTGCATCGTCGGATAATGCGGATTATGCATGACATCACGTCAGATAACTGACGTTTTTAATGCGTTGTTTTTACGGGAACTTCAGCGGGACTTGACTAGTCCATCATAAAACCCCGGCATACAACCGGGTTCCACTGCACTAGTTACCAGGAAACTTGTTCACTCTTACTAATTTCGCAATGAATGACAGCTTTCTTTGAAGTCCAGTAGCATTAAATTCCGCTACGGCATCTGCCACACATGCTTACAGGTGGCAGCTTAGCAAGGAACTTAATTCCACACGGCAGAGGTCCCGGATTTTCCTCCTCCGGCTTTGTTTCGTGCACACTCCTGCAAATATTTTGCGTCAGCCATGTACATTTGAGAATGTTTTACGTAAGAAATTTCATGCACACTCAGATGTATTTCCTTTTGCCTTTCATCGTTAACGTTTAACCACCTAAAAGAGAACTAGCTCAAATTTGTATTCTACTTGAGGGCAGTCAAGCCCACAGCGTAGTGCCCCGCGCCAAAACTTTGAGCTGCTCACCCACCACACCTGCTTCACGACTACAGTTCTCATAGTACAATTCTCATGAATATCTGCAAGCTTGCTTCACCCACTCGCATAATCACCTTGGACCCAATCAACTAGACCTCGATTTGTAGGTCTCAGTTGACCCCTTGTACTCGGCAAAGTCCCGCAATGCTGCTTCACTGGCTGCAGCTCTGCACACCTTTCATCTGTTGCCACCAGCACATCAGCAGTGCGAGTGACCTCGACTGTGAACTGTGCCATGTTTTGAAGACCCTTCCGCATGTTCTCTGAGACTGCCCTTGCTATGTGAATTCACGAGAGAAGTTAGAGACATAAGTGACCTGTTTAGATGATCGGGTACGTCCAGCGGCATCCTGTTGGGTCCCTCATCAGACACACCATGGACTTACATGGGCTGTGCTGCCATCTTCACAAAGCAGCAGCTTGGCAGCTAGACTGAAGCTTAGGAAGATTTAGAGACATTGAGCAAGGATTCCAAGGATCACCAAACTATATACTACATGAACTCTATACATTGTAGTCCAGCAGTTCTCAACCTCGGTGTGCGCAGACGTCAAGGAGTCTGCAAAGCCCTCCCTGAAACCGTGCCAACACACCATTCTCTTCTTTTTGATAAACCTTGCCAGCAGTGCAAAAAGATGGCTTTGCTGCATGACACGTAAGCTTAACTTCTTTGCGTAGCAGACATTTTCGCATCGACTCTTTGCGCAACAAGCCAGCTGTGGAAAAAATACAGACACGCAAAAAGCAGGCATATCATAGATGTTCGGGCGACTTTCCTTGCAATTGTGTGAGAATACGACATGCATCAGCATTAAATTCCGACAAAACAAAGCAGGCATTCAATAGGTGTACGGGCAACTAACAGCAAGTGCCAATTGCTTGGCATTACGACATGGGCCAACATAGTTCATCATGGGGTAACCCATCACTTCTGCAAGACCAAAAGGTGTCCCAGTGCACCCATCGTTGAGAACTACTGTTATAGGAAACCATGTTCCATATGTAGTCCTTCCTACACTTTTTTTTATACCTATGCTATTTTCTATTCTTTGAACACCCAGAGCTGCTGGCTGAGCTTATACCACCAGGCCAACCTCTGTGTTTCCATTTCTATAAAATTTCTCTACCATGGGCGAGTATATTGCAAGTTTCCTGCTGACATTCCCTATGTAGTGACAGTGACTAAAGGTTCCCCAGCCCTTCCTTTCATACTCTTCAGCATAATAATGGCCTAAACAACTTCACCTCCATGTTTTTTATTCGCAAGGCGCGTGGATGGTGGCGCCGCGCGGTGGCACGAGGAGAAATCACTGCATGGAGGATCGACGAGCGATGGAAGCGTTGGAACCCGCACGCCCGCTCGTCGCCCGGCAGCGTTCGCCCATAGTATCACAGGGATTCTGACGCAGTTTTCACAAGATAAGAAGCACAACATTTACCGGACGCATGTTGCTCTAAAGGGTCTCACGCTTGATACACCGCGTGCAAGAGATTTCAACACGCTGCACGAAAACTAGGAACCGAAACACGAACCGAACACAGTGCGCATGCTGTGTATTGTGATGTTTTATTCCCTCGTCTTCGTGCAATGCTTTTAAATCCTTGCAATTATGTACCAACTCGTCTAAACAACACCTCTGCTGTTACAGGGCGGACGCCTTTATTTTCCGTCCCCTTTACTTGACGTTTGTATGCATACCACAAGTTGGATCCAGGTCGCAGATGTCCGTCGCCCTAATTGTGCAAGAAACAATAACAACGTTGCTATAATTTTATTTTCTTCGTGCTCATGTTCTTACATAGCAAAGAAAGGGTGTGAAAGCACAGGCATAACACATTTTAGTAGTGAGATGTTACGCTGAACCATAATCTGTTTTCAAAGCCTACTGCTGTTGACCGTTTCTTTGCATCGTGCGTTGTGCAGACCCGTTTTCAGATATGGGCTCATATTAACAAAGCAGTTTGCACGTACGACACCGCGAGGGCAGTTTGTGATTTGGGGACACCTTGGCCATCACCTCACATTTCACAGCCAACAGGCTTGCCCAGGCGTGGTAGTTTAGAACCAGCATTACAATTAATGATTTACGTGCGAAGAGCTTTGTGTTTCTTCCTTGCATTTCCTTGTTTCAGGGAGCCGCTTCTAGCAATGCATAAAACGTTGGATGATAGTAAGAAAGCAGCTCATGCTGGTTAACAGGTTAACATTCTGCATAGAAGTTTCAAGCGTTTAATCGGCTCCAATCTGGAGCCACAAAGTTGTTTTGAATGGTTTCTTTTCTGGCTAGTTTGGATGTGTTTTTTTTATAAGCTGCATCAAATGCTCTAATAATAGTGCTTCTTATCAAAATATTGGTTTTAGTAGGGGGCAATGCGACTGACCGCCACGGCGTTGACCGCTCGGTATTGTTTTAAACAAAAAGAAAACATCACGCTTAGGTAGTTTGATTGGAAACGTTTATATCGTTGCCTTTGTTGGTGATAAAACGGACCTAGTGGGAAACTATTACTATTCACGCTGGCCAGGCCATTGACTTCCATGTTCTGCACGGAGTGACACAACGTACTACTGAGTAGTATATTATGAAAATGCCTTATACAGGCAGGATTTGTCAAGTAAGCGGGCGTTAATAAAACCCCTAGTAAGCTCGCGTACTCTGGTAAGTCCGTACCGCTAATGAGCGAACGCTACTAATTGTGGCAGTGGCTAATTAACCAGTGGTATTGCAGCGTCACAGATCAAGCGCTAGCAGCCTTACCGCCACAGCAAGCGACGTGAGCGGCTTTTGCCACACATCTTCACCTTTGCTTGTGGGCCGGTCTTTAGTTCTAATCTGGCGCGTAACATCTAAGTTAAGGACAGACGTTAAAACCTGGCGTCACTGCCACCTAACGACGTTAAAAAGTAGAGCTACCCCCTTTGCTTTCAACGCGCACATAAGCGGCGGTCCGTAGAGGGGACCCCCTGATCCTCCTTAGGACAGCCACCTTGGATTGCTTTGCGTGCCTCCTATAGGGTGTGCCCCTTGCGAATTGTGTGGCAAATAGATTTTTCACTCCCAGACCCAGACTTCATCTCACGCAGGCCTCACAGTGCCATCCAGACTACCCTTACTAATTATATCGTCATTTGCTTCCCTTACGGTTAGTATGACAGTTGCAGGAAGCGAACTAAAATTCAGCAGCAAACAAAGTTCTTTGCCATTATAAAGTATAAAACTCAGCAGTAAGGATGAGACGAGGAAGGAAGAGCCAAACAGAGGCCTTTTCTCTTCGCTGTAGCACCATTTGGGCTTTAAGTGGAATCTGGCTCATCATCTTTGCAAAATGAACCTTGCATAAGTTCATTCTACTCTTCTAAAAGCACTTCTACTCTTATTACCTGAAGACGGGCTAAGACAACAGCACTTTCTCGCTTTCGCTGCTTAATTACCTGGTAGCCGAGTTCAGCACTGAAGAGCCCCACTGCTCTCAGCTCAAACTCTCGCCTTTGAAAAAAACTAGTAGTAAGTTTCACGTTCTTAGATTTCATCCCAAACATCGTACAGCAAACAACAGGAGCAGCAACGGTCTTTAGTTTTTTAATTATATTTCCAAATCCTAATATGGCGTGGGCGTTCCAAACGGTGTCAGAACACACCACGTGGCGTCCACAGGGCAACAAGTTATCCAGGTACTTAACTGACGTTCCTAGAGCCAAAATTAATGCTACTCACCTAATAGTAACTACGCTGACTATTACCTGATCGCTGGTTGGGAAAAGGAGCAGCACCGCGGCTACCGGGGACGGAACCATGGGAAGAAGCTCCGGGTCAAGCCCAACGACGTCCACGAACTGCCAATTCGGCGGCAGACCCAACTTGTGGGCGAACTGTAAACGCATAAAATCAAAGTCGGAACAAATCGTTCAGAGTCGATAAGCTCCATAGACGCGGCCTCCCGAAAACAAACACTTTCGGCTCGCTTCGCTTTGACAAAACCAACAAGTGGCCCAGCAGCGTCAGCAGCCCAAGCATACACCCTCATGGGTCACCAGTTTTGAATGCACCAACAACCAAAGTCCACGCCCTCGTACCTTCGTCATCACCTGAAATCGAAGAAATGGAATAGTGAGTGTCATGGGCAAAACAACGCGGTTTACAAAATCGGGCAATTATTCCGTGCGTACATCGGGATTGCTCTCCAGTGGAACCCATTTCGTGTCACCAGACATGTTGCAATATGAATAAGTTGGGCAGCAAACTGCGAAATTCTCAAACCAACTAATCAATGACGGGTGGGAACGCCGACAGAAACGCCGCAGCAACACAACAAACTCGCTGTGTTCGATTCGAAGCCGGCACGATTGGCTTGGGGCCTGGATTGGATTAGACAGATTTGGCGAGGACTTGTTCTGGTTGACAAGCAGTTTCGTTTTCGGTTTTCTTGTATATGAACCGGTTGTCCGCTCTGTTCTCAGCTCTCACAGCAATCAATCGATATCGGGCAACGTGTTGCGCATGGAGGAAAGAGTGTTTAGACACATTTGAGAGCCAGCCAACTAGATCTTCCCATTACCAGCTTCACAAAGCATTTTCCGGTTTTTAGGGCGCAAACTTTGAGTGTCCCATAGAGTGAAAAAGCCGACGTCCGTAACAGAAAAAGAGCTCCTCCGGAAGCACTGCACAGCGCCAGGAATTCCATAGAGGTGGTCGTCCGGGCCAGTACACTGCAGATGAAGGGAGCGAAAAAAAAAAACACAGCAGAACGAGTGAACTGACAAGCAGAGGGATCCACCATCGTCGTCAACTATCCCATTACACGGCAGCGGGAATGAACAGCGGCGCAACGTGTAGGAAAGCGAGGCGTCATCAAAGCGCTCGACCAGACCACGGCCGCTCGACGAAAAGGAGGACATTTTCTCCATCGAGCGGCCGTGACATAGACATTCCTGCTTCCGCACTCGCAACACCGAAGAAGTGCCTAGGTGCACTCTCACTTTTTTTGTTCACCCGTTGAGGAACACCAATGGCGGAGAACAAGGGGTGAAATCGTCGTATCAGGAGCACCTCCCGGACAGTTTTATTGGCAGCGGAGCTGCTGTAGGTCGAGCCTTATCGTAAGTGTGCTGTAGCTCATGCGTCACGCGGGCGACCTCGCCGAAACCGGTGTTCCCAAACACCGGCGCATAGGTGTCACAGGGGGGGGGTCTCCCACCGCTGACGGTTAGCTTCCGATTCCTTTGCGCAAAAACGTAGAATTTGCGCGGCGACGGCGCTGCCATTCTCAAGCGAGCGCCCGTTGGCGGTCTAGCCGACAGAAGATAACCACAGCTGCGCTGTTTCAGCAGAGTTCATACTGGGCGGAACTGGGTTAAATTTTTTTTAATCGGTGGTTTTTCGCAAGCGTCTTGGAGGAAATCGCAGCTTTTAGTTGGCGTTCAAGGGTTCACAGCGGCAGTTTTGTTGGGTTTTCTCACCCTTCCTTAGCATTAGCGCGCCCGCTGGCGAGGAATACGACTAATATATAGAGTGGAACTGCGGTTACATGTCCCCGCGTTCTACGACAACCCGGGTTTTACGACGGACTATTCAAGTCCCGGCGAAGTCCCCGTAGAAACAATGCATTAAAAACCTCGGTTATCCGACGCAATTTTATATTGACCCGCGTTATCCGACGACCCACGCGAAGCGCGCGACTGACCGGCGGACAAAATCAAAGTGCCGCGGGCCTGTTCCGCGGACCTTTATCACGATCAATCGGTTACCTCCGGCATACCTTTCTTCCCCGTCTGATCTTTCATTTCGATACCCTCCAGCAGCCGCCCGCTCGCCTGCAGAATCGCTTTCCCGCTCTCCTCACTGGCATCTCCACTTGTTGCGTAGCGGTCGCGGGGCAATGTACAGGTGTTCATTTCACCCGCTCAGCAGTGAATCGCCAACGACGATACCCCGTAGGCTTAGGCTTCCACTTGTGATTGTCATGATCTTGTGTGCCATGATTCGCACTGGCTTGCGGCAATCGCGGCAGTGGACTGGGGTTCAACGTTTGTTTTAATATATCAGTGATTAGCCCCTGCAAAGCATAATTCTCTTGGCATTTACTTTTTTAGTGATTTGGGTTTCCGAGCCCTGCAAAGCATTATGTAGTTCGTAGTTGGCAGTTTCTTGCAAATCCGTCGCTCGAAACTGATATTATTAGGCGTAAAGGGCTGTTCACACTTGCGACGAAGCGACGCGATTTCTGTCACGGTGACAAAAATGGGTCGAGACCAAATGACAAAAACGATCTCCTGGCGACTAAAGCGACAGAAATCGCGTCACTTCGTCGCAAGTTTGAACGGGCCTTAATTATTGTTGTCCGGATTTTACGACTCGAGAATTTTACGACGCATTTTCACGGTCCAGAGAAAGTCGTATAATCGGGGTTCTACAGGTAGTTTTAGTTAGCAATTTATTGTGTGCGAATTTCCCGGACTTGTATATGCCCAAGAACGTCAGCCACGCCGCCTACTTGTGCGAACACGCTGGAAATTAGAGAGTTTTAGCAGTCCTTCTGTTCCGTCGTTTACGTAGTTAACGTGCTGAACGGGACCCGACTGCGCCTGCCCACGCGCGGAAGGGCGAGGAGGCGCACCCCATCGTGGCGAATGTACGGGAATGGCGAGGGCCGGCCCGCGGAACTAATCCCACCCCCTACCGCGACGAATGCGCAAGTGCCCAGACGGGTCCCGGTCAACACGGTAACCACGTACAACACGGAACATACGGACTGCTAAAACTCTAGTAGCTCACCAAAACCAATGTCGAAGAGAGGTGAAATAAAAGCAAACACTTGCACAAAACAAGTCGGCTCGAGGTGCTCCAGGCAGGACAAAAACAAAAGAAAAATAAGCGTGCTATCCCAACAGGTGGCGCGCGAGTAGTGTGAAGGCGGGAAAATTTATTTGAATTGAACAAACCTCCATCGCATTCATCATGGAAGCCTGAGCGAGAGTGCTCGAAAACGGAGAGGAGATGCAGGGGCGGAAGGCGACTATCGCCTTCCCACGACATCGGCAGCGAAGCAAGCAGATACGGTCACTTTTTTAAAGCAAAGCTTTCTACCTCAACCAGCCAATGGTTTCGTCGTGGTGTGCGCCACAAGGAGCTCCCAACGCGGCTGGGGAGGGGGAGGGCACTTTTCATTCACGGAGCACAGTGTAGATGGCGCGGCAAATGGGCACTATTACCCAGCGTTTCCCGCGCTTGAGCCTGCTCACCCCGGCGGGCGCGTCGGCGAGACCCAATCCGTCGGCTTTGTCGTCTGCTTTAGCGACGACTGTTTTGGGCCGATTTTGGCGCAGCTTCACGTCCGCTGCGCGCTTCCTCCGCACGGTTTGATTAGCTTGTTCGACGGCACCTCCTTGGTAACCCGGACCCGACGGAATTAAGTGGTCGTACGGCAAAGATACGTTAAGGATTGGTTTGCAGGGAGGGAAAAAAATGTAGAGACCACATGCAGACATCCGGCCGCTAGAGAAATGCTACCTTTTGCGCACTGCTTGCCACGAATGGGACTCTGTTTTCTAAATTGGTGAATACCAGTTCAGTTGTTTTAACATGCATTACAAAAGGCGAACGGAGCAACTGGTTCTGATAAATAGCGATTATAAAAGTTCCATCAGCTGTCTTGCAATTCTCAAAGTTACTAAACCAACTAGTTTAAATCGGTATAAATGGGAATCACAAAGCTCACACGCCGAATTGTTTCGGTGTATGCGCTTGTGTCGCGCGGTGGTGTAGTAGCCCCGAGCTAGCACATCAGGATGGCTAGGTTCCGCTGCCTCACCCTTCGGAAGACGCTCCTCTCCGCTTTCTCCACACTGGCTTAGGAGGCAATGAGGCAGTACATTCACATGCTCGAGAACTCGTTACCCGGGCTCCTGCTTCTTTTGCTCCTAACCACAGCATCCCCATCCCCCTGTACACATACACCGACATTACACTGCACCACAGACTGAGCCGTCGAACCCTCCCACCCCCCCACAGCTCCCTATCACCAGAGGAGGCCCGCATGTGGCGCATCATCCAAGCGCACACGTTCCCTCACCGAACGATCCTGCAGCACTCCCACCCCCACCTGTTTCCCTCACCTCGCTGCCCGCACTGTGGTGCACTGGACACGCACTTTCATTCCCTCTGCCAGTGCCCCAAGAATCCCTACCCACCCCTCCCCACCCCCCTGGCCTGGGAGCAGGCCATGCGGAGCTCCGAGGTTTCGGACCAGGTGCTAGTCGCCTCCCGAGGCCTCCAGGTCGCTGCGGCCCTGTGGGCAGCCGCCACCGCCCCATAAGGGGGAGCTCTTTAAATAAATGTTATTTCTCTCTCTCTCTCTCTCTCTCTCTCTCTCTCTCTCTCTCTCTCTCTCTCTCTCTCTCTCTCTCTCTCTCTCTCTCTCTCTCTCTCTCTCTCTCTCTCTCTCTCCGCTTTCTTTCTCCCGACTCAAGGCCGGGCTACAGCGGCGTCGTCCGCCGCTTTAGCCCGGCCGTGCCCTATGCTGCTGCGTTCGGACGCCGCCTCCGCGAATTCCTGGTAACGGCTGGTAGAATCCCTGGTTTCACTCTTTGTAGAGTCACGTGTGTGAATTCAAGTGACGTCGCATGGGCAATTTTCGTTGGTGTCGTTTACAGCTTTGCTTTCCAACCACCTTCACAGCGTGGACTGGAGCCAATTTTTAAATGCAGAGCATTTCAGTAACTCACGATGTCACCCGCGTTGACGTCCGTAGTCCGCACCGCACCCCTCCCTACTATATAAAAAAAAATACTATCCGGCGCCCGGTTTCGATCCCTCGACCCTGCGGGCGGAACGCAATGTACATGGTGCTCTAACCACTGCGCCACAAAGCCGACACAGTCTGGGACGCTACGAACGCACCTTATATCGTTGACTCATTCAAATTACTGCTGACGAGCGCTCTCTCGTCAGCAGTTGCCACAAGTGCAACAACATTAACGTAACGCAAACTACTTAACGTCGTGCGCCCCCGGAAATGCTCTGCATTTGATCGTGCCCCTCGCGAGGGGGATGTTTCACTGCGTCTTCTCTCGGTCGCGGGGCCCGTGGCGCCATCTGGCGGAGGCGCGGTACAACTCGTAGCACTTTCTTTGAAAAAGCGCCTCGAAAGCGCGGCAAATATGAAATAGGGATGACGCGCTTTCGAGGCAATCCGCCGACGCGGCTGCTTTGTGTACAGACTCGGCGGCGAGCGTCCCGGGATTGTGGTGCCGACCGAACCCCATTTTTGCTCTCGCTGGTGTAACCTTTCTTTTCTTAAAGCTACCCAACCCAGTCTCGGATAATTGTGCACGAACGTTTACTTCTTCGCGAGTCTCGGCAATAATGGTTTAATCATACCTGTTTACGCCAGGGGGAAAAAAACGCCACACCGCTGCTCCGTTCGTACCCCGGCAGGCTAAAGCAATGCGCGAATCGGCAAGGAAAGGTACCTTACATTGTAAGATTTGGCAATCGTCTTAATAACGTGTTCGGCTGTACGAGCGGCCGTATCCGGCCAAAAAACACGCCGCACACGTTTGCACGATCCACGTCGGGCCGGACGGACACCACGCAGGCCTGCGGTCAACATCGGGCGCAGCCTACGCTCACAGCAACAAACGAAACGCTTGCAACTTGTCACCGCTACTGCTGTAGACGAAAGCAAATCGCATTATTTTAAAGACGATGGTCTTTCTTGGGCTACTTAAACCCAGAAATTTTGGTCTGTCTGTATGTCTGTCTGTCTGTCCGTCTGTCTGTCTGTGACTCGATTCAGCCACCCGGCCAAAGCAAAACAATGCCTGCGCAATAGTCTTATATAGTCACAGCTAAATCTACCCGTCTATGTCCGGTGTAATGTTCATACTTGTCAACAATGTTGAAGAACAAGACATTACGCAAATATGCGACAACAAATCAATACAGAAGTGATATTTGCAGTGTTCCTTTATAAAAAAATCAAACATGCTTGACTTTTGTGAAATTAAATACTTCATCAACTGCAGAAAAAGAATTCACTCCGCCGTCGCCTGCTTTCGCCCGCGCCACTATAGCTTCTGTTTACTTAGTTCGTCTCTTTTAGGCGCAGCTTTTAACGATGGTAAAGACGGTGTGATGTCTGTATGCTTGCGTCCCGCTCCACTCAGCCTCCCCGCCAAGCACTAAAAGAATTATTGAACTATAGACGTTTACGTAGTCGAAACCTTACCGAGCTACTGCATCTGCAAGCATGCTTCATACTTGGCAGCACTGTTCAGCAAACATAAAATATTAAGAATATATGACGCAAAATATAAATAGCCGACAGTAGCAGTATTCTTTTAACCAAAAATAGGCGTGGGCGTATTTTTGGGGGATAGCAAACAAAAGAGCGTTAAAACAATATTTTAATCACAAAACAGAAAAGAAAATACAAAAACGCAAAGGAAAACATGGCGAATTCACCGTGAATTTATGCAGTCGAGAATAAGGCCCTTGAGCATTTATGAGATTATATCTAGAGGTACTGCCCTAAAAACTGGTGTATTCGTTTTCTGGGGACGCCGATTTGTCCATTTAGACCAACATCGGATTTGTCTTTTTCTCTTTAACATTACGCATAAGAAATAAGCCGAAGCTGAACGGAGAGAGAGAGAGAGAGAGAGAGAGAGAGAGAGAGAGAGAGAGAGAGAGAGAGAGAGAGAGAGAGAGAGAGAGACTTTTATTTGGGCTTTCTGAAGTGGGATTTCCTTCTCTAGTCCAGGAATTCATAGAGAGCCTTAGCTCTGGATGCCAGGAGCTGCTGTACGTCCAGATGGTCGCTGGTCACCAGGTTCTCCGACTGCTCAGGGGTGGGAAGAGGGGATCGGAGAGGCGGAAGTTTAATACAGTGTGAAGCTAAACGGAGTCTTCATAAAGACAACGCATAGCTCCGCTGTTTCAACCAATTTCACACAGGGTGGGACTGGGTTCTTTTTTTTTTTTAGATTCGTGACGTTTTCGTCTGGGAATGTTTGCTGATGCGTGTCAAAGTGGTTCGACGGCGCCTTTGCGAACATCGCACCGAAGCCGCAATCTGATGCAGATGTTACGCGAAATCCCAAGATCGTCTTCGAGGGGTTTCTTTCTGAAGTACTGGTAGCGCGTGTGTTCTTTCGATGTTGTTTTCGTTGAGGGGCGTTGGCGCGTGCCTGATGGGGCCATTCTGCGTCTTTGTCGCGTTTGTCCTGTACTTCTTCCTTCGCCAACTTTGTTCTTTGTTTCCAGTGACGTTCGGCGCGCTTGCATTTATCGTGGTGGCGCGTCCTTGCTCGTGACTCGTGAGCTATTTTTTCTTGGTAATATTCGATATTCCGCAAGTGTATCTGGCGTGCTTTATCCTCGTCCAGATGAGAACAGATCGCCCAAGTAGGCAGAGTGACGTGGTTGACTGTTTCCAGTGGTTCTATAGCTACCAGCCAATCAGGGGTTTCCCCAGGCATCGAATCAAGGGGGGGTGTCTCAATGGCTCTGGGGGGGGGTCGTAAACTAGAAAAGCTGTTTTTTTATCCCACTAGTTAAATAATACACGTCTGTTAACCAATCGCTCAACCCCGTGACGTACGTTTTTCATTTTCTATATATATATATACACCTGAGAGGCGGTGCTTTCTATTCAATCTAAGAAAAAAACAAATTTAGAGAAATTCATTTTTTACCATGACAGGTCCGTATTCAGTTTTTTTTTTTTTAATTTCTCCCCATTTTTGAACGTATAAGGACATTTTCGAACTTGTTACCAGGGCCAGTGACGAAATTTGAGTTCTTGAAACAATGTTTAGGTAGTACACGAATTATGCAGCACTTATAAATCAGGCACCGATTGTACGCTCCCGATTTATTAAAACGCTAGGATTAGCTTCCGTAGAGCTTCGCCTCGCCAAATTGCCCATTTTAAATGTACAGCTTCTGCATAGATTACGGTTGTAAACAAAGAACGGCATCGAATCAATGAAGAAAGTAAATTATATGTGTGTTTACTGCACTTAGTTCAAGTCAAAGGCGGCCTCAGTCGAAGTAATTTTGGGTGAGTGCTTGTCGATATATGCTTTGCTCGTACCTCCTCACGGGCTTGTTCTTGCTCTGTACCAGTGGCCTCTGACGAATCGATATGTTATTTATTTGCAGTTCTTATAATTAAATTTGCACACGTCTTACTTGACGCAGCGTGAAAGCAGCGCTAATCATCCAGGGTCCATAAAAACAAAAGCAATTGAAGACCGGGCACATGGTACTAGGCCAAATAAAGACGCTGAAAAAAATCTTCGAATATCGAAAGCGTGAAATTTTATTTATAAATTTACAGAAACTCAAAGCGTTTTTATTGCGAATGAAAGAACCAAGCAATAAATTCCAAAATAAAAATTGGAGAAGTACGCATTTTTGAAGACTACAGAATTTCATAACGCCGCACCTTATTTACAACCGTCTAGGCTTCTTGCTGTAGCACTGCACCGCTTTTGCGATGAAATGATTAAAAACATGTCGGTCAACGTCAATAGCATCTCGCGCATCGGGTACCTCCGGACCTTCGATAGTTATGCTCATCAGCTCATTCACATGGTTGGGAAGAAGACGGCTTCTTTCAGATGACAAAACCCTGTTGAGGGCCGAAAACGAGCGTTTAACAGTGGCTGTTGTGATCGGCAGCAGCAGGAGATGGCAGAAGACGTCTCGCAGGCTGGGGAACATTGCGGCATGATGAGGCTGAACGAGCAGAGATGATAAAAATGCAGTGGACGTCGAATCTTCCTGAAGTCGCCTGAAAATGTTCCACTCCGCGTCTAAGTTGCTTCCGATTTCTTCATCGTATCGCAGACCGACTGCTGGAAGAACTGCTTTCCAGTCTACAACTTGTTTCTTTTGCGACAAGCACGCGTAAAAACACCGCAGCGCTGTAGAGCAGTCTACAAGTCGTTGTCGGAGATTCTCAAGAATCAGTTCCTTGTACTTGGTTAGCTGGAATGCTAAGCTTCTCTCGTCATCGCGTGTTAACGCTTGAATGTGAGTGCCACTTTTCTCTAGGTCCTGCACCGATACCTTTACGTCTTTGAGCACACCTTCGACCGAAAGTTCCCCAATCGCCTCAGCTGTTGCCTCGACGAGAGGACAGCGAGTGGGGAATTGCTGCGTCCCCCACGTGGTATTCCACTTCGGCGTATTAAAAATGGCAGTAAGGCACACCCCCGCAAATATCTGGGTTTCGGAGAACTCGTGCACAAAATTTTCTCGTCCTGCAGTTGCTCCCGCACCCACCCGTCACCCGTACCATTCATATGAATGTCACGGTAGCAGGCGAAAGTTTCCGTGACTAATCTGCGGCCGTTGAAGCTCCCCTTTTCCTTTACTTTTTTTTCCATTTTCGCTCTTCCCTGGCTGGTAGAAATGTGCCCGCAGCGTGGTCAGCCTCAAACCACTTTGCCCCTTTCCTTTGAAAGCCTTTTTTGTGTGCACATGCGAACTTGCCACGAGCTGTCGAAAAAAAGGAAATAAATACGTGCAACGCTAACAGCAAGCTCGGGGGGCGCACTTTTGTTTATTTTGCCCGAGGCTACTGCCAAGAACAGCAGACGGGCAGCCCGCGCATGCGCAGATCGATACTGAAAAAGGTCCATACAAGGACTGACAAGAGTGAAATTTGGGGATTCAAGGGGGGGTGTCCAGAAAAACTAGGGGGGGTCTACACACCCCCTAGGAGGGGTGTAGGGAAATCACTGCAGCCAATGCCTGACTTTTGATGTGACATCTAGACCTTTGAGCTTTGGTTTTGTCGTGCTACGTCTGCTTTGTAGTCGGTTATGTTCGATATGCGACTATAGATTGCTTCACCCTGCTCGGTCACTTGGGTGCTGCTCCTTGTGTGAAATACAAAAAAAAAAAAAAAACGAAGCGGTAGCGTTTTGGGTAATACATCTGCAATCAAACCCAGAAGCCAGGGGTTAAGATTTCAATACCGCCAATTTTTATTTATAATCAGCTGATTTCTTTCTACATATTACGCGAATATTTACTACTAGCGTTACAGGCGAACACACCTCGTAACACCAAAGGTTCCCTCACTGCATTCTCATGCAGCGAGTACGACGCAATTCTGCGCACCTATACGGTCGGCCAATGGCCCCGCGAACGGTACTGCAATGCTTCTGATGGCGCCCCGTCTGCGCTAGGTTTTTTCATTTCTGTTTTTCGTATCGCATATCTGGTGCAACGTAATGTCCAACAGAGTGCGAAACCCCTTATACGTCTGCTCGCGCCCAAGAGATGGCAATTATACGCGAGCACGCACACACAGGGCGGTTGCGCGACTGCCTGGTGACTTGCACAACGGCCGGGCGCGGGGCGCGAGCGTTTTCTGGGGCGCTGCACCGTGAACCTGTCACTACGGGGCAGCACAGCTGGACATGCATGCACGCCGTATCCCGGGAGACGACCACGCGCCGCTTGGTGGGAAAGAGGAAGGGCGGTGAGGAGGAGTCGACAGCCCTGACCTCGAAGAAGTGGCCGAGGAAACTGTGCTACTCCGTTGCGCCACATCTCCGTGCGCCGCTCACGCCGAATCTCCAGGACAGTTTGTCCGACCGCGAAGCCCCCGCCGCCGCTCTGCCCTGCCCGTGCACTGTGGCAGCGGCTTCCCATGCTGGGATCCCCGGTCTGCGTGCCCGATGTTCGCGTCCTTGTCGACGGATAGAGTCGTTGGAGGCTTGGTATGTCGTGCACCTTTTTCCTTGCCCGTGCATCGTTGCCATTGTTGTATCACAATACTATGCACGGGACAGTTTGTTCATTGATTGAGGGGTTTCAACGCACCGACGCAACGCAGGCGATGAGGCGCGCCGTAGTGGAGGGCTCCGGATTAATTTTGACCACCTGGGGATCTTTACCGTGCGCCGAAATCTCGTACACACGGTCGTTTTTGCTTTTCGCCTCCATCAGAAAAGCGGCCGCCGCGGCCGGGAATCGAACCCGCGACCTCGTGCTCAAGGTGGCAAGGTGGCAACGCCTTAGCCACTGAGCCACCGCGGCGGGTGACAGTTTGTTCAACCGCCCAATTTCTAATAATATCGCAGGAGCATCGAGCGAGTCAGCGCCTTATCGCGGTAAAACGCGGCGAAACGAGCGAGAGTGCTTCACATGCGTAGAACTGACCCGCCAATGCAACCGTCGTCTGCTAGGCTGGTCCGGCAAGCACGACACAACCCCCTTCCTCTGCTAATCGGCCGCCTTGTCGTGAACAAGCCGCACGCGAAAGCGCTGTCGCCGCCTGGCAATGAAGACAGCCGGCTGATTGTATGGGGAAGGGGTTGTGTCGTGCTTGCCGGAACAGCCTAGCAGACGACGGTTGCACTGGCGGGATCGTTCAGTGCATGCGAACTGTCCGAGCTACCCTTGCTAGGTTCGTCGCTATCTACCGTGATAAGCCGCTGACCCACCCGCTGGTCATCGTTCCCGCGATAGGCTGTACCTCGGCGAAACAGGGCTTTACGCGCGGCCGCAGATCTTACTGAGCATTGGTTACCATCAACAAACCGTTTGGCTTCATCCTTGCTGCCGAGGTACTGCCCCTCCAACTTCTGTGCAAGCTCGTTAATTCAAAACCGAACTTTTCCGGAACTTGGCCTTTTTTTTTTTTTTTACACCGGCCAAAATTTTTTAATCCAATCATGGAGCTTAATATTTTTCGGTGCAATATTTTTCAGAGAGGGTGACAGTGGTACGTTTTAGGCCGCTTTCGGCCCATGGAGCGTCATTGCTCTGCGCTTCGGGACTCTCTTTTTAAAGGCAATCATTCAATTCATTACACTTGTACACAGTACCTTTTAGGTCGCTGTCGACACCGCGCGCATAGAAACACTTCAAATTTCGCAAACTCGGTGACTTTGATGCGAAGTTTGCGTAAAAACTTCGGACTGTATTCTGCGTGCCATTCGATTAGCGCGAAAAAACAAAAAGCTGCATTAAGGGACGGGTATTAAACCCGCGGCGGATGTGTGGTGTAATGGAGCGCTACCAATTAGATCCCACATATGGGCGGTGAATCGGAGGGGCATGAAGGAATGGAATGGAGGAATGGAAAGGGCTCGTCATGCGACGCCAAACTTAGAGGAGCCATGAAGACAAAATACAACTTGTTCAGATGGGAAGAACTAAACTTTGGTAGCTCGATAAGCTCCGTTCCAGCCACGAACGACAGTTTTTTAAACCAAAAAATGTCCGCGCATCTCCTCCTTTCGTTGCAAATGTCGACAAAAGACGATAGTCTTTGTCGACATTTGCCAAGTAAATGCCTCCGTTTGCTTTCCCGCTCACCTCTCATGATGTTCTTCTGTCGCGCTCATTCCAAGCTAAACACACTAAAGGTTGGCTCAAGTCAATTTAAATTTACCGCGTTCCACTGCTCCAGGCCAGGTTCCTCGATGCCAGCGCTGCAGTACGGAGGAGACGCGCGTGAATCGAGGCGGCCTACTTCAGCGTTTATAGAACCACGTTGCCCTGTTCCACGTGCGTTCCAAGCAGAACGTGGAACCTATCTAGCGGAACATTTCGTTGCTGTTGCCGTATGATTTCTCAAATGCCGCCAGGAACGCTGGCAACAGCAGGCGACGGTTTTCTGCAGTATACATGTAGAATATTTTTGAAAAACCAAGCATCCATGAATTTTTTTAGTAAAGGAACACTGCAAATATCCCTTATGTATTGATGTTCTGCCTTATGTTTGCGTAATGTCTTGTTGTTGTTCAACAATGTTGGCAAGTATGAACATTGATACCGGACTAGGACGTTTATATTTGGCTGTGAGTATTAAAGACTATTGCGAGCATTTCATTTCACTTTGGCCGGGTGGCTGAATCGAGTCACAGACAGACAAACAGACATACAGACAGACGAAAATTTCTGGGTTTAAGTAGCCCAAGAAAGACTACCGTTTTTAAAAAGAACGCAAGATTATTGAACAGCCTTCAAATTTCGCGTCACAGTGACTTAATATGAGCACGAGTGAAGGGTTATGGGCCGGCAGTAGAACATTAGAGTTTTAGCACTGTGTATGCTCCGTCTGTTCTGTTCGTACCGTTCGTGATCCGACTGCGCCTGGGCGTGCGGGAACGGCGAGGAAGGAAACCCCTACCGTAAGGACTGCGCGGGCATGGCGAGGGCTGGTCCACGGAACTAATCCACCCTACCAGAACGTATGCGCAATTTCCCGTCAGTCCCGGTCAACACGGTACGAACGTAAAGGACGGAGCCCACGGAGTGCTAAAGCTCTCTATTGTCAGTGTGTTAACTGCGCGTTGGCATTCAGGTGATACTATCAAACGGAGCTAGGGGCCTCACTACAATCTCCCAGTCATGTTTCTTGGCAGTGGCTTAAATCGGTGGCCGCACACACATCTGTGACGTCATAAGAAATAGCCAGAGAGAGAGAGAGAGAGAGAGAGAGAGAGAGAGAGAAGGAGATTTATTTAATCCCAAACTGGTAGAAGCAAGGGAGCGACAGGGAGGAAGTCACCTGGCCTTCCCCGTTGGATGGCGGCCATGAGTTCGTGGGCGGCATCTTCCGCCAGTTGGACGAGTAGTTGCTGTGAGTCGGGGTGAGAGCTGAGCAAGGCTTCCTCGCATTGATCTTGAGTTCTGATGTTTAAAGATTGATTAGGTGAGTGAGGTTCCTGTGGGCACGCCCATATGATTTGTTGTAGGGTGGCTTTGTCTGCCCACCACTAGCATCTTTCGGAATATGTGTCTGGGAAATATCGAAAGTGGTCCGGGAGTGACCACTGTTAAAGAGAGAGCGAGAGAACAGACTTTATTGTCATCCCTTTTAAAGACGACTGCCCCGCGCGGGAATGTCCGGTGTCTTCGTCCCATCAAACGGCGGTCAGGAAGCCATGGTCCATGGCGGCGTCCTCTGCCAGTTGGACGACAGCAGCTTGTATCTCGGGAAGAGAGCTGAGCAATGCGGCCTCCCAGTGGTCATTACTTGTTATATGTACGCCTCGTTCAAAGGTCTGTGGTTTATGGGAGCATTGCCAGACCATGATTGTAGTGTGGCTGCTGCAACGTTGCACCACTTGCATCTTCTGTCCGTGTAGCTGCGGTGACACAGGGTGGGGTGAGGAAACGTATTGGATTGCAACCTGTTCCACGCAACTGTTTCCCATTCGTTTAGCGCCGTGTGGGCAGCAGAAAATTTCAGTCCGCTAAGCCTTTAGTGTTGAGTAATCTCTCGCTAAGTTGCCAGTCACCCCCTCCGCCCGTCACAGACGGCACGTTGTCGGATTCGAAGTCAGCCTGGTTCATGTATCCTCGGGCTGCTTCATGTGCCATCTCGTTCGCCGGGAGAGACGAGTGAGCTGGCGTCCATACCACTGAACTGGGGACGCGTTGTTCGTAAGGATTTTGGCGCCTGTGGTGGAGCTCCTCCTGCGCGCACAGTTGCGCAGAGCGGCCTTGGAGTCCGTAACTGAAAGGGCTATGGCCACTTCTTCCCCCGTTTCTGGGTTGGACGTAGGGATTGAGCAGTATGAGGCTGTATTTCCCTGCTTATCTACTACCCCGGCCACTACCGCTAGGGTAGTCTGCCGTGTCGAAGTAGCATACCGCTGTGTTTGAGTACTTGTGGAGCGCCTTAGCACGGGCAAGCCGACGGTCTTGATGGTACTCCGGATGCATCATTTCTAGGGAGCGGGGAAACACTGATTTTGGCTCGTAGGTACTCTTCAGTGGTGTGCGGTTCCATTCCGGTGCGCGTAAGGTATGTGCAACGACTCCAGAATGGCCCGCCCAGGTGGGGTCCCAGCTAGCCTGTTGTAGTATTGTGCAATGCGATCGGCTTCTATAAGTTCATCCAACGTGTTGTGAATGCCCATCTCCAGTAATCTTTCTGTGGAAGAAGTTATTGGAATGCCTAGAGCTGCCTTGGTGGCTTTGCGTATAACTCATTCTGTTTTATCTTTCTCTGCTTTCTTGAGTTATAACGAGATCATATCGAGAAGAGCGATGCACCCTCCCTGAGCCACACCGCACCCTGACGAGGGACCAGCAAACAATACTCAGGAGACTACAGGCAGGGTCGCTCACGCACCCCGTCCTGTTACATAGAATGTATCCCGAGAAAGAAGGACACGTGTCCATTCTGCAACAACCGCACTGGCACTCTTGCACACATAATCGCAGAGTGCACTAAACCCCAGGCACCCCTACCCCCAACC
Source organism: Haemaphysalis longicornis (assembly GCF_048455015.1). Classification (NCBI taxonomy): domain Eukaryota; kingdom Metazoa; phylum Arthropoda; class Arachnida; order Ixodida; family Ixodidae; genus Haemaphysalis; species Haemaphysalis longicornis. The sequence continues at coordinate 84,612,906 of NW_027526335.1, forward strand.
GCCCTCCCCAACCCCCCACCCCCACTCCACGAGCGATGGGAGACCTTGCTGGCCAGCCCCGCCCTGCAGATTCAACTTGTGCTAGCGGCCAGGGGCCAGGAGCTGCTGGCCACATACGGGTCCCGTGAACAGGGAACCGCCCCGTCCGGCACTTAAAGGTGCCGCCGTCTTTTCGGGCTCCAATAAAGTCTACTACTACCACTTGAGTTTGAGGTACGACGTAACGCAAGTTATTTTGCTGATGATAAGGGCTTGAACTAACTGGAGCAGATCGTGTTTCTTGAGGCCATGCTGTTACTGGCTACCCGGGCGATGAGTCTGCCAATTTGTACAGCTGCGTTGTGCAGGGCCTGTGGAGACCATGTTGGTTCCTTTCTTATGTATTCTCAGCTTTAGAATTCGTATGCATTCAGTTCTGGGTATTGTGCTTCCATGCGGCGGGATTTATATGTTAGGTATGTCTTTGTGTCCTGCCGGGCATCGCTGGATTGTAGACGATGACTTTCGATTTTTGTAGTGAACATGCGAGGCCTTTTTGGGTTACGTATTTTCTTTGAAGTTGGTGATAAAATGGGTTTTGTTGTTAACCGGACAAAACAGGTTTTGTAATGAAGCGAACTTGTATTTTGTCTTCATGGCCCCTTTAAGTTAAAAAAAAAAACGACCTGTAGCGACGAGGTGGTGTCGTGCCTGGAATTCCTTGAACTAACACATCAAGAGAAATACCACGTGTATTATGCAATACAAAAAAGAAAAAAAAAACATCGAACATCATCGCTTTTAGACAGCTTGCAGCGAAGCAAGCAGGGGGGCAGAGGATTTCTTTTCCACGGACACAGCCTTTGCCCCCACCTTGTGCCTGGAGTGTTCATGCCGAAGTACTTCTTGATATATACGTAATGAAGTTGACCAAGGCTTGTTTAGGGGCTAGTTGGTATATTCTTGAATTCAATATTAACGTGCGCTGCATATTTGGACAAGGGACGGGGACAGTGAAAAGACAAACCATCGTTGCGCACCATCGTTTGGTTTGTCTTTTCACTATCCCCGTCCCTCGTCCAAATATGCACCGCACGTTAATATAGAATTCTATGATGTATACGTAGTTTTGGTATAGGGTTTTAAAGGTGCGCAACAGAATTTCTGAGCGGGTGTTAGTGGCGCCATGGTAACTATAGTAGGTATGGCTCTAGAGGCTCGTGCACATGTGCATGTGCATCGCTTAGTTTTACGCCCTGTCTTCCTCGGCGCCGTTGTTCCGCTCGAGCGATCAGCGAAGCTTCCAGAGGACGGGGAAGAGGAGAGGAAGATATTCTCCTTTGCCTCTCAAGCCCTAAATGCAAGCTGACAGCACGGGAAAAAAGCGGAGAGTGAAAACCGAGCAAAGGAGAAAGGCTTACGGCGGTTCGCACGAGGAACAACAATGGTCGTCGGCCAAATGGAGTTGTTTTTAAACACTTTCCTTCCCGTCCGTTGTTTTTGACGGAGCGAACTCCCGCTGGCGAGGGGGAATGTAGCAACCTTCACTTGCGGCGTGCAGTAAGCACTGCGTGAGCGAGCATACTTTTGTTTCTGATATGTGTTACAACAGCGGAGCTGTTGTAAAAGCCGCAAGTTCGCCGTTGCGGGAAAAAATACCAAGACAATGCGGAGCGCTCGTGAGCGCGTGCCTCGCGGCTAACGCCGAGCGCTCCCGGCACGCGCAGTGGCTTTAGTAAATAAAAACACTCCAGCGCTGTCCTCAAGCGTTACCACTCATGTAATGCTTGGCATGAGGAACACGACAATATGGATGCTTATGACGATGGCCACTACCAGCACAGTGCGAAGCAACGACGAAACATGTAAATACACAATTCCAAACTTGTCCATATGCGTGGTGATGTGTCCTTCAGTGATCACGTATAAAGAAATCCTGCCGCTTCGCTATGGTTCAAGCCTTGCGCGGCTTAGTGTAATACCCGTGCCACATGTGCACGAAAAATGACATTAAGGGTTTAAGGTCATAAGATACCGAATGACATTATTTGGGTGGGCCGTGCTACACGCGAAAACGCAAAGGCATTAAATGTGTTACCCATGATCTATGGCACGATGGGGATAATGGCCAAAAAGAGAAACACATTCATATTTTAGAAGTTTTTAACGTAGAGAAAAACGTCGTACAAGGGTTAAAAATGTTTTTGTGTGAAAGAAAACGTTATCAGAAATAGTGTTTTCTAAAAAATGGTGTGAGACGTTTCTAAAAGCGGCTTCAGCAGCTGCATGCCATCGCCTGCCAACGGTAGCCAAATCCGAAAAATTCAAAACGACGAGTAACAAGATGTTTTGCCTTTTGCCGCTGTTTTTAGTGAACTTCGTCTTTTTCAGAACTTCGCCACCAAGAATGCACAAAAAAATTGTCTTATTACGAAGTTCAGCTACGTGTCCACGCCAACTCTCGGGTGCTGAGATGAGAGTTTCGTTGGTTTCATTTGGTGCTCATCGCGTTCGAGAGTAGGCAGATTTAAGGCGTTCGCGAAGGCGAGTCCCGTGCCACACATACAAGAAGAATGACATTGCGTGCTTAACGCCTTAAGTTTTAATGCCATTAATTCGCCGCTACACGCAAAAATCTAATATCATTCGCCCTAATGTCATTTTTAGTTCCGCACAACTCATTTGCCTTCACGAAAGCCTTAAACCTGGCTACTCTCGAACGCGACGGGCACGAAATAGAACCAACGAAACTCTCAGCTCCAGAATACTGACGCGGAAATGTAGCTAAACTTCGAAATAAGACGATTTTTTGTGCCCACTTGGTGGCGAAGTTCTGAAGAAGATGAAGTTCACTAAAACAGCAGCAAAAGGCATAACTTCACGTTACTTGTTGTTTTGAATATTTTGGATTTGGCTACCGCCGGCAGGCGACGGCAGCTGCTGAAGCCACTTTTTGAAACGGCTCACACCTTTTGTTTCGAAACCACTCGTTTTCTTTCACAAAAACATTTTTGACCCTTCTAAAAAGTTTTCTCCGCTTTAAAGACTTCTAAAACGTGAGTGCTTTTTTTTTCTTTTTGGTCATTATCACCATCATGCCTCACACTTTAAAGCCTTTGCGTTTTGGCGTGTAGCACGGACCGCCCAAATAATGTCATTCGGTTTCTTAAGACCTTAAGTACTTAATGTCATTTTTCGTGCACGTGTGGCACGGGAGTTGTGCGGAACTCCTTAAACCAAAAATGACATTAGACCGAATGGCATTAGATTTTTGCGCTTAGCATTAAATGAATGGCATTAAAACTTAAGGCATTAAGCACTTAATGTCATTTTTCGTGTGCTTGTGGCACGGGTATAAGCTTCGGCAGTTGAGCTGGAGGAAGTCTACAATGCTGAGGATGACTTGGCATCCACCACTCGCCACGAGGAAGACGACGTCCTCTTCGGTGCATATGACGATAGCACCGCAACCAATGAAATAAGCATTGATACTGAAACTTAACTATATGTCCGGCAATGCTCACCTACGACACCTTCGCTATTCAAGAGACCCTGCAACACGTTTTTAAATGCTTTCAAAACGTAGTCACCCAGCACACCCAGTACTTAGACTAGGGGGTTGCAATGTAACCTCAGCCAAAAATTACTGCTCTATGCCCATCAGATAACCTGGAAACTCGCTCAAAAGGTTTTTCTCTCCTTCCCGGTCTCGACAGACATTCTTCGACGGCTCGAATTACGGCACTAAGGGCTTGTAGCGGCTGTTGGCCGGTTTTCCTTCAGTTGCAGTAATGAACGCTTTTCGAAAGAAACGTAAAAAAAAAAAAGGCACAAAAACAAAGTAGAAATGGGAGGCGTATCGGCATGGTACGACGAGCTAATCCCGCAGGGCCGCTCTGTGCTGGCGAGAACTATAGCTTTCGCAGTGCTCCCAGACGTGAAGAAAAGAGTGAAAGCGCTTATAGAAAGTGTTGCAGGGTCCCTTTCAAGTCTTGCGCGTCAGTGCAAGCTTCCGTGAATTTTGTTTTTGTTTTTGTATTTGTATTTCCTCTAAACCTTTCTCCGGTGTACTTGTTTTGCATTTTCTCTGCCGTGTTATAATAGTGCGCAATCATTCTGTGAAACTATCGCTGCTTCAGTGCGCCGACATGCCTATAGGCATGTGTGGCGACGCCCTGCAGTATACTGAAGGCTTAGGCTTGCCCGCGACTATGTTGCTGTACATTGATGAGTTGAATGAATCTTATCTATCTATCAATCTATATGGAACGCCTATGGGCGAGAATACTCGTCTGCTTTCATCGTACATCCTGGTCCTAATGTAAAACTCACGCCTTGTGTTCTGATCCAGAAGATCACAGACTAAACCTCGTTAAACGAATTGGCTTTATCAGAAATGTCACTTTATTCAAAGTATTTCATTGTTCCCACTGCAGTGCACAGCGAGAAAATCATCTCCGCTTTTAACAAAGTACCACTTATAACGAAGCCAGTTTCTTGTGCTCGGGAATTCGTTATAGCGAGGTTTCAGGGTATCTGATGTCTCCACTGGCTCCTCTATTTAGCTGCAGATTCGCCGTGATGTGGTGGTGCACCTCTGTTCGGCGGCCTTCTTGCTGGCGCTGTGGCGATGGCTTCCGGCGCACGAGCACGGCTGGCAGGACGTGGTGTGGTGGCTGGGCGCCCTCCTGACGTTACTGGCCTTCACGCTGCTGCTGGGATGGGCGCTGGACGCGTTCGTGCTGCCCAACGCCCGGCTCAGCCCCCGCGGCAAAGCGGTGCTCATAACCGGTGAGAAGCGTGTGCGCGACACTAGCGAGCGAGAAGACGTCGGAGCCATAAGGGGGCGAACTTGCTATGGCTGCAAGGACTGGTGACGTCATAAACTTTGGCAGGTGCTCACTAGCAACCGTAACGAGAAGTGGGCGAATAATTATCTGAGAAAAGTCCTTAGTTAGTACATATTTAAATGACCAGAAAGAAAAACGCTGAAGAACCAGCGGGGGTTAAAAGTATTTGGGAAGGAGTCATAGGTAACGATAAGTTCCTCATCCCTAGAAAAAAAAAAGTACGCCATAAAAAATTGGCGCAGCTTGCACAAGTGGTGCAAGGCTGGAGAAACAGATCTGACGACCCCACTCATTTCGTTGGAGATATGCATCATCACCATCATCAACAGCCCACTAGGTCCACTGCAGGGCGGAGGGCTCTCCCATCGACCTCCAACCGCTCCTGTCCCGCGCCGCTCGAGTCCGTTATTAAAGACGATAGTCTTTCTTGGGCCACTTAAACCCAGAAATTTTGGTCTGTCTGTCTGTCTGTCTGTCTGTCTGTCTGTCTGTCTGTCTGTCTGTCTGTCTGTCTGTCTGTCTGTCTGTCTGTCTGTCTGTCTGTCTGTCTGTCTGTCTGTCTGTCTGTCTGTCTGTCTGTCTGTCTGTCTGTCTGTCTGTCTGTCTGTCTGTCTGTCTGTCTGTCTGTCTGTCTGTCTGTCTGTCTGTCTGTCTGTCTGTCTGTCTGTCTGTCTGTCTGTCTGTCTGTCTGTCTGTCTGTCTGTCTGTCTGTCTGTCTGTCTGTGACTCGACTCAGCCACCCGGCCAAAGTGAAACTAGGTCTGCTCAATAGTCTGATGTACTTACAGCCAAATCATAACGTCTAAGTACGGTTTATATGTTCATACTTGTCAACATTGTTGAACAAGAACAAAACATTAGGCAAATATAAGACAGAAAATTAATACACAAGGGTATTTACAGTGTTCCTTTATAAAAAAAAATTCATAGATGCTTGATTTTTGCGAAATGAAATACTACATCTACTGAAGAAAAACATTCCCAAGTTCATTTCTTTTTCTTTATTTGGACTATGATATATTCTACTCTAGTTTGTCCCCCTGATTTAGGAAATTGGTTTCCTGTCTCTAAGTGTTACTCCGATCATTATTCGTTCCATGGCCTGTTGAGCCAACCCAAGTTTGCTTTCAAATTGTTCAGTAAGGCACCATATTTCGGCTCCATATGTCATCACCTCCAATTTATTTCTGAATTTGCCGCTGGAAGTTCTCCATGACTGGCAGGCCCGCATCGTTTCGTACGCGGGCTTGCACGGACTTCCGCGGGCTTCCTCGGGCTTGCAGCGCGTTAGCACACGCTAGTACCCGCGGCCAAGTCCGAAGCCAACGCTACGAACACAAAAGGAAATGCTGTGCGCCCGGGATGCGATGACATATCATCGCATCTTAATCTATAGCTTATTCAGATTGAAGCCGGGTTCATAACTCGAGGGACCCAAGTTCGATTCCGACCACGGGAAGCGTTTTTTTTTTGTTCTTTCCATGATATTGTTCCTTGCCGCTGCTAACCCCGTACCAGGCTTTTGAGGTGGCCCAGTGGTTCTGTTGCCGGTTTCACGGCTTCACGGCGTAAAGGTCCCTGCTTCGATTCCAGGGACCTCCATAACCACACTTTTTTCTCGAGGCTTCGGGGTTTTTTGGCGCGACGGACGGATTTGTGTCGGCCTAAACAGCTCTTCTGTTACATATTAGTACGTGCCTACTGACTGTTATAGTGGAATTTGAGGTTTAAGGAGCACCAAAAGAGCCAGGAAAAAAAATGGCGGTGGGCGTCACACTTACGAATACAAAGTAGGGCTTTGCGAACTATTGAATAACTCCAGTGTGCAAGATATTCATTCTCGTCTGAAATTCTGAGGGAAAAAAATAAGAGTTGGGCAGGGCGTGCCCGAGAGGATGGATAACCCATAGATCACATGACTTGATGACGTCGCCGGTTTTCATGCCACTTAGAACAGAAATAACCTTACTCTACGCGTATCTCAACTACGCTACAAGGGGATGAGCGAAGCTCACCTCAGTAGCGGCTGAACACCACGAACGTCCACTCAAACTAGGCTTATTTTTACCCCAGGAGCGTAAGACTGGGCCAATTACAGGTTCATCGGAGCTCTTCTTGCATAGTATACGGAATGTTCGTCATATACCTGTGAAGGCGCCGCATTTACTACGGACAATGGGCCGAGTCACTCTGCTGTGGGAGAATTAGAAGGAGCATTTGTCGATGGAGTTGTAGAGCATTCTATGTACATGATCTCGTTCACAAATTATGCAGCGACTCCATCAAATTAAAACAAATGCAATAAGTAGCGAGTACAAAAACGGCAGCATCTCCACTCCGTGGATGATGGCAAGGGTGCGGAGTACGGGAACTCGGAATGACATCCAAGTTGCGCCCCGAGTGACATCCGATTTGCGCCCCGACTGTCATTAGATTTGAGCCGTGAGTTGCACCTTGATTATTCCCTAAATGAAACTGCGACTCAAGGCTCAAATCGAATTTCGCTTGATTTTCGCTTGATGGTGGTGCGCGCACGGAAGGACGCGGACGGACACTGGGAGGTCCTAAGGCACTCCGCACAGTTACAGGCGAGGGAGTAAGCCGTTTGACTCTCGGGTACTGACTCACGGTCGTAGGCTCGTAGCCCAATGGGCAAGAGGACTGACACTAACTCTGTCTGGTTTACCAGACACAGTCTCGAATCCTGCCGGTGCCTGTGTAATTTTTTGCGATTGTAAATGCTATGCTCAAGGACGCGGACGGACATTGTGCGGTCCTGAGGTACTCAGCGCCTAGAAATATATAGATAACATGACGCTTGAGCAACATGTAGGAACTGTTTGAACTGAACCCATTAGCAAAATGTCGCGGATAAAATTTCAATTTCTTACAGACAGATTTAGCAGCTAGGCGCTCGTCTGAAAAGCATATCTTATATCGTCAGGCCCAATAATAATCACAGGAGGAGCTACCTCACTAAAGATTCACTGCCACTTCATCCTCCCTATCCCCATGTTGGTCGGTTGCGATTGAGGTCGAAAACGTCCAACATCCCTGATTCTGCGAGTCCCAGCCTCTCGCCTCAACTTATAACCTCAAGTACTGCATGTGGTTATAGCTCACTTGAGTGTTGCGTCGAGGCAAACGGCTGCTGACCTCTGCACACAACAGAGCTACAGATACCGCGGAAAGCAAGTCACACTCCACTAGATAAAATTTCCGTGCCCTCACCCATCCATAGGCTAAAATCAGGAAATAACAGTGCGGCAATTCAAAGCAGGCACGTACGTACACCCGGTTCGAATGAATTTATTGTTTTCCACACAGTACACCGCTCTGTGCAAATTTTGTCCACGGCTAGGTACCCTCCGGCATGTAATTCTGTAATGCGCTCATTACCCGCCCTACCACCCCTCTTCACCCGTCCCTTTCATGAGCTGTGGGAAACACTGTTGACCAGCTGTCAACCGGAGGAACAGATTCTCCTGGTGACGCGGGCCGAGACGGCTAGGGCAACGCCTGGATTCCCGCACTAGGGTTCCACTCCCACATGTGACCTCATAAAAATGTTTACTCTCTCTCTCTCTATCTCTCTGACCTCAACTCAAGCTCAAGTAGAATGTTTATGGTCCCATTGGCTTTAGTGTAAACATCAAGGGGCCGCACATTTCTGCACGAGTAACAGAGCTACAGATACCGCGGAAAGCAAGTCCGTCTATGCCCTCAACTCAACCTTACGTGGAGTGGCTATGGTCCCTTTGGCGTTGAGGTCGACAGCAACAGGCCACATATTTTTGCACATGAGCAATAAAGCTACATGCACCGGGAAAAGCAAGTCAGTCTCTGACCTCAAATCAACCTCAAGTATGGATATCGTTCTCTTGAGTGCTGAGCCGACGCAAACAGGCTGCCACCTCTGTACAGGCACCGGGGAGACAAGTCACAGCCACCTCAACTTATAATTATAATCCTCAGCCTTAATTATAATTACAATCCTCTTGAGTTAGAGCCTGACGTCAACAGGATGTCCGCCTCTGCACATGATGAATAGAGATACAGGCACCGCAGGATGGGATGAGAAGAGAGATGCGTGCAGATAACGAGCGGTGCAACAGAAATGCGATAAAAAATCCTTACGAAGGCGAGCTGTGTCTGAGGAAGAGAGGGTTTTAAAGTCACCAGAATAAGAAGCCTTCGTCCTGCTGTCAGCGGCAAACGAGGTTCGAGGACTGTTGTATTATCTATTGCGCAATCCCCATCGTCCTCACTTTATATTAGGATCGTATGTATTTATATAGCTTATCAAGCTGGATCTAGGTGCCAGATCAATGAATAAGGGACAGAAAGTCAGGAGTCGAAAAGTTAAGAAAAGCAAAGAGGAGTTTTTTAATTACGTTGAGAAATGAAGATTAGAAGGCTTAGGTAGGAGAAAATTATGATACAATACATGCGCTCCCGCGGGCGGGGGACTCACGCGCGTGAGTTTGGGGAACTTATCCCTTTTAAAGCCCACACACACATGTAAATAAATAAATAAATAAATAAATAAATAAATAAATAAATAAATAAATAAATAAATAAATAAATATTGAATGAGATAGACGTCACGTGACCACGAATAGAGCGCACGTGCCCGCTACGCGCAGGTGGCAGGAGAGAGAGAGAGAGAGAGAGAGAGAGAGAGAGAGAGAGAGAGAGAGAGAGAGAGAGAGAGAGATTGAAATTGAAATTCCGGTAGGCACTTGTATGCAACGAAAGCGAGATAAATGCTCTGCAAAAATTCTTGCAAGTAGAATGCTTCACGTGCGTGACACTCTCCGCCCATCGAATCTCATGCCGCACTACACCCAGCCGCTTTGTCCAATGGCCTCATCACCATAAACAAATCTCCTTTCACTGTTGTTTTTGTATTTTATCTTCGGCTCAAGTACACGTCTTTACTGGCATGTAACATGGTTGTCAGGTCCTCAGAAAAAAAAGTAGCCGGGAAATTTCCGCAAGTGGCCAAAAAAGTCGCCAACTTAAAGTGAATGTTTGAAAATAAGCCAGAAAAGTCGCCATTTTTAGGAAGCATTTTTAGAATTTTTACCTGAAAACTATAGGCTCATATCCCCCACAAGTGTCTGTAGTAAAATCCTAGATCATATAATATATAGCGCCGTAATGAAACACCTGAAATCTAATAGATATTTTACGAACTGCCAACACGGCTTTCGGGCAGGTTTTTCCTGCACAACGCAATTAGCAGAATTTAGCCACGATCTTTTCTTATCGTTTTACCTGAAAGAACAGAGAGACTGTGTATTTCTGGATTAAAAAAAAAAGCATTTGATTCCGTCCCGCACGCGTTGTTGTCTTTTCTTAGCCTACATCATGACATAGTCCAGTGGATTAGAGGTTATTTGCATAATCGCACCCAATGTGTCCTGATAAACGGCTGTAAATCAGGTGCTGTGAGTGTTAGTTCTGGTATTCCGCAGGGGTCTGTTTCGGGGCCCCTGCTTTTCCCTGTGTATATTAACGATATTGTGAGTAATTTGTCCTGCAAAGTACGCCTTTACGCAGATGATTGCGTTGTTTATCGTGGTATCAAAAGCCCAATTGACACGGGCTATCTTCAAGGTGATCTTAACCATATTCAAACGTGGTGTGCAAAATGGAAAATGACTCTAAATGTTGCGAAATGTAAGCACGTTTCCTTCACACGCAGCCACAACCCTATTTTATCAAAATACACTCTAGGAACTATGCCTCTTGATACAGTGTTGGATTATAAATACCTTGGCGTCTATTTTTCATCCAACCTATAGCCTGGAAACGTCAGGTTGAACACGTGTCCTTTTCAGCCTCCCGCACGCTCAACTTTCTAAAGCGCAACTTCAGTGATGCTCCTCTAAAAGTTAAAGAACTTTTATATTTCACCAACGTAATATCTATTGCGGAGTACGCCTGCGCCGTTTTGGACCCAGAATTTGATCATTTATGTGCACTGCTAGAACGCGTAAAGAACCGCGGCACCCGATTTGTAACTAAAAATTATAGTTTTAACCCAAAGCGTTACATCACTTAAAGCAGACTTGGGCTGGGAAACAATAAGTAAACGTCGGTTGCATCACAAACTTGAACTACTTTCCCGTATTTATTTTAAAAAGACTGGTATTGATCCTAACATTTCCTTACTACCCCCAAACTCTGTATCTAAGCGACGCGACCAGGAATGGAAAATTCGTGAAATTTACTGCCGTACTGATGTTTACAAGGGTTCTTTCCTTCTCCATTCTATTGGTGAATGGAATAAACTACCAAGTAATATTGTTAATTGTACATCTGATCCTCTGTTCCACACGTTTTTGTCACACATGTAATGTTTTTCCTTTTTTCTTTATTTTTTTCTTCTTCAACGGGGTCATTGCTTGTACATTTGACGCGCTATTGTGCTGATTTGTGTCACTTATCCTCATGTTTTTTTTTTCCATGTGTTGAATTGTATTCGTGTATTTGTGTATATCCCCCTAATGTAATGCCTTATCGACGCTGCAGGTAATATGAATGAATAAATAAATAAATAAATAAGGTGATGCTAGTGAGTAGTTTTTGATTACCTTCGCGGAAGAAATGCAGAACTACCGATAATTAGAAAACCGTGTTACAAATTTTATTCGTTTGCTGTGGCCCGGAAGGGCGGCAGTGGTTGACTACTGTCTACAAAAAAGCTAAAATATGGAGATTTAGGTAAAGCATTCAAAGAACATGAATGACTTACAACGGGAGTTCGCTGCACACCACATTTTACCACTTTCGCTGCCTCCTTACATTCCCGTGCCTATTATACGCATCGTCATACACACTTTCCATCACTTTGCATGAGATATCTCAAGCTCCCATAAACTACTGAAGCATTGAACTTTAAATCGATGGCATTGCTTGAAGGCTTTGCGGCTATTCGTGCGACATCAGGTGCAGGATATGGAAAAGAGCAAGGCAAATTTCTTTTTGTGCCAGTAAGTAGCGCTGCATGCATGTGGTGTGTTTGAGTGGCCGATTTGTTGGGACCTATTCTAGACTTTGCCAGATAATCGTATTCTGCCTAAAAGTTTGTTCCGTTCTGTTTGTTCAGTTTGTCTCAACGGTTGAAATTCACTGAAATGTCATGTAAGGACCTTTTTGCGGAAAGTGGGGCATCGGAAGGACCCGTAAATATTTAAATCACCGTAGCTCAAAGGAGCCAAAAAGTAGCCAAGTCGCCACAATAAAATTTTAATCGCCACGAGTCTCGAAAAGTCGCCAGTTTGGCGACACATAGCCAGACCTGGAAACCCTGCACGCGGATCCCAGCGTGCTCCGGACCATATATCCGTAGTGCACAGGAGGCGTAAGGATTCACAAGGGCGGAACGTTGCCTCTACCTTTCCCATGCGGCTGATCGAAATCTCTTTCCCGAATAACCGATCCTCTAGGAAGTGGCACAGAGTAAGGACTAATTGCGGCCGCGTCCTTTTGTCTCCTTCCGTCATTTCAAACAATGCTTCCGGCGTAGGCGTGTTCTGCGCTCCACTGGCCAACAAGTTTGCCACGAGGCGGCGATGTTGTTGAGCAGTCGGAAAGACGAAAGAGAAAAACGTAGTACAGAAGCCTATTAAAACATGGTGTGAGTGCTATACTTTACTATCAAAGCATGTCATCAGCTACACAGCCGAGTGTGTAGGTGCGCTATCACAGGTCTCTTCTCTTCTTCTTATTAGCGCAAACCGGAAATAGACGGTCATATACCTGGCTTTGTCCACGTCGCAGGTAAGAAATGGTGGGAGTCAGCAAGACATATTTACTGCAGAAGGATCGACATTTGGGCGAGTTGGTATTGGTTGAACATCTTCGAACAACAGCGTAAAAACATTAGGGGAAAAAAAGAAAATGCCAGCGTCGTCCTGTCATTTTCTTCCCCTAATGCCTGTGCTTTTACGCTGTTCGAAGATGTTCATAAATTTGTTGAGCAATTCAAAGAGCTGTAGGCTATGTTTTACCTTTAAATCAGTTGCTATGGGTTGTATTACCGAAGCTAGCCAGCTATAGGAACTTTGGCCTTTGCCATCGCGGCGTCACATCTGGCACGAGATGTCACGCGCCCACAGAGATAGCACACGTGCAGCCACGTGAGGGTGTTGACGGAAATCAATTCGCGGAATGCCTCCAGCATGTCGTTGAACGCGCATTGGGTTGTTGCCGAGGGAAGCCGCGCACTTGCGGATGCAATTACAGCGAAATAATTTGCCTCGTATCGGAAGCGGAACTGAGTGGAAGCCTCCCTCCCATTACCATTTGCGTCCGGAAATTCCGGGCTACCGTAATAGAGAGAAAAAAAAAACCAAAGCACTGACGAAGTCCTGCTCCTCATTTAGCGCACTAAAAGTAGACGCGTAATACTCTGTCATTTCTTACGACTTTCAACGGTAAAATTAAAAAAGTTCAGGTATTCTGAACATGTTCAGCAAAAACTACAGCTTAGCAATTCAAGATGGGCTTCGTGAGATCCTCTCTGGGCTTGAAATATGTGCAACTGTACACCTCATGCACTTCCAACAGCATGCTGCCAGGTGAAGTGGTTTACGCGTGCAGAGTGGCGCTGACCTGCGGTCTCGATTATGAATAATATCGCTCGCGCTTCTTCTCCCGGTCTGTCCTTTTTTTCCCCTGATTTAGCGAAGTTTAATTTTGCAGCTGAAATTGCCCCTTACGGAATTACAACGGCGTATGGCCTGTAGTCCTATAACTACGCTATATAATTGATTTAATGGACGTTCATTGAAAAAGGCACTGTTGCATGTGCAGTCGGTGTAGGTCGGAGTTAGGGGCAAAAAATGTAAAGAGGAGGGGCAAGAAAAACTATGACATCTTTTTTACGGCGGTCACCTCGCTATGGCGCAGCAGCTCTTCCCGAGTCCTTCTGCTCATAAGCCCTAGACGGGACTGGTGTTGTTGGAAATCGCTCCGAGAGGTGTCAACTTCCTGAAATCCGCTTTCAACTGCATGCCTAAGGTACTTTACGTTATGCTGTCAACGCAGGCCGCATTGTTGTTGTCCTTAGTGTTTATTAAAATATCTCAATTATCAAATTCTGATCTAGTGATTCAAGGAAACAGCACAGGGTCAAGGAGTGAGCCCTGCGGAACACCGTATTACTGTGACCACCTAATGTTCGGCTGCCTTCCAGGCTGTGACCGGGGCTTCGGCCGCCTGCTCGCCCGGCGGCTGGACGGTGAGGGCTACAAGGTGTTCGCCGGGTGCCTCTTCCCCGACCGGAACCGCGCGGAGCTCGAGGGGGCCAGCAGGTCCGGCATGCGGGTCGTGCCGCTCGACGTCCGCGACGACAAGCAGGTCGCAGACGCTGTGCAACTGGTCGACCGAGAGCTGGGACAGCACCGTACGGTCGCTTTTTTTTTTTTTTTTCACTTAGTATAGCAGCACACAAAGCAGACGGTTCCAACGTCCCCATATACCTATTTACGCTGCCATTTTTGGCATTACAGCGCCAGGGTACGTGCATAAAGAAAATACAATTCAAGTGAAGACAAGTTGCCACCACACACAATACGCATCAACTGTGAATACTACGAGACACGCGCACCCATCTGAACAGACAGAAGTGACTAATGAGGGTTTTCTGCAGTACTTCGTAGTGTAACTCATGCAATTATCCCATAAAGAGTGTGCTCGAAGAAGCTACATCTAACATAGGCGCACGCACACGCGCACCCTCACAGACACACGCACGACCACGCACGCAGACGCAGAAACGGACATGGATCCATTTACGAACGGTATTTGAAAAAAAAAAAAAAAAAAAAGAGGCTTAAGTAAATCAGTTCGCCAGTATTCACGAATGTAACGATTATGAACAAGTGCCGTGTGGACAAAGAAGCAGTGACGAGAGAGTACGTTTTTTTAAGGATCAAAAATGCCATTCGTGTCATGACTACGAATGTCTTTTCGTCACTATAGAATGCCTGAAAGCTTCCCGAAGAAACAATTTTTCTTGAAGTCCCCGCAGACTTACTTTGTCCGTCAGTGCAACTTTCTGCGAACTTATCAACTGCTTTAACCCTGAGCTGCCCTTAATGACCGGAGGAGGAGCTTTTATATGGACTGTTTTATTAACGCTGCCCTCCACGGCTGGACCAAAAGGCCACCGTCAAGACGGCAATGACTACAACAAAAAAAGTCCCGACGTGTTTCTCTAGTAATTCTGCAGCCCATATAGACTAGCTGTTTAAACGCAAAAGGCAAGCAGTGTTTTTATCATGTTTCGTCTGACTCTAAAATAGTGAGCAGGGTTAATGCTAATCGGCATTATCCGTTATCAGGCCGTCCAGAGATACCAACTGGGGAGAAGTTGCGAAAGGAGGCCTTGGTTTCGAAATCGTTCTTGCGTGACCTATATTCGCCGACCCGATTACGTCAGTGTCCCTATCCGACCTTCGGAAGGAGGTGATGCCGATACCACACATATGACCCTCGCGCTATCGAGCATCGCGTACGCAGACTTTTTCTGGAAGCTCGGTATGTGGAGGTCATGCCTGGTCCTGCCTTGACTTTTTTTTTCA
The DNA here is from genome assembly GCF_048455015.1 of Haemaphysalis longicornis. NCBI lineage: Eukaryota > Metazoa > Arthropoda > Arachnida > Ixodida > Ixodidae > Haemaphysalis > Haemaphysalis longicornis. The sequence continues at coordinate 84,628,333 of NW_027526335.1, forward strand.
TGTTGATTATCCTTCCCGCGATCGCCGTCCCCTTTATTTACTCGTGAGCGGACAAACGCCTGCTAACCGTGGGGACTTTCCGGTTGAGCTCTGCCGTTCTGTTCCCGCCTGCGAGTGTCATACAGTAGAAATAATTAAAAAATGGTTGAACTCGGAATATATGAAGTGGCCATGAAAACAAAATAGATTGATTGATTGATTGGTTGGTTGGTTAATTGATTGATTGATTGATCGATTGATTGATTGATTGATTGATTGATTGATTGATTGATTGATTGATTGATTGATTGATTGATTGGTTGATTGATTGATTGGTTGATTGATTCATTGATTGATTGAATGTAGGTTTAACGCGCAGACGCAACGCAGGCGATGAGGCACGCCATAGTGGAGGGCTCCGGATTAATTTTTACCATCTGGTGGTCTTTAACGTGCACTGAAATCTCGTACACACGACAGTTTTTTTGCTTTTCGCCTCCATCAGAAAAGCGGCCGCCGCGGCCAGGAATCGAACCCGCGTCCAAAAACAAAATACAACTTTGTTCAATTAGCAGGAACTAACTTTTGGTAAATAATTAGTCTCCATTACTGCCACAAAGACCCTTTTCTAACAACAACAACAAAAAAAAAACGCTGGAAAAACTAAAAAAAAAATCTTTCAAATGTCGATTGATTATGAGGTTTAACGCGCCGACGCTACACAGGTGAAGAGGCGCGCCGTTGCCAAGGGCTCCGTATTAATTTTGACCGCTTGGGGGTCTTTAACGTGCAACGAAATCTCGAACACAGGGGTATTTTCGCTTTTCGCCTCCATCAGAAAAGCGGCCGCCACGGACGGGAAAGGAACTCGCTGGGCTCAGCAGCACAACGCCTTAGCCACTAAGCCGCTGCGGCGGGTAACTTTCGAATTTCGCGCTCTAGTGACGTATTATCAGCAAGAGTGACGTAATATGGGCCAGCACAAAAATCAATTACCAATGTTTTAACTGCACTTCAAGGGACCCTGCAACACTTCTTTCAACTTTTTTTTTTTGAAATTTTAAATGCTTGCAGAACGTAGTCACCTAACACACCCAGTATTTAGATTAGGGGGTCGCAAAGTACCTCAGCCAAAAATTACTGCTCTATGCCCATCAAATAACTTGGAAACTCGCTCAAAAGCTTTTTCTCTCTTTCCCGGTCTTGACGTTCTTCGACGGCCCCAAAAACCTCACTGAGGCCATATAGCGGCTGTTGGCCGGTTTTCCTTCAGTTGTAGCAATGAACGCTTTTCGATAACAGCTTTAAAAATAAAGCCACAAAAACAAAGCAGAAACGGAAGGCGTGTCTGGTGCGACGAGCAAATCACGCAGTGCCGCTCCGTGCTGGCGATAACTGTAGTTCATGATGTTCAGCGCAGACGAAAACCTGACAAAAAGAGTAAGGACGACACAAGCGCTGTGTCATCCTCACTGTTCTTGTCCGGTTTTCGTCTGTGCTGACCATTATGAACGCACTCGAACTCACCCAATTCGCTGCCCTATTGATAACTGTAGCTTTCGCAGTGCTTTCAGACTCGAAGGAAAGAGTGAAAGCATTTATCGAAAGTGTTGCAGGGTCCCTTTAAGCGTTCAAGTGATACGATCAAACGGAACAAGAAGCCCACAACAGTCGCCCAGTCATGTTTATTGGCGGTGGCTTAGATCGGCGGCCGCCAATCATCGCACACACTAAAAGATCTGTGACGTCATAGCCGGAAAGGGGCTGGGGAGTTGCCCCTGCTGGATATGTTTCCTTTAATATTCCGGTTATTCATTTGAAGTTTGTGATAAAATGGTTATCATTGATCTTCATCATCAACAGCCCACCAGGTCTCCTGCAGGACGAAGGCCTCCCACTGATCTCCAATCGCTCCTGTCCCGCGCCGCTCGAGTCCATTCTCTCCCTCCGAAAGTCCTTATTTTGTCCCTCCATCGAGTTATTGGTGTCCCCCTTCGTCTAGACCCGTCTGTAAGGTCCACTTATGAGATTAGCGGCCAGGCGCCCGGGCTGCGCGGGAGAACCCGCCGCTCTGTCTGGTGGCCCAGCACTGTAGACTCTACGCTGCAGCCGTCGCCAATTCGTCACGGCGTGCACGGGAGACGGATTGTCTGGCCTGCCGCATACCACAGGGATAATCCCCCATTGAGAAAACAGACAGCGCCGCCGGATTCCGGGAACCGTCTGCTCGACGCGCGGGGGTGGTGGGATTACCGGCGTCGGGACGAGCGCCGCACGAGTCTCCATTGTTAACACGCCCCGGTCAGCATGACGCACAGTCGCGTCTTTCGCTTTCACCCCGCGGGGTCGCACGCACCTGCTCGTCTGCGAGCGTGCCGTTGACCCGAAGATGGCGGCGCCTCATTGAATATTCCGTGGCGTGCTGGGTGACAGCTGTCTACGTGAATTTGGGCACTCCCATACGCGTGTACGAACGCTATAGGGGCGTTCCCGAGAGAGGGTGATATCGAGGTTTTATAAGGCCGAACTTGGCCGTTGGAAATCGTTCTTGTCTGAGCGCCGAGCTGGGCAGTTCCCGGCGGGACAAGGAGTCTCGACCGTTAAAGCTAGGTTGGGATTTGTGAGCCCCCTTGTCGAGGTTAAGATCGCGTCGGAGGTTTAGGGTGCAGCGCCGTACCGGGCAACTAGACGGATCTTGCGGCGAGACAGAGTCTCGGCCGTCGTTTCTCGAGCGGTTTGTGTACGCTCCGAGAATAGGAGAGTTAGACGAAGTTGAGGAGCTCGAGTGATTTGTGCGCACTCGAAGCTAGCGTCTAGCTGAAATTCGAAGTTTTTCTAGTCATGTACCCAGTTTTCCTACTGTAAATAGCTGTATATAAGCTCGTCGTTTCACTTAATCAACCCCAACGCCTCGAGTTCGTCAATTCGACCGCCACCTCCAAGAACTTCAACACCATCGCCCTGCCAGCCTCCTGCCAAATCAACCGGAGCCCGGGCGATTGGGTTCCTGATCGACACCGGACTTCGGGGAAGCGATCTTTACTCCGTCTCTCGGTATCCACTCTGTAACTTTGGTACTCCAGCAGCTGTCGTTTCGCCTAACTACGTGTCCAGCCCAATTCCATCTCTTAGTAGGGGCGAATCCCCTTGGGGGCTGGGGCTGTTGGCGTCATCTGTCGTCGTTGTAATCGTCGTCTCATGTAGCACCGGGAAACTTGTTTACGCCTCGCGCGAGGGAGCTTCGTGCTTCAAAGACAAGAGACTTTTACAGCAAAGTTGTGTACCTCAACCGCCCATCCCCCCCCCCCTCTTCAAAAAAAGGTTTCATCTCCGTTGGCAAAAACACCAAGGAATCAAGAATACACTTATACACTGCGTGCTTCGCCCGTCGCCAGATTTCACGTTAGTGGAGATGGCTCGGGATTTTTAGTTTACATTTCATAAATTGCTAATTTCTGAGACTGGAAACTGACAAATGAAAGTGTTAAAGCTGTTTTTTCTTTGTTTGGACTACGATATCTTCTACTTAAGCTTGTTCTGTGATCCAAGAAGCTCGTTTCCTCGCCCTTAACGTTACTCCTATCATTCTTCTTTTCATGGTCCGCTGACATGACCTAAGTTTGCTTTCAAGTTTGTTTTCTAGTAAGGCGCCAAGTTCTCACTCCAATGTCGTCACCGGAAGGACGCCTTCGTTGTATATTTTACTTTTCAGTGATAGAGGTAGCATACTTTTCATTATTTGGGAGTGCTTGCCGGGTACACCCCAGCCCATACCAATTCTGCACCGAATTTCTTTCTCATGGTTGGGATCAGCACAGACGACCTGACTAAGGTAGTTATAATCTTCTACTTGTTCTAGCGTTTCTTTGCGTACGCGGAACAGGGCTCTTTCGGCATACTTATTCTTCAGTACTTTAGGTTTATTGCGGTTCAAAGCGGCCTTTTTAATTAATTATACTGTATTTTGTCTTCACGGCCCCCTTACGAAGCAACCCATAGTGCCAGCTTTATGTTGTTAGCACTCTACCGAGCCGCCCAGCCGCACCACACTCCTATGCGTTGTTTGTAGCCAGAGTGCATAAAATTCTAACATTATTTTTTTGGAGAAACGGCTAGTTTTGCTGAGTAAAAATTACCAAGAGACAATCACTGAAGTATACTGCCATAGATTGCTACAAAGTTATAAATGTCCCCCATTTCAGGAAAGCGGTAAATGAATGAATCTTAAATTATTATGAGTATAAGTTTTTTTTGTCCCGTCAAACTCAGTGGCACTGAAGGAACAATCAGAGGACCCTGTTAGCGCTCATAACCAGCCCAAACTCGTAAAGAATACTTTTTAAATTTTGGGGAGGTAAGAAACGATATTGCTGTCTAAATTCAATGGTAAGAGAAGTAAAAAAAAAATTCTACAGCAAAGAAACGAAATGAAACTGTTCACGAGTAACGTGTTGCTATATTACGGAGTGCGCTCTATATATTACGTTTCGATACATATTTTGAAAAAAAAAATCGAAGTCATTGTACGGTTAAACGATTACATACGAGGATAAAGCATTCAGTGATAATAACTGGGCACATCTGTATATCGGCCTTTTTCGGTGCATGTAACGACGTCATAAGTGAGCTTGCATTAAGAGAGGAAGCATTTTGAAGTTTGACCCAAAGTGTGTGGAAAAACGTTTCATTTCCCTCTCTGCCACCTTAGTAATGTTATCACTCATCCAGCAGGCCGTCCCAAAATTAAACCACAGTACCGGCGCAACATTTGCATGTTGCTACGCTATAGCATCCCTTAAATTTTCAGTATAACAGGAACTGTGCGTGCCAAAACCGGCAGTTTGTTGCCATGCAAAATTATGCATAACGTCATCTATTCAGCTAACACTCTACGTTACATTGTCTGCTTAGTTTACTGGAGCCTTCAAAAGCTGCAGGAACGCGTTGCGTCGTTCGAATTTTATGTGTATACAGTTGCAAAATACGCGTCTATACGCTCGTTCTTCTTTATTCTTGTAATCGTTGCGGTTCGTGGACAGTTATCAATTTTTTTGATTGCGGCAGTCGCTGAAATAGTGGCGGAGCTATCGCTCGATGACTTCGATTAACGACCTGTGCCTGCTCTCATCTGCATTAAATTGCTCGCGTTTCCTCCGTGTCTCTGGCTAGTACGCCTCAGAGATACGCTAGATGTATGCATAACTCCTGTTTCAGATGGGATAGCATTTATCATGAAAGCTCCTACGATATTGTGGTCATCCGTCTGCAACCGGATTGGACACTGGAATAGAGAAGACGGATAGGGGACCAGAAATGACCTTTTCTCCACTGTCGGAAAGAGTTGACACATCTTTATGTCCTGTACTTCTGTCGCAAATAAAACTACGCTGGTATTACAGGAATCCGACTAGCATTTTCCCCTCCTCGCACTGGTCAGGTAATCTCGCATTCGGGCTACCTAATCCCTGGCTTTCCCTGCTTCTTTTTTTCTTTTTTGATGCGAAAGCATTGAGTGGCTCACTGATTCAACGAAAAAGCCGGCATCTCCGAAACTCTTTTCCACCGATTCCGAAACGCCAGTTCAGACTTCAGCTCCCATTAGCTTGTACACGTTCCATAGCGCGTGTCTTAGGAGCAAAACGCAAACTCCCGTCACTGCCGCACACCGAGCTAGGGCACTCTGTACGGCACCCCGCCGAACTCCTTGACGGCCCTGCGACCGCTTCACCTTCCTCGGTGCTGAACGCGGAGGAGGACTCCATACACCCTTATGCTGTCGCTATATTACACTATAAGAAGCTAGTAGATGTCCTAGTAGTCTTTTTTTCTCCTCCGTGTCATACTTTTTCGCGCGGTGGTGACGGTTGTCGCGTGTGCTGCCGGCGTCGTGCAGAGCTCTGGGGCGTGGTGTGCAACGCGGGCGTGAACATCTTCACCGAGTTCGAGTGGGCGAGCCAGGCAGAGGTGAGCTGGATGTTCGACATCAACGTGCACGGTACGCTCAGGGTGACCCGCGCCTTCCTGCCCATGCTGCGACGCTCGCGGGGAAGGCTAGTCTTCGTGGCCAGCTACGCAGGTGAGCGACGCGTCCAATGCGCGAACACCCACACAGGGTGTATTATACAGTAGAATCTCGATAAACGGAAATCGCTTAACGGGATTGTCGCTTAAACGGAACAGTATCCTGTAAGTTGGTTGGTTTTGTATTCAGATAACGTAAAAAAAACTCTGAATAATCGGAACTAAAATTTACGCGTCACCGTGAAAACGGAGCCAAAAACGGAACTTCTTGTAAAAGCCATTAGCATGAGAATCAGCTTTTTACCGTTCCGGCCGTTCTGTTTTTGTTTTTCTTCCTCCATGTTTTTTTTTAGCCTTGTTGGCTTCGTAAGCCTCGTCTCGTAAGGGGTCAGCCGTGCTAGCGCAACGAATGCAACATCACAGTTCTTGTTCCTATCATTCGTCTCGATTCAAGACGCTGAGGTTATAGGTCTCAGCTCCTGCCACCTCGTTCGTGCCACCGTGGTGCTATTCGCGCTTCATTACCGCGTTACCGTCTTCTAAATAAGGTGGCTCCTAAGCAGTCGCGAAGTTGAGGCCTCTAGCCTCCGTGAAGATGCAGTTGCAAGGACTCAAACAAAATTAATTGATGCATTTTGTAGTGCACAGCGACTCATTATTGCTAAATCAACTTTGTGAATGCTGTGCCTAAACCTCTTGCAGTTTTCTTGCCTTCTGAAAAACGTTCAGCTACATTCACCTTCTATTTCTTAGAGTTCCATGAAATGGTATTAAGAGTGTGTACCCACATAAATTTGCACTTTCACACATCTCAGTAAACGAAACTCCTGTTAGACGAAACTAATTTTCTCGGTTCCTTTGAAGTTCCGTTTATCGAGAGTCTACTGTACCGCTATCGAGATGGGGCGTGCTTGACTGCACCTGGTTCGCCCTCGAATCTCCTGAGACGACGGCCAACTTGCACTGCTAAGGGAATGGGGCACTGGGGTAAGTGCTCCTTCAAACTGCTCAGACTGCGGCGCGTGCGCCGGTACTCGTTCAAGGCCACGGAGTTGGCCCAGCAAGCACTCCGCGCTCGTGGTCACGCATGGCGGTAACGTAAAAAGTGACTCGTCCCCCTTCCCCTCCCGAGTACACTGGCTCCGAAACTGGACGGCGTGGCGGATTTTCGATAGCGTTATTCGTATAACGCGCCACTGCCCATGATTTCTCAGGCGAAACTCGTACGTTACGCGTCGTCAATAGACCACGACAGAAAGTAACGAAAACTGGTAAGGGGAAAGTTTGATTTTATTACAGTCGTTCAGTGAGAGGGGAAAGACCGCCGGTCAAAAATAAGGGGGCTTGGGGGAGCGGGCGGCAGGGAGGAACAGACGAGTGGTAGACGTGTTGATTCCATGAGGGCCATAGATGAGGTCGGTGCAGTCAGCGGAGCCAGGCTAAAAAGGGAATCATGTCAGGTAAGTGCTGCTGCATTCGTAATATGGCAGTTGAAGTGAAATTAAAGGGGGAGAGATCGGAAGCGTTTTCTTTTTCTCGTTTCGTGCCAGTGTTCTCTGCACGTTCCGTATCTGGCCGCAAGTGCTCTAACGCACTGGGCTCTACAGGTGCTTCATAGAAGTGTCATCGATTTCGCAGACGGGGCATTAGGCTTGCGCGCAAAGAACTCTACAGCCAGATGCTAGGCAGTTGTGTTGCGCGAGTGAATGCACTTTACGCAGTAACACTTGCGGTTGATTGGAGTCCCACGCATCGTTCTATTCAGCTGTGATCACTCTTTACTCTACAGAACGGGACACTCGCCAAGTAAACACACTATTGGCCTATGTCTGTGCCGTCCTTACCACCTCTCGTTACTGGCCCGCCCCTTCCTCTGGGCCAGGCCAACTTTACTTCGGTATGCTTAGCATGTGGCATGCGACTTTCGCCTAACCAGTACAGTAAAAGCTCATTAATTTGAACCCGAAGGGGACCATAAAATTCTTCGAATTAAGCGGAGTTCGAATTTGCGGGCAGGCGCCAGAATAAATGGACGTGGTGCCACACTGCGCGGGCAGAACACAAAGAAGCCACACCTAGACTCGTTATCACGAATTAGGCGCTGCTACATGTTTGTGGCAGGTGATTTCGCAAATAATGCATCATTAATAATAATGGCATGCCCCGGAGCACTGGCGCCGGTGGCGCGGCGCCCTCTGTAGACGCGAAATAAGCTGTTGCAGGAGCGTAGCGCGCGCGCCACGCTGTTGTTTTTCTGTTTCGTTGTTTTGAATCTCTAGCAAATTTGGTTTGGTTTGGATTTGCAACACATTGTTATCACTCTGGGCCGACTTTTTCTGCCAGGAGCGATGGAAACCAGGGGACCATAGTTCGAATTAACCGTTCTGGATGCCGACGCGTTCGAGTTATTGGGAGTTTGCCCCCATTGAAATATACAGGGCTGTGCCGGGACCGGGGCGTGAGTTCGAATTAACTGGAAGTTCGAATTAACCGAGTTCGAAATAACGAGCGTTTACTGTACTTATCAGCGGGGCGCCAGCGCTGATCGGCGTGGAGCTTGTTCCTAGCCGATACAACGGCTCATAAGCTGCTAAGAAGAATGCTGGCTCCTGCAAATTTTACTGATGCTATCCCGCAGTGAACTTCTGCTTGCGGAGGTGCAGCCTTTAGGCCCAATGCTTGTATTGCCATCTCGTGGTTTTCCGTTTTAAAGCGAAGCTTTAGTGTCCTCAATGATGCCGTTCTACGCCAATACGCCCTGCAGAAAAGCCAACTTTCTCTGACGATGATAATAAAAGATCGTGGGTGAAGTGAAGAAAAAAAAAAAAAAAAACCGCTTCCCATAGCCAGAATCGAACCTGGGTCCCTCGCGTGATAAAGCTGTAGTCTATCCGATGGCTCCATTTCGACATTTTTTTTTTCTTTATTACATGGGAAAATACGCTCAGACGTTGCAGTACGAGGAATACAAGCAAACAAAAGAATACCCTGAAGTTATGACAAGCAAATATACATCAAAATTCAGGCAAACACACACAAGCGTTCAAAAGAGGGAACCAGTCAGGTGGTTGGTCAAGCGAACTATACAGAGAAACTGTGGCATTTGTACATAGTGGCTCCATTTCGACATGGCCGAAGCGGTTTGGAAAACTCAGAAAACAACCAAAGAATCCGTCACGAGAAGAATGGCGTTTCTCTGTGCGCCGTAAGTCTGTTAGCCACAAGACATTCGAGCTAACTTCCCATTTTGAGGTTTAGGACTGCCTAACGTCACAGCTTGGGGTTTAACACCTCAAACCGGCACCCACTAACAAAAAAAAGAAAAAAAAAAGGAAGCTCACACTAACGCGTAAGACGGTAGCGAAGCTGTACGCAACCTTCACGACCACCACGACGGTTTAAGTCCACGATTGCAACCGATTTGCTTACTGTTCGCTGCAACGACCTTTACTGCATCATTGTAGCTGTAAGTGTGAGCTTCCTTCATTTTTTTGGCAGTGATAGTCATTGGACATTGCCTCAGAGGGGCGTACGCGATGACGTATCTTTCTCAGTCCTAGCAAGTGTTACCACGATTACAGCGAACGCTGGAGCCTTTTCCTTCCGAGCAAGGGTTGCCATGATTACGGCGAACGCTGGAGTTTTTTTTTTTTTTTTTTGATAATTTTTGCCAATTTCCCGAAGCCGTGGACGCTGGGCGGTTGCCGCGCGGGACGCGCTCGGCATTTTCTATGGAGTGCACACCCGAGAGTTGTTGTGGGTATTCAGGAAATATGTGCGTACATCCTGAATAGCACATACTCGTAGTGGGGGATGGACCAACTAAAGAATCCACCACGACAAAGGTTCGTGTTCAACCATGGTCATTGCTAGATGGAGGGTTGCATGATTTATTTTTGAGTCGCACGGAAGCTTAGTGGCAGAATATTTTACCAACGTGGCCACCAGCGTATCTTGCTGCAGGAGTGACTGGATTTTCTGGACGTTTTATATTTGGCCTTCTTTGATGGGAAAATCTTTCCCGGACAGACAGCCGCCTGTCCTGCTCTCGAAACCTACATAAATCAACGTGATACAGCTACACGCCTCACAACGGACCCCAAGAATTGGTTTCCACGGGGCAATACACAACGGTCCCCAACTAATTCGAAACGGGCTCCCAGGAGGTAACGCCGTTTCGATTCACACAGCCCTAGCGCGTTTATATAAGAAGCCAACCCAAGGGACTCGCTACAGATATTCAGAATGAAACGTAACGAGCCCCTTTAGGTTACGAAAACGGTGGATTAGTTTGCCAGAGGATGGTGGACTTGACAGAGAGCCGTCGTTCAGTTACTGCAAGAGTTACCTGACCATTTGCATCATCAGACTGGCCCCAGAGTGGTGGCTCTTAAATAAGCGTCTTCAATGTACGAGACGTTGATGCGGGTACACCCAAGAATGCATATGCGCCTCCGTTTACAGATCGGTGAATAGACAAGATCAATGGAACATGACATAGCATATACTCGCATTCCCGAATCACACCAGAACTGCCTTCCGATGTTGTGGAATACGTTTACTGTGTGCACCCTCGTTGATCGCGTTCCGACGTCCTCGAAACGCGTTTGCATCTCTTCTTCACCAGTGCGTGTTTCCGTTGGCAGGTCGTGTGGCCCCCGTGTGGATAGTGCCGTACGCCATGACCAAGGCGGCCGTGATTGCCCTCGCCGACGGCCTGAGGCGGGAACTCGCCCAGTGGGGCGTCGGCGTGTCCACCATCGAACCCACCTACTACGTGTCAGTGTTGCCCTATATATACGCGAAAAGTGTCTGTCAAATGTTAAAAACAGTCTCAGTACGCAAGCGAGGTTGCCGCTTATTTTGTGCTTATCTGGTGCAAAGGGAAAGCTGCAGTACTCGAAACGGTTCAAGAATTTGCCAAGGTTTTTGCCACTGGATGTTTTTGGCGTTCTCTGGCAGCCTACCTGAAGTCAGACGTAACCAGGGAAAATCTGGTGAATCCACTCGCCTGCCCGACCTCGCAGTAACTATTTTTACACACAGCCTGGCAGGTTGAGATCGAGATCAGCATCCGGTGCACGAATTTCCTTAGCTAAAGTAATGGCGGCCTTGAGAAGTCTCGACGGGATAGCTGCACTGGGGTGTAGGTTGCTGGCCACACTTGGACAAAGAACCCGTCTAGAAGGGCCGAGAAAGTAGAGGATCAAAGGTCTGCCCGGAGCTTCTACGTCACTGAGTAGTGAAGAGACGACTCTAAGGGCCAACAACTGGCTCATGAGGTCACCCGTACAAAGTGAAGCCGAAGCGGCATAATAGATTTATATGCCCACAGCCAAATCTAAACGTCCAAGTCCGGTGGCAATGTTCATACTCGTCAACATTGTTAAACAAGAGCAAACATAATGTAGATATGAGGCATAAAATCAATGCAGAAGTGATATTCGCAGTGTTGCGTTATTTATAAGTTCATGGATGCTTCATTTTTGTGATAGCAAAGGAAATACTACACCTACTGATGAAAAAAAATCACTCCGTCGCCTGCTGTCGCCCGCGCCATTATAGCTCCTGGCAGAATTTTAAGAAATCAAACGGCAGCAGAAACGAAATGTTCCGCTAGGCAGGTTCAAAGGTCCACTGGGAACACGCGGGGAGTAGGGCGACGTGGTTCTATAAACATTGTAGTATAGGGTGCCTCAATTAGCGCTCGTCTCCGCCGTACGGCAGCGCTGGCATCGAGACACCCGGCATGGGGCAGTGGAACGCGGTAAATTTAAACTGACTTGAGCAAATCTCTAGCGTATTTATATTGGGAGGAGTGAGACGGGAGAGCAACAGCATGAGAGGAGGTATATACTTGGCAGGGGTGCCAGATGACTATCGTCTTTCGACATTTGCAACGAAAGCAGCAGATACGCCGCCGATTTTTTTATGCCGCTTCAAGCGAGGTATAGAATAGTAACTCTAGCATCCACTAAGTTTAGCGATGACACATCTGCGGGGAAAAAAAAGGTTGCAGGTTTATAGTGATCATCTCGTACGGATGCTATGCTCTGAATTAATTTATTAATATGACCCCAATTGTGGGTTTGGTCAGTGATTGACCGAAAGGTTTGATATAAAAGTGGCTAGGTGTTAAATTGCTCACATGGTGGCCGGTGTTGATTGGTTTCATACATTATTTATTCATTTAGTACTACCTCACAGTCTCCATGACGAAGCATATGAGGATACTAAAAAAATAAACGATGCCGATGAGGGAAATCAGCGCCCCATACAGAACACACCAGGAGTATTAACAAAGCCTGTTTAAACAGCAAAAAAAACGGGAGATGAACAGCAACAGTAATAATGCAGCAGGAAAGCGAAATTGCGAGGAACAGTAAAAACAAAATTAATTGCATTAATGGAACGTTGTTATGAAGTTGCTTAAGTGGCTTTCACGCTGTGAACGTAGTCTAGCATCTACTATGCCGCGCTAGGACGTGACATTACGCAATCATGTAATCTGGTAGGTATCGTTGGAAGAGCCGGCCTTGCATCGTTGACATTGGGCGTCTTCTATAGGTTGAGATGAATGCAATGTCGCCATGCTAAGGTGACTGTCGTGCCTTTAAGTAGTCTCAAAATTCAAAGAATCGCGTACCCTTCCCGTGAGCTGTGGGAGCAGGAACTGACCAGCTCCGGTCTCGACTCCCAGCTTAGGCTGGTGGAAAGGGCCGGGACGGCAGGGGTCTCCAATGGAGTCCTGGACTGAGGACCCCACACCTCATTATGATGCTCTTAATAAAATTCATCCCCCCCCTCTCTCTCTCCCTCTCTCTCTCTCTCTCTCTCTCTCTCTCTCTCTCTCTCTCTCTCTCTCTCTCTCTCTCTCTCTCTCTCTCTCTCTCTCTCTCTCTCTTTCTTTCTTTGAGTAGCGTCTGTGTGATTGGTTATGAAGTATTACGACATGTCAGGCGCGAAGATGACATCGAGATATTTATATTAGTCACGCTCTGGAGTGCATTCACCCCAGAGATGGGCCACACGAAAAAAATTAAAAAATTAGATGAGAAATTAAAGAAAGTAATGAGAGCGATTTTCCTTCACGTTTTCTTAGGTAGCACCCCTTCACTGTTACCGTCGACTTCGGTTGGTTGCTCGGCTCGCTTAAATGTTACGTGCTACCTTGAGTCACGAAAAAAAGGGGGAGGGAGTCAAGGAAGAGAAATACTAAATTTAACAATTTATTCTTTAAAACGCGGAGTATATGCAGTTCGTCGTCGTTCGAAATCCGAAATGATCGGAATCCCACAAGGTGGGCTCCTTCAAGTAAAACGAAAAGTGGTTCAACCTTCAGTGTCTTTTAAAGAACGACAAGTAGTATGACCTTACTGTACCGATCCATCCCGAGCCAACCACCAGCCCTCCGCAAGCACTCAAGGTGGTACACCGTGCTGGTTTTCTCATCTTCCAGGACCGAAATCAACCCGCGCGCTGAGCAGGACTTGCTGAAGCGCTTCGCCGGGGCCCCCGAGGACGTGCGGGCGGCGTACGGTGCGGAGTACGCGACGGACCGGTGCCGGGCCATGGTGCGGTTCCTGTCCAAGGTGTCCCGCAGCGACCTGTCCGAAGTGGTGGACGCCATGGCGCACGCCCTGACAAGGGCGCGGCCTCGGCGCTACTACCGCTGCGACGGCGCCCCGGGCTGGCTGCTGGCGTTGCTGTTCTTCAACCTTCCCAGCATGTTCGCCGACGCCGCGGTCGCCATGACCTGGAAATCGCGCTACGCGCCGGACGCCCGAGGGGTGCTCCACAGGGTCTGCCGCAGCAGCGAGGACAAGGTCGCCTAGCGCTGCAGTTTCGATCTCCGTCGATGTCCTCTTCCGTGCCGTAATGTGCGCCACGGTTACAGATCTCTATCATTGAAAGTGCATTAATTCCTTTGCCGAAAGACAGACCGAGGTTTGGAGAAGTGAAGATATAGCTGCTGATAATTAACGGCTCGCTACACGCACTCGAGTACGCAAGGACGTGTATGAGCCCGCAGCAGCGCGTACACATCTATTTACTGAGACAGCGTGTACTTTGACCACACGCAGGTGATCAAGGGCTATTTCCACGCAGGCCGTGTGCATGTGTAACAACCTTAGAGGCGGCTTCGACGCATCGTCTACGTACGTTTCCCTAAAGCGGTTGCACGCGAACAGCCGCGGACGTGACGGTGGTTTCTACGACGGTGGCCGACGCCGGTGAAACCCGGGAGATTGTGGAGACTACTTGTGGTAGTCTCCAGTACAGTGTAAGTACCATGGCGGTGAAATGTCGATGAAGATACTGAAGGTTAAAACGAAAGCAACCAGGATGACGACGGGTGCCACTACCAATGCCACGACGTGTCTTTTGAAACAAAAGCTGCAGGCCGGGAAGTGCTCACCATCGTTGTATCATCGCTACAACATTATTATTTTGGCAGAGCACCAGACTGTGGCGCTTGGTTTTCTGCCGACAAGAAGGCCTCGCACGTTAAATGTTGTACTTCTTTCATGGCCTGTGTTAACTGATAAACACTGTACTTTACACGATTCTATTAGAGCGCATGAACCTCCGCGTTATGCATTGCAGAGCAGTACGAAAACAATGCTTTATTTTTTTTATGTTATATCATGAAAAATGCGCGTGAAATTCGGTGCTATCTGGTGCGATGGATATCGTGACACGCGTGAATTTCTTCAACACATTGGAGTAACTGCGTGATTTACATCCACGCATACTTTCTTGGTAAAATTCTTAGGCGCTTGACTACTAATAACTAAAATGAATGATATTGAGTTCCTTTCTGTACAACAGCTTTTTCAGTCTTTCACTGGTGCTATCACAATACATGTTAACTATGCAAATATATCATTAAAGGTACCAGACCAAAAGCTAGTTTATAGTGCATTTTAATACGCAAGTACATTGTGAGCAACCCTAGCGTTTTGTCTTTGTCTTTGTTTCTGACTTTGTCCATGGGGCTCTGGTGCTGTGCAACAAGCAAACCAAAACAACGCAATGTTACGCTCACTTTCTTTTTTATTAGAAATGTCTACAAGCTGTACCCACACCAAGTTAGTTGTTCCTGGTGTTAAGTTGTATCCATGTATTACATCAATTACATTCGCCTCAATAGAAATACAACGTCCATGCACCAACTTGCACATATAATATACCCTCAGGCCGTAATGATGCTGTGATTCTTACCGCATTCTGTGATGATTGTTTTGCGTCGCTTTGCCCAAAGCTTGTATCAACTGTATCAGATATTTAAAGCCCACTTTGTTGTTTTTCCGTTTCCTACACGGAAGTTGCAATACCACTTGCATGCAGTATGCACGTACTAGTTCACAAAAAAGGTACGCCTCAAACACATTGTCACAATAAAAAAAAAACTATTTGGTTGGAATGTTTGTGTGTTACCTTAAGCATGATATTAAACCACTCTAATACAACGAATGGCTCGAGTTATATTGCCTCTTTCGCCGGAAGGGTGGAAGAGTTAAACGTATTAAACAGGGCACAGGCCTTTGTCAAGCCCTATAAAAAGAAACGTAAAGAAAAAAAAGGCTTTTTGTCTGTGCCCCTCAACATAGCATGGCTATGTGGAAATAAACTTGACTTGTTTTATGGAGCAAAAAAATAAAAATAAAGCAGTTCCACTCAACGTGAAAACTTTCGGAAGAGCAGATCAGCGATTCGCCATAACGGGCTGTGGCACCGTTTATCCGCTCGCAGCTACCACCCACCACACTCTTTTCCGCCCTGTTTCACTCCTGTCTTGATGAATTGAGCGGAGGTTTGTTCAATGCAGTTTACTTTTCTCGCCTTTGAAGCGCTCGCTCGCCCCCTGCCTGGAACAGCGCGAGCGGAATCTCGCACGTGCCGGCGCCTTACTGCGCAGTTTGGAACGCGCCGTCTTGGGCGGCCACTTTTTTCTCTTACTACCGTTAAAACCAGCCCAACGGGCGTTCCTTACTAAATTGACGCGGGGGTTGCTGGTTATATGCACAGATTTTGCCTCAAATGTCCCTGCCGTTTTCTTTGCACTAAACAGCAGGGAGATGATGTATGACAAGCGCCAGCGGTTCAGGAGTCTGGAATGGTTATGACCATAAAAAAAACCGCTTGGTTTTCGAAGCCTGTGTTACGCCGCTACGATACGCCGTGGGGCTCTACTTGGGTCCGTTATCTCGCGGCGCCGCCAGATTATTCCAGCAGCCATGTGACGTTATGACAGCGAGCTACGAAGACAAGGCGAGCCCCTAAAGTGCTCTACACTTAAAAGGTCGGTGGCGTTCTCAGTTCAAGCCGCGCGCTTCCGCAGCCCTGGTGGCCGGGTTGATCAAGCGCCCCTAGTCCGCTAGTCAGTGCACATTCCCACCGTCGAAGGGATGGCGAAGGGATGGGATCGGGATCTAGTAAGAAGCATACAAGATGGGCTGACGGGGCGGCAAGATCGCAGGAGTGGTAAAGGTAGGAGAAGTTTGTAGGAGAGATGTACGAGAACATGATGGGATTGAAATAGGAGCCGTTCTGGAACCTGCGCCACGTTAGGCGGCATCGCCAGTAAAGAGCGACGTCTTTTCTTTCAAGGGTAAGAGCAAAGCGTGAAGCCACCAATAAGGAAGGGGAGGTTCCCGTTTGAACCCATTTCCATTTCACCCTTCCCGCTTGTTCCGTCCCGTTTCAACCCGGCGCAAAACGACCTCCCCGTTTCGCCCTTTCCCACTTGGCCCGTTCCCGTTTGAACCCGTTCCCATTTTAACCTTCCCGTTTGTTCCTTCCCATTTCAACCCGGGGCGAAAGAACCTTCCCGTTTCACATTTTCCCGTTTAGCCCCTTCCCGGAATAACGTACCCAGTTTATGAAACGTTATAAAAACATTTTCATATTGTTTTTCATTTATTTCCGTTTGTTCACAGCCGCTGCGATAGCATGCTCAGTACATCCAGAGTCCTCAATTGACTGCTTTTCAAACCTGGGCTTCACTTTTTGAATCTAGAGACGACGACATTTGGTTACAATTCGTCATACCAATTAACAAATCTTTTAAATTAACAAAGCCTAACAAACAAAGTAACAATTAACAAATTAATAAACAAATCTTTTAAATTAACAAACAAGTCTTTTAAACTAACAAACCAAAAAATGATAAAATAAAAAAGCCCAGAAAAGCGCCGCGGAAGCACAAATAAAAAATCGCAAAAACACCCTCACTTTGACAGAAATCGTATTTGGCGGACTAACACATGTAATCGTTATAATAGCGCAAGTGTACATCAATGTCGAAAAGAAACAGATGAAAACTATAAAAGATAAAAAGATGTATAAAAATAAAGTAACCCTATGTATCTGGATACATATGCCACATCTGGCTATAAAAAATCGCAGTCATGAGAAGCGGCGAAAAATATAAACTTAGCTTTGCGTTTTATTGATTCTGTTTATTCCCGTCACTCTGGCGTACTCAGTTTGCATAGTAGGGCAAACCTTCAAAAACTTAAGCAGCGCAGGGTCGTCTCTAGCCTAAATTTTCTTTACTATAGAAACTTAAAATTGTCGCGGGAATACTACCTCTAAGGGCCTTTCAGACGTTCAGCGAGAAGACATCATAGTAAGACTATTAGGCAGCCAACCAGCTGAACGGGAAGGTCGTTTCGGGAACTGGCGCACACGGGACGGGTCAAGCGGGAAGGGCGTTTCGGGAATGGGTTCAAACGGGAAGGGGTCAAACGGGAATGGGTTCTTTCGGGCTACACCCATTGATTGTGGCTTGCTTAGGATTTCTGCCTCAGTCTTAAGGCGAGCTGCAACCAGTTTTGTGAAGCCCATATCGCCACTTTGAATGCAGATAAGCCCGGACTGAGCACTTCTGCAGTGCAGCCTCAGAAGTGCTTCACCTCGTATACGTTCATATGCCTTTGTAGATATATGGGGCTGAGAACAACACAGCGACAAGTTGTTTCCTCGGACCATGTCGGCCTTACTTCCTTAAAATTCCTTACTTGTTCAAGCAAGAATAATGCGGAAGACATGTTTTCAGCGGCCTTTTGCCGTATGTACGAAAGGTCCGCACTGAAGGAATCCTCTCTCAGCTGTTGCAGCGGTTTAGTCGCACAATTTGACTCATGAGGTCGCTTTCCTTCCTCTTCCACTTAACTTTTTCTGTAGTCAACAAGGTTGACGCCAATCTGCTGTCAACATAAACACCTCCATCATGCTTGTCTTCAAGGATCACCGCTCCAGGCTGTCCCGAATATCCATCTGGTAGCGTGTCCACGGGGGCGTCGTCAGGCAGGGTTTCTGTTGTGGCAGCACACGGAAGCGGGATAGAGCGAGATGTAACAGCTGACGAAGCGTCAGCGCACCCTGCGTCCCCAAAACGAGCCCTTTTATTCGAGCGCTCTTGATGTTCCGGCGAGCTCCGGTCCGGTGCTCTGGCTGCAGAAAATTGCATGCAGATGACAACGAACGCGAAAAAACGATGAGAATCAGAGCTCTTCGCCTTTCCCATTTCCCCTGTTCCCATTTGAACCCGTTCCCATTTGAACCTTCTCGTTTGTTCCCTGCCGCTTCAACCCGGTACAAAACGCCCTTCCCGTTTCGTATTTTCCCATTTAGCCCCTTCCCGGAATAACGCACCCAGTTTCGACTCAGGTGACTCGAACCAAGGCGTGCGATTTTTAAAATTAAAGTTGCGTCCGACTGTATTTTAACCTCATGTTTTGAGTTACGTTCGACGTAACCGAAAGTCAGAAACTTGCGCCCGCCGTAACCTGAAAATTAAATTGAAGTTACGTCAAACGTATTTCACCGTAAAAAAACGTTACGGCTGGCGGAGCCAAAGTATGAAGACGCCCTATGAACCTGCAACCTTTTTGCAATGGTCCGTTTTACGATACGCGGCGCCAATTAAAAAACAACATGTAGGTCGCTGCGTTACGTCCGACCCGGTACAGCACACATTCCGTCTGCTTCTGCGTTGGTCGAGCGCGGTCTGGAACGTGTTACTCGCATGCGTACGCCGCGGCAGCGGTGATGGTGCCAGTCCGTACGGTTGCATAAACGAATGCACTTATATGCAACGCACACAAAAAAAGAAAGAGCGAGAATTAACAAAATAGAACCTTTCCGCGGTCGCAGTGCCAGTCTGTAGCGCCCGCAGCTCTTCTCAAGAATGAAGTTGGGGTTTTAACAAATGAAACTATTAATTTATTAGGGGTAGTACAGGTATACTGTTTTATTTGCAGGAAAAAGATATCGCGAAATATTATTACCAAATCTTAACTAACTACAGAAAAAACTTATTTTATGAAAGCGAGAAAGGGCCAAGCCATGGTGGTACGATCCATTTTAATGTGTACGTCGCTAACGGTCACGTTATATGCAAATGTCTGTAGAAGAATGGCCATTGAAGTCTAAAGCTGAAATTTTTCCTCGGAGGAAACGGTTCGCACATATTTTTCATCCAGGCGTTAAGAACACGTACCCCAAGCCGCTTTCTCTTGCGTGTACTTTTTACGGGTAATACATAAGCGGGCACGCAGTGCGTGGAAAAGCAAAACCACACATTTAGGTAGTTATCCGTCTGTAATAGCGTTTTAGCATATCGTTACCGTGTTTGCGTCACCGTTTACCGTGTTACCGGGAGCGGGAGTTTCCGTTTGCCACTGAAAACGGCATGTATTAGGCAGTTTTAGCATATCGTTACCGTGTGTTCGTTACCGTTTACCGTGTTACCGGAAGCCTCTGGCGACGGTGAAGCCTGTGCCGGCAAGTTACCGTTCGCGGTAACTCTCGCGCTGCGCAGTCGACTCCCGCAAACACGGTAAACGGTAACGTAAACACGGTAACGCTATGCTAAAACTCTCTTTTATTTAGCACACCGTTTGCGGTTTGCGTATTTTGGCCGCCGCGGCGCAAGTAGCGACATCTGATGAATTAGTGTCAAAGCAAATCACGCATAATTTTTTTGCTGATATCTATTTGCTTTTGTTTAAAGTAGCTGGAATATTTCACTTTTCGGGTGAAGCGTTCACAATAACTGTAGTTGCTTTGACAATATAGCCATCACCTGTAGAGCTTAAAAAGAAAACGTGTCGGAAAGACCCTTTAAACCTAGTAGAGTTAGAGTCAATAGGCAGTTTTAGCATATCGTTACCGTGTTTGCGTTACCGTTTACTGTGTTACCGGAAGCCGCTGGCGACGGTGAAGCCTGTGCCGGTAAGTTACCGTTCGCGGTAACTCTCGCGCTGCGCAGTGGACTCCCGTAAACACGGTAAACGGTAACGTAAACGCGGTAACGATATGCTAAAACTGCCTATTGACTCTAACTCTACTAGGTTTAAAGGGTCCTTCCGACACGTTCTCTTTAACGTTTACCGTGTTACCGGAAGCCGCTGGTGACGGTGAAGCCTGTGCCGGTAAGTTACCGTTCGCGGTAACTCTCGCGCTGTGCACCAACACGGTAAACGGTAACGCAAACACGGTATCGATATGCTAAAACTGCCTATTGCAAAATAGAATTTTCCCACGCGCTAAATATTTAGGCAAGAAATAAGTAAAATATGTTGTAGTAACTACTCAGTAACTTAATTACACTACCTTGCCCAGCACAATTTTGGAGGCCTAAAAGCCCAGTGAACACAAAACGTCTTATAGATGTCCACCATGGTCTTGCAAGGTCTTAGCCATCTTGCACTATGCGAGTTAGCTATAAGACGTCTATTTTTTATGTCTTAAAGATGTCTTAAGAGAGATATATACAGGACAATTGTGCAAGATCTCCGACGTCTTGAGCTCCGTGAGATGTTGATAAGTCATCTTTACTAAGATGACTAGAAGACGTACGAACCTCAATGTGTACAAGACGTTCCCAAGCAGCAGAAATTGCCAAGCCCAAGCACGGCAAATCATCAGTGGCCAATGTGTCCGAGCTTGGCAATACCTCGGCCGCCATTATTGGCTGGCGCTTGGGAAAGTTGACAAGCCAACAAATGGCCAAGCTCTGGAAGGCCAATATTGAACAAATCTTGGCAAAGTATGTTGCCATGATAATGCCTATGGGTGCACCCCGTGAATTCTCATGCACATTTTTGGCTTTGTGGCCAGTCTTTATGACCAATGCCTATTTTATGGGATGCCTCGCTGCCCGATTTCTGCTTTATACATGCCCTTTAACAGGAATTTATTTAACGTTACTCATTTATTTAATGCGCACTCGTTAAATAATTTCCTGTACAATGCATCTATAAAACAAAAATCGGACCGCGAGGCACAATAAACAAAATGCATCAATTTTGCGAAGCAATTACGGGACTTGCAAAACAATTCAGAAACAAATCACCAGGTCCCCCTGTGTAGTTGTTTTTATTATGCACATCAAATTTACAACGGGAAACCTGGCTTAACAGTGGCAAGAATAGGAACACAAACACGAAAGCAAATAGAAACACAATAGTCGAGAAAAAAAAGCGCAGCTCATGAAGCGCGAACCGATGAAGCGCGCTTCGTAAGACAGCTACGCCGCAGTGCCAGCCGCAGGATGGCACGAAGGCGACAGCTGTCTTTCAACAAGCCCACAGTAAGACAGCTACGCCGCAGTGCCAGCCGCAGGATGGCACGAAGGCGACAGCTGTCTTTCAACAAGCCCACAGTAAGACAGCTACGCCGCAGTGCCAGCCGCAGGATGGCACGAAGGCGAAAGCTGTCTCTCAACAAGCCCACAGTAAGACAGCTACGCCGCAGTGCCAGCCGCAGGATGGCACGAAGGCGACAGCTGTCTCTCAACAAGCCCACAGTAAGACAGCTACGCCGCAGTGCCAGCCGCAGGATGGCACGAAGGCGACAGCTGTCTCTCAACAAGCCCACAGTAAGACAGCTACGCCGCAGTGCCAGCCGCAGGATGGCACGAAGGCGACAGCTGTCTCTCAACAAGCCCACAGTAAGACAGCTACGCCGCAGTGCCAGCCGCAGGATGGCACGAAGGCGACAGCTGTCTCTCAACAAGCCCACAGTAAGACAACTACGCCGCAGTGCCAGCCGCAGGATGGCACGAAGGCGACAGCTGTCTCTCAACAAGCCCACAGTAAGACAACTACGCCGCAGTGCCAGCCGCAGGATGGCACGAAGGCGACAGCTGTCTCTCAACAAGCCCACAGTAAGACAGCT